>NW_024870728.1:16307500-16630000 GCF_019054845.1 Dipodomys spectabilis
GAAATCCAAAATGAAGTGTTAGCCTATTCATTGTTACAAAGTACAATTAGTTATGGTTTAGTGTATTGCATAACTCCTAGTGCACCATAAAATATGAAGTAGATAAAAAGATTAAGGGAATAGAAATTTAAAAATCAAGAGTATACTTATATAGTTCTTTTGATTTGGAAGACAGCATCACATGATCATGAGAAGAAATAATACAATAATGAACAATTTGAAGAATATGGTTTTTCTTTATCAAATCTCAGCATATTTAAAGAAAGCTTAAGACTCCAGTTAAGTAGAAATGTTCAAGAGAAAAAGGGAGGTTAGGGAAGGTGGAGGGGATAATTCCATAAGCTTACAGAGAGGAAAGTCAAAATATTACTCTTAGATTTGACAGGAAAGGGGCAAATGTACAAATATACTATATAAATTTAAAATTATAAAAAGGAATAATGTGGGGATATAACTGTATTGCATACTTGGGGGAAGAATAGATGGAAGAGGACCAAAGAGCCAAGCACTTGTTTGGTCTAGCAGAAATCAAGAGGATATAAGCAAGCTAATATTGGAATAGTAGAAATTCTTATTCCAAGATATGAATCTTGTAAGCTGCAATTTGAGTAATCACTACAATAACACACTTCACAGATATCCACATGTGACTGGGAAGATTTTATTTTTCTACTTTGATTTAGTTTGTTGGGTTTGCTTTGAATTTGGTCTTTAGGTTATCTATAAGCCCCAGTTCTGCCCTGCCCTAGAATTCAAGGAACTTGGGTCATGGATATTCATAGTGTCCTTTCGCCAGACATTTCTTTACCCTAGGAGGAAGCTTAATAGCCAGCTGTCCAATTTATAACTAGGTATTCCTCTCATAGGAAATATTTTATACTAGAGGATGCCCTTGTTTTATCTGATCTGCAATTCATATATTGAATAAGAATGGCACTCTCTCTAAGAGACCCTTGACTGGAATGATGACTAAACAGAGGTATGGTACGAAGTCAGACACTGCTAGGAAGCATGAAACAGAAGCGTTTTATTACTCAGGGGTCCCATAGAGGTTAGAGTTTCGGACACGGGGTATACATGAAGTCCAGATGTGGCAGGAAGCATGGCCAGTGGATGGGGGGTCAGGACTGGGGACAGTAGGACTAGGCATTTATTAAACTCTGTAGATGTTGGCCCTTGGATCTATCTCATATGGTTGCAAACCTAGTGCAGTGGAAATGCTTCGTGAAGGGGCTCTGATGTTACTATGGTCAGCAGCTATGGAGTCTGTTCAGTTTTGAACCAGGGGATAGGAGGAGCACATAGGCTTTACTGCGAATAACCATGTGTGGAGAGCAAGCTTTAATCATACAATCGATTACAACCACTTCTCAGATAAGTTACATTTAACAGATTTATTTTAAACATTTTTTGGCATTTACCAGTTAAATAGATTTCTCTGATTAAATTAGTAAATGCACATATATAAACACAAATTAAAATATTAATGTTAATTGCACGATTTGGTTTGAAAACAGGGGTTATACACTGTTTTTCAAGCATTTTAAAAGGATGCAATATAAAATCTTAAATGGCTTTCAGAAGCATGAAGTTCTTAAGCTCCAAATCTAAACTGCCTTAATGAAACTAGCATATATGTCACAAGACTCACTCACCCAAGGAATTAACTTACTACTTGTAATCTAGAGGCTAGCCATGCTTAGGATATGGTTTATGAGAGAATCTAGTTCAAGACCTCAAAGTGTAAATAGAATTAAAACTGCAAGTAGCTCTTGGAAATATAATTTTGTAATTTCTCAGCCTTTTCAGAAATAGAGGGAAGGAGAGAGGGAGAATGAGATGGAGGGAGAGAGAGAGAAAAGAAAGGAGAAAGAGAAGGGGAGAAAAAGGGGATGGGAGGACAAGGAAGGGGAGGAGAGTAGAGGAGAGAAGAGTATAGGAGAAGAGAGGAGAGGAAAAAGAATCAATTACAACTACCATGTATATAAAGTAGTAAGAATTTTTCATTTCTTGAGATTTACCAAATATAGAACCTACCTATAAAAGAAGAGATAATAAGTGTAAAGCACCTGCAAAAAACTTTATAACTAAATATTAACTTAATTTTTTTTGCAAATAGATCTCTATAATAAAAAGTCATTCCATATTGTTCATTGCAGCCACAGCAGGTAGAAAGAAGGTGTGCCTTAATTCCTCATTTGCAATTGTGATGCATATTTCAATTTAATTTAACTATGATTGTGATTTTACTTGGTGTTTCATATAATTCTGACATTGAAGTTAAATTATTTCTTTGAATGCAGGCAGCTGGCATTACTAATCTCATTAGGAAAAATGTGTGCTTGCATAACTGTAGCAATGTTAACCTTTACAAAACTTTCCATAGTACTTTCAGTGTCTTCCAGCTTTATAATTCAAGATTGTTAGGATACTTGTTCCGCCAGTACATTACAGAACAAAATTTAATTATTACTTTAGTTACTTTCGGTAAATGCAGTTAATGTTTCTAATACACAATAGAGTATTTTTGGCTCAGTACAAACAAAAATAATGTCTGAGTGCCTCTGAGTGCAATCTAAGGAGCCTAGCACTAGTTTAAGGAGCAGAAAATAAGATTTCAAGTTTTTCAAAGAAGTTTTTAGGAAGTGGCACTGTGGCTCAAGTGGTAGAGCACTAGCCTTGAGCTGAAGAGCTGAGGGACAGCACCCAGGCCCAGAGTTCAAGTCCCATGACAAACAAAAAAAAAAAAAAAAGAAAGAAAAGGAAAGAAAAAAGAAAAAGTTTTTACCCAGATTAAGACATGGATTCTGGTAAAGAATGAAACACATACATTGAGTATTTACATAGGAACCTATATCTCAAAGTGTACAAAAATAAGTAAAATTAATCAGGAAGAGAATTGTCCTAGAGAAAAACCACAGGCTTGAAAACCAGGTAAGTAGCCAAGCACTGAGGGCTTATGCCTGGCCTCCTATGTACTTATTTGAGAACCTGAAAGGGGAATAATTGAGGTTCAAGGCCAACCTTGCCGAAAACAAACCTCAGAAATAATTCTGGGGCTGGGAAGTTGGACAGCACCCAGGCCCAGAGTTCAGCCCCACAACCAACAAAAACAAATAAATAAATAAACAACCAAAATAATCTAGGAAATAATAATCAGCCACAACAGGGCTAGAGGTATGCTTCAAATAGTAGAACATCATACTAACTATTGAGAGGCACTGAGTTGAAACTCCACTACTACAAAAATGAGTCCACACGATTGTGTGTTCAAGGCTAGCCTAGGCTATATAGATGGACTCAGTCTCAGAAAAAAAATAACAGATTTCTCAAAAGGATGCCTACTTAAGAGTTAGTTGGCTAGGATATTTTCACTAAGACACATATATACCTATAATGATTAAAATGGTCATATGTGAATATATATTTTATACTACACAATTAAGTTCTCAACGTTAACTGCACGGATCCCAATTTGAAGTCCTACCTCATCAGTGCAAATCTACCACATAACTAAACATGAACGCTGGAAATGGTGCATAATATGATAACTACCCCACTTTCTAGTATACATGTCTACATGCTTCAAATCTATGATAGCAGTAAGAGTTTGCTAACTCATAAGAAAAACTAGACATCAATGCCAACAAATTTAATTTTAAAGTCAACATTTTATGGATGATAAGTATTGCTAGAATTTATGAAACCTGTATATATATCCTGTGCCTTCTAATTTCTAAATCTTTATTGTGGTAATTTCCAAAGTTGGATTTTTTACACATCAACAATATGAGTTTAACCCATGTAGAAAGCTGCCCTTAGTTAATTCTCCATCTTTAAATCATTTACTTTTTTAAGGAATTTGAGAAGTGATTTACAAGATTATTAGTGATCATCTTTACATATTCTATTTATCATCTGGACAATGTTTAGCAGCAGTCCCTTTTGTTATAACTAACAATAGTGATGATAATGGCTAAAACTGTTAGGTAACAAGACTTCAGAATATAAGCCATTCATGAGCAATGAAATCAAAACCAGTGCATTCCTGATGACTTTGCACTGTAAGGCAAATCCAGGATTGTATCTGCATACTGAATTTGATGAAGTGTTTAGAATGAGAACAAAGTTCATTAAATCTATGATAGGAAAAACATGCAATAAACTTAATGAATAGGACTGAAATAAGGAAGAAAAATATTTTTATAATGGATAGGCAGAAATTATCCAGAGAAACAGAGACAAAATTAAGGTAAAACATCATTCAGTTATAAACTGTGAAAATAACTTCTCAGCCTATTTACAAGTGCCAAGACGTAAATGCATGAGAAAATGTAATGAGTATAAATGTGGTATTAGTTAAATGCTAGCAAGTTAGGATTTCATGTTCTGAAGTTATTAAAATTATCACTTTAATGACTTTGTAGAAATATAAAGCATGATGGATTTGTAAACATGTAAAAACATGTACAGTGACCTCACCTTCGTTGCAGATTTCTTACATTATGGTTTTGACCTAGCATGGTCAAAGAAACAAATAGAAATAAGATAACAGGGGGCTGGGGGTTTAGCCCAGCGGAAGGGCGCCCGCCTGGCGCGCCCAAGGCCGTGGGTTCGGCTCTCAGCCCTGGTTTAAAAAAAAAAAAGAAAGAAAGAAATAAGATAACAGGAAGATTCAGAAAGGAACATTTTCTATTCCTGCACATGCACCTGGCTCTCAGGCAGGTTTGTGGTACATCGTGCTCTGTACAACAAACATTATGTGATCTGCTCAGTGTTTCCCTACACCCACTACATGAAAATGCTTCCACAAAAGAAACTTGTGCTCCCCAAAGCAAGATCAATTATGGTAATTCTCCCAAACACAAATGGCATGTAATATGCTTGTTTTAAGTAATAAAGTAAAACATTTAGACTTGTTGAACAGTGGTAGATCTTTGGGGGAAGCTGGTACGGCACTAGGAGATCAAGGAATCAAGCATCCACAAGAATCTGAGTATTTGCAGTTTTTCCTCTACTGTAGTCTCCATGGAACCACAGCCTGTAATAAACAAGCATGTACTGTGTACATGAAGACACTTGTAGAAGAGAGGATCACAAAGACTCAAAGCTAAGTGCATGTGATCATATCATGTTTGTTGAAATGAACTCCAAGAAATTGAAATGGTTTTTTGCTTTTTTTTCTTCTTTCCTCTGTCACTGTTTTATTTCTGTACCTTTTTTTCTTTTATATAAGTTTATCTGGTTAGGGAGGGGTAAAAGGGAGCACAGAATGGTGGGACCAAGGGTGAACTAATTCAGCAGTGATACCACCAGACAGTGTGTTGAAAGTGAACTATACAACTTGTTGGGAAGGGAGGTCAGGAGAGAAAAACTGAGAGAAACCAAGGGAAAGGGTGACACTGTTCAAAAAGAAATGTACTCATTATCTGACTTATGTAACTGTAACTCTTCTGTTCTTAACCTTTAAAATAAAACAAAGATAAAGAAACTAGTAAAAGTAGGACAAAGCATGAATAAATAATGTTATGGGATAGAATTAATTTTCTTCATACTCTTTGTTTTGTTCTATCTTAATTCTGTTAAAACTTAATATTATAAAATCAATATTAAAATTCTCCAGATCTCTATAGAACATTCAAAGGGTGACATTGATCACAATATATTTTATTTATAAACTATTTTGTTAAATGGCAACTCCTTTATACAAATATTTAACAATAATAAGTGTAAAATAAATAATTTTTAAAATCATCTTGGTGACATGTTGAATTATTTGAAATGGAACTAGTTTTAGTATCTTAATATGGCTCCTGAAATGATGATTATTACAAAGATCTATAACTCTTCAGTTATATAAATTTCTGTCTTGGAAAATTTATTTTTCAACTTGGTATTATGATCTCCATTTTTAAAACTGTCAAATTTTTTATTTGCTGTTTCTCTAAAATATTTTGCTGTAATTGTTTTACTAAAAACTATACCTACAGTTAGCAGAAATTTCTGAATTAGTGTCAGTATGATTATCTTCATTAATTATCTAAATGTATTTCATGTCATTCTATTAAACAATCTTTGACTTACCATTGAAAATATAACAATGAGAGTGCTTTTTGAAACTAAAAAGTATTTAAATCACTGAGTGAAGTACAATGAAGTAAGAAAAATACAGGTTTTAAAGATTAAAGAATTTTCTCCCTTATCCATGCCTTACTATCACACCATCAAGAATTCCAATACAATAACATAGGTTATGAATGAGAAAATAACGACTTACCCATTCTGAAGGAAAACACTTAAAAAGCCTAAAGAAAAGACAAAAATGTTCCACTCACCTGAATTTGAAGTCTCTTAAATCTACATTAACCTCAAGTACCAAACACAAATCAACTTTATTCTTTATTAACAAAATTCTCAGTAACACTTTTTAATATCAAACTTTCAAAAAAAGAAAAAAAACTTACAAGACATGCTAGAAGGCAAACAAATAAAAACAACAAAAGGGATAACCTCAGATAGGACAGAGAAATTAACTATTTTTGATATATTAAGAGGTTTAGTGACCAAAAGTAGACAACACGCAAGAAACAATAGTACAGAGGAATGTAAGTGCTAGAAATCAATAGATATGAAAAAAATCATGGTAACACAAAAGAACGGTGTCTTAAATGGGCTCCTTAGTAGACTCAGCACAACACAGAAAAGAACCAGGAATCTGGACAACAGAAAACTCCCAACCTGAAATGTGAAGGAAAAACTATGGAACAATACAAATTTGTAACACATTCATAATTGAAATGCTGAACAAAAACAGAACAGACAAAAAATCAACTAATGGCTTAGAAAGTTCCTAAAACTGATGATAGACAGCAAATCACACATACAGAAAAATCAGAGAAAAAGCAGGGTAAATGCATCATATTTGAAATGCCGAAAAAATCCAAGTCAAAAAGAAAATCCTTTTAAAAGAGGATGAGGGTGAAGTAATAGAGGAAAAAGAGAAGAAAATTAGAGTCATGGCAAGTTTTTTGTGAGAAACCATACAAGTAAAAACAAAATTAATGATGTATTGAAACATAAAATAGAAAACCTATCAATCTATAGTTTTATATTAAGCCAAATTATCCTTTAGTAGTGCAGGAAAAAACACACTGGGAATGATCCAAGAAAACAATCTGGCCATTCTCAGTGTCCAGCATTCCATCCCATACAGGGAAGGCAGCTGATAGATCATAATCGCATTTTGATCCCTAGCTTCCCTATCTACTGTACTTATAAATCATAAACTAGGGCCTCAGCCACTAATTTTTCCTGTAGATGGGTGGTGCTACGCACAAATTAGAGCCTGAATATTTCATATCAGAAGCAAGGCTCCTCTAGCAGTTCAACTCCTAAAACATGACCCAATGAATGGGATGAGTCAACTTCTGAGCATCAATTTAAGGCATGAGACACTCCCTAGACAACCTGATAAAATCAGAGAACTGCATGTAGAATGAGACCAGGATCTCATAAATGAAAACCAAACTATACCTTTTCTAATGAGGACCAGGCCTGTGTGAACTGAAAGACTCGGCCATTCTGTGCAGTGTAGAAAGGTGGCATCCTCTCGGAACAATATGAGGGTTCATCTAGGCATGAAATGGAGGAGTCTTGGTGTTCTTACAGCTGAGGAACATCACTCTGTTCCCATGAGTGGCTATCCATATCACTTCTCTCATTCTATGATCCATTGTGTTCACAATGATTCTGTACCTGGTGATTCCACACTCTTATGTTTCAAAGCAGTTGTCATGAATGGGGGACATGGGAAAAGTAGTCTGAGGAAATTTTAATCATCTGAAAGTTCTGTTTTTGGGGTAGTTTTTGAATTGAAAGATACAGTCATAGGATTATGCTATGGACGGAAATAATACAGACTGTTCAACACTAGCATGGAAAATGTCCAAGTATTATATTCTGGAAGGCAATAATAAACAAGGCCCATCACTGGCTCCCTTCATCTTATGTGCAGATAGGTAGAAGACAGCAGACACTCTGAGGGTGATGATATAAAATGTTCAATTCATTTCAATTCTAAGATGGCTTCTCACCTCCCACCTAAGTGTCCAGTCATTCAGACTGATAAAAAAAAACCAAGATGATGTCTGCTAATATGTTGTCAGAAAGCCCTTGAACAAAGATACAAAAACAAGGAATAAAGCAACCTAGATTGTATTGTAATAATAAAACACATATCTTGAAACACAGACACTGATTATACTGCTTTAAAGAAACAACATCCTAAAAATATAAGGAGGAAGTTGTAGAATATACTAAACTTTTGGCCAAAAGAATGAAGGAAGAAAAAGAAAAAGGAAAAAATACTGCCAGAAACTAATTGTCAAGAGACAAAATTTAGGAAAAAATAATGCCATAAACTGATTGCCAAGAGACTAAATTTTTCATCTCTGATAGCTTTGTATTTCTAAGTTTGGGTGCAAGTAAAGAATGAGTCTTTAGTGCCTACATCAACAAATTAGAGAAATATCAAATCAAAACTTAAGTGATGTAACTTATGCTCCTTAAAGACAAGAACAAGACAAACCCAAAACTAGCAGACAAAAAAATAAAAATTTGGCAGGGAAAGCATGGGACCTGTTTTTTGGGCCTGGCTTACTTCACTTAATATAATTTTTTCCAAGTCTTTTCATTTCCTAACAAATGGGGTGATGTCATTCTTTCTAATGGAGGCATAGAATTCATTGTGTGTATATACCACATTTTCTTGATCCATTCATCTACTGAGGGGCATCTGGGTTGGTTCCATATCTTAGCTATGGTAAATAATGCTGCAATAAATATAGTTGTGCTGGTAGCTTTAGTGTGGTCTTGTTTGTGATCATTTAGGTAAATGCCTTATTTGCAATAACTAGTATATGTCTGAGTCAAGCAGAAAAGGTCAGATAAGTTGATGTTAGGGAAATGAACCCCAAGATAAGTATTCAAATTGTTTTCTTTCATGCGATTGTTTCTAACATATTTATAAGCTTATTTCTTTGTTGCTTTGTATGTCCCTCCCGCACAGTATAACCCGTGCTTTCACTGTATTTGATGTTGGTATAATTTGTGGAGGGGAAGGGAAAAACAAATCGTTTAAATAGGGATACAGGTGGAGCCACTGCAACAATGAGATGTACAAGTCGTTATGTCAATAAACGAACTATACAACTTTGGTGGGGGGGGGGGAAGATTGGTAGCAGCGTGGGGGTGTATGGGAAGGGATGGGAAGGGGAAACAAAGGAGGAGGCAACCATGCTTAATAAGAAATGTACTCATTATCTTGCCCATGTAATTGTAACCCCTCTGTACAGTATTTTCACAATAAAAAAAAAAAAGTCATAGTTGTACATACCTCAAAAAAAATTAGCGGGCTGGGAAAGTGGCTCAGTGGTAGAGTGCTTGCCTTGCATGCATGAAGCCCTGGATTCAATTCCTTAGCACCACTTAAGCAGAAAAAAGCCAGAAGTGGTGCTGTGGCTCAAGTGTTAGAGCACTAGCCTTGAGCTGAAGAGCTGAGGGGCAGCGTCCAGGCCCAGAGTCCAGCCCCCATGACTGACCAAAAATAAATTAGTTTTGAAAGAACTATATATATATATATAGTTCTCTCTCTATATATATATATAGAGAGAGAGAGAGAGAGAATCAAAAAACAAAGATCTGACAATGTTAACAAAATTGATAGGCCCCATGTAAACCTAAATAAAGAAGAGAAATAACCCAAATAAGTAAAATTATAGACGAAAAAGAGAGCATCACAACAGATACAAGCAAAATTCAGAATATTATAAGGGCATACTTTGCAAACCACTATGCCAAAAGAAATGAATGCATTTCTAGAGAATATTGATATACCTAAACTGAACCAAGACTTAAGCAAATTAAATAGATACATAATAAGCAATGAAATTGAAACACTAATAAAAGAACTCCTGTCCAAGTAAAGCCCAGGACTTGATGGCTATACAGCCAAATTCCATAAGGATTTCAAAGGAGAATTCACTTCAATACTCCTCAAATTCTTCAATGAAATTGAAAGAGAATGATCACTACAAAACTCATTCTGTGAAGCCAGCATTACACTCACCTCTCAAACACATAGGGAGCCACCAAAGATAGAGAACTATAGATACATCTCTGAATATTGGTGGAAAACTTCTCAATAAAACTCTGGCCAACCAAATTCAGCAACTAACCAAAAAAAATCATTCACTGTGATGGAACAGGATTCATCCTAGGGATGCAAAGCTGGTTCAATATACATAAATCAATAAATTTAATACATCCACAGAAGCCAGGACAAGAACCAGATGATCATCTCAATAGATGTAGAAAAAGCTTTTGACAATGTCCAAAACCCTTTAAGATAAAAGCTCTGGAGGAGTTAGGAAGGTATGAAACATTCCTCCTTCTAACAAACCTACAGCTAGCATTATACTTAATAGTGAAAAACTAAAATCATTTACTCTAAAATCAGGAATCAAGGACAACCACTCTCTCCATTTGTCTTCAATACAGTATTGTAATTCCTGTCAAGAGCAGTAAGGATAGAGACAAACATAAAGGAGATCCAATTCCAGAAGGAAGAAATAAAATGACCCCTTTTTGCAGATGGCATGATCCTATAATACATGACACTACTCCTCTCCCAACCTACTAGAGCTGACCCTAAACTTTAGCACCATAGAAGGTTAAAAAGTCAACCTGCAGAAAATCAGTAGCTTTTGTGTATGCCAATAACAAGAAGACCAAGACTGAAATCAAGAAAACAATGTTATTTGTACTAGCTTTAAAAAAATAAAATACCTAGGGATTAACTTAACCAAAGATGAGAAAAAACTCTATAGTGAAAATTTTAACATGGAAATTGAAGAAGATTTAAGGAAATGGAAAGTGCTTCCATGTTCCTGGACTGGAAGAATTAACACCATGAAAATAGCAATACTTCTCAAAGCAATTTACAAACTCAAAGCAATATCCATCAAAATCTCAACACATTCTTCAATGAGGTAGAGAAAGCAATCCAAAAATTCATATGGAATAACTATCACAAATAACAAAAGCAATCCATAGCAGAACAGTGTTGGAAAAATAACAATACCAAACTTCAAACTCTATTACAAACTCAGAGTTTAAAAACAGCTTGATAGCAGTACAATAATGGCCTGAAGACCAGTAGAACATAATAAAGACCCAGAAATGAACCTACAACCCTGTAGTCATCTAATATTTGACAAGGAAGGGAAAACATAGACTGTAAGAGAAAGCCTCTTCAACAAATGATGCAGGCAAAATTGGCTATCCACATGCAGAAAACTAAAACTAGATCCCTTACATGTCTAGTTTGGGAGAAGTGGGTGAGAATATTAAAAAGGGCAACATTGATCAGGATGCAGTGTATTTATAAGCTGCTTTGTGAATGCAACTCCATTGTGCAACTAAGTAAAAATATTAAAAGAAAGAATAACAAATAAATGATTAGATATTTAAAAACAAACTGCAAAATCCCAGGCTCCTTAAGACAGCTCTGAGAGCCTTGCAGGAGCATGCCTCTTAATACCTCTCATGCTTTTTACTACTTCATTCCTTCCCATACTACACTAAGTGAAACATTTCCATTTAGAGCCTTCATAACAGTTATACTTGCTATGTAATATGTTCTTCCTTCAGTCCTGCATGTTCCACTCTCTCTCCCCTTCTTGGTTTTTTGTTCAGCACTGTTGGTGACTTTTCCGATGGACATTTTATTTAAAATTGTTCCTGAAGCCTCTAAACCCAAGTCCACATGGCCAATCATCCTCTTCATTTACATATATTCTCCATATCACTTATCACTATCTAAATTATTTTTGTGTTTTCTTTTTTTTAATTACTACTCAGTCTTTCCTTTAAAATTAATCTCCTCAAAGGCATGTATTTCACACTGTATTTTTCAATCATTCTTTAATTTCTACTATGGCACAAATAATTATTTGCACTAACCATTAAATGCAATTGGACAGAGAAAACATTTCTACATAATATGAAATAGAATAACATTTCCTCTAACCGTATCTGGTAAACACTTTTATTTTAAGTTTTAGCATATGCTTATTATGTCCTGAGAGGTTTGGGAAGATGATTCTACAATGTGAAGATTTCTAGCATCACAACCATAAACATTATGTGTAATATCTATATTGGATATATGAGAAGATCCATAAAATTTCTCCAAATTAAAATTCTATCTTTATTTATATACTCAAAATTAAAGTTTTAAAAGCAGAATACTTAATGCATTTATATATTGTTCATTCTCTTTTGAAAATCCTCAAACTGAAAGTTCTGAATCAGAACAAAATAATCTGACATTTGCCTCTGACATTAAGAATCCTAATTTCCCCACGAAGAGCTCTAGCTCTGTCAGATTTATGAGCTCCTCCAGCAATACTGGACATTTTAAAACATCCCATATGAGTATGATCACTCTAATGACACCAAGCTGACGCTCATCCTTGACTTGGCCACTATTCTAGCTCCTGAAACTTTTAAAGGGAATGCCAAGTACCAATTAGTGACCAGTGTAGTGTGATGCCTATGGGGCACATTTCTGATAGAAACAGGCAAGCTACCAATTTATTTTCATATTGCCTGACATTTCTCTGTAGTGGCTTTCGGTAACTAAAGTTATTGGTTTATTCAAAACAAAAATTGGCAACAAGTAGTCTCACAGCTGAATATATATCTACAGAAAGATATGAAATATATATATATATATATATATATATATATATATGTCAAAGAAAATTTTGCACAGAAAAAGAATGAGGGTCAGCTTATCAATACCAATAACAATTCTAAGACAAGAATGAAAGATGGCTGATGAAGTGTCATCAATATGGCTGTCACTGTGGGTGCTCTGTCTTTTCTCTGCAGAGCCTTAGGGGTGAGAGAAGTGAGGTATTCCCACGTTCACTGATTATTCAATACTGATGATTCCACATTCAATGCTGATGAGAAGCATTGCTCCCAGCAAGCAAGCTTTGATGTCCCATCACTTCTACAGTGACAGGTGAGTGGGAAAATTGGGCTTCACCAGTGAGATGAAGTCCTCGACCACTTCTTTATCCATCTTGTTGCTTGCTGCAAATCAGGTTGGCATGTGTTATTGGGATAAGGGTGAGTAGTTAAGGGCAGAACACTCACCATACTGCTAATAATGGGATGAAATACAAAATACAAAATGATGGAAACTGATAGTCAAGGAAAGCTATCTTGCAATGATAATTGGGTGAGTCCCATTTCCCATTTCTTTTTCTTTGCACTGAGAAACATATAGTGTCTTGAAAACTCAGCCAGCTAGCTGTGTGTTTTCTACATTGAACATTGCTATGCACTGATAAAGTTGAAGTTGTGATCACAAACACTGAAATATCAAGCATGTTTCTAACCAAATAGAAAGTAGCTCTGTGCTACTTTGAGACAAACTCTTTAAGCCCTCATATAAACTGTATAATTGAACTCTCTCATTTATATAAACCTATATACAACATCTTTTCCTTATTGTCAGCTGCTAAGATATGCTGTAATTTCCTCTCTATGTAAGTCCTCTTATTAAACATATAGATTTTTTTTAAATCCCAGCCTGTTCTTTGTTGAAAGGGTTGCAGCTTGACCCTAGAGATCGATATTTACTGGGGGTAACCTCAGCTTCAGTGTTGTAGACACTGTTTTACTGGCCTATTAGCCAATCTCTGTGTCTAAAATTGATATGATTTGCAAATTGGAAAACTTGTTAACAGAACTACACTATAAGATTTCTTCCACATGGGGCTGGGAAGGTGGTTCAGTGGTAGAGTGCTTGCCTTGCATGCCTGAGGCCCTGGGTTCGATGCCTCAGCACCACATAAGCAAAAAGAAAAAAGCCAGAAATGGCGCTGTGGCTTAAGTGGTAGAGTACTAGCCTTGAGCTGAAGAGCTGAGGGACAGAGCCCAGGCCCAGAGTTCAGGCCCTACAACCAGACCCCTCCCCCCATCCCCAAAAAAAAGATTTCTTCCACAAATCCTCATACTTCACAATTTTCCCTTGCTTATCTGGTTTATTTAATTTTAGATAAATGTTACATTCTCATGTTCTTCAATTACATTTTGTTATCAGGACTTTGACCTAGTCTATAAAAAATGTCACTGATTTTAATGTTATGATTTTAGTTTATCTCGTAAACTAGAAATTGTATGGGAATGTTCTGCTTTGATTTCAATGCTATTGTTATAATGGTAATAGTACCAGGTCCTGCCTTTTGTTTCCTTAAAACACCTTAGTTTATTCTCTCCACATCATGATGACCACTATCATAAAGTCCTAACTCGCCATCTCCTGCCTTCTAACCTGTGAAGTATACCCATTTACTCACTCGAAAACTCTTGTACGACATCCAAGTAGGCTCTTTCCAAAAAAAATGTATATTTCCTCTTCTATTCTTATTATATATGTCAAGTAACAGTATTTATTTGGCCTAATGCCAGATGTTGCACTATGTCTATTCTCTCTCTTAACTTCTTTATCCTTGTTTATAAAGAGTTTCTGTGTCCTGGGGGGAAGACATTCAAGCAATTTGCCTTTTTCTCTTCCTCTATTTACCAACAGGGAAAAAAGCAATCAACCAGGGTAATCATTTCAAGGGTGCTGATAAAGTGCTTTCTGATAATAAGCTAATGGCATTTACCAGGGAGAAAATTCCTATCTGCACAATGCTCTTAGCAGGATGCCTCTGGTTTGAGCTCTGTACATTTAAAAAACACAGCTCCCTTAAAATTGTCACATAAATCAGAGGATAATCTGGCTGAATATTCCAGCACTGGTCCCTTGTTTCTATTTTGGATGTCCATTGGATCCCTCATCCTGAAAAATATTCACCTTATCTTGATGCCTTCTCCTATTACCATCTTTAGCAGCTGACTGTGATTCCATTCCATACATTAGGTTTTGAACTCTGCTATAGTTTGACTCGTGCTCTGTGTGGAAGTGTATTTACTACAAGCACCTGACAGGTACTTTGCACATGCTCTTTTTTTTTCCTGTGCCATATAGAGAGGCCGAGAGTTTTGTGGTTGAGGAAAGGTATAGTAGTTAGGAAAATACTTTTTTTTTTTTTTTTTTGTCGGTCATGGGGGATGAACTCTGGGCCTGGGCGCTGTCCCTCAGCTCTGCAGCTCAAGGCTAGCACTCTAACACTTGAGATACAAGGCCACTTCTGGCTTTTTTCTGCTTAAGTGGTGCTAAGGAATCGAACCCAGGGCTTCATGCAGGCAAGTACTCTACCATTGAGCCATCCTCCTAACCCCAGAAAATACATTTTATAATCATTTAATGAATAACAAAATGTAGCTCAAGTGAAGTACAGTAAGTTGCTCAAACCCACACCATCTGTACATTAAGGTTTTTTTGATCCTTAGTACCTAATTTTTTTTTCCAAAAGAGAGAGGAGGAGGAGAGGAAGAAAGAAGGCAAAAAAGGAAGGGGTTAAAGAGGTGTTGGAAGAGAAAAAAGGGTCCTAGAATTTGTGATCTTCTTCTTTCAGACTCTTGATGCTAGGATTAGAGGAATTTGCCACCATGCTTGTAAAGATAATGTGATGTAATGGTAACGCCTGTAATGTAAGATATCCTCTCATCTAGATGGTTTTCTTTCACATTTCTATTTGTCTATAATTCAGACTTGAGCTTACCTCATTCATAACTTGTACACTTATTTTATGCAACATTATTTATCCTTTTAAAACCTTTCACAGTGATTTTAATGAATTTTACTATAATTTGTATCTAATTATTAGTGCACAATATTTTTTACTGCCTTGAGGGGAAGAAGTATATATTCTACATTAACTTTGGTATCTCCTATTTCAGTTACTAATGCCTACCAAGATCTTACTTTGCAACAGTAATTTTTTGTTTCATTTCCCTTAAAACAAAGTGTTCCTAGTAGTATTTTAAGTTAAACACACATTTAAATGAATAAATAATTTTGAAAGCCTCCACTTGAGTCTTTCATTCTTTTGGATTTGAGGAGAATATATATGCGATTTTTATACACAATCAAATAAAGAATTACAAACATAAACAACTGTGTTATGCTGGTAATCTAACCTACTTGAACATATTAGCAATCAAAATTATCAAATGATTGGCAAACTAGGGTTCACTACTTGACTTGTACTTTTCCATGCTGAGAAAAATAATATACACTCAGTATGCCTCAGGTCTGACTAATGAAAACTATGAGTAAGTCAGTACATTCATAATTTGCAATGAATAGTTATTACCAAGATTCATTACTAAAAGAGGATAAGAGTTATGGTAAAGTAGTTTAACCAGTCAGGACAATGGAAATACAAATTTGTCAGTTACATCTATAATTCAAATTATATAATCTCTTAATGACCAACACTAAATATGAAATATAAGCACTTAAGTTTTCCTCTTGGTTGATTAGCAAGATGTACTGCTAAAATTGGAGTTATAATAACAATAATAGATAATATTTTAAGAGCTTACTTGAGCTAGGCACTGGGGTTCATGATTTATATACAGCTTAAGCCCTTCTAATAACCCTGCAAGGCAGAGAATTTTTAGCACCATTTTACGAAATGGAAACTACAATATTCAGAGGTTAGGTGATTTTACAATCCACATTTTGCCAATTGATAAATGAAGTGAGTTTGTTATTCTACAGCAAAAACCTGTTTATTTTCCCACATTTTAAAGATAAGACACCTACTTTCTAGAGCTCTTCTATGAGTTAAAGCAGATAATAGATGTAAGGTGTCTAACACAGTGGAAATATTTATGTGATAGACTTAGAATATCCCTGCCCTTGTTTATCTTTAACTGCTCAAGATGTGGTCCTACAAAAAGTCAAATAAGAAGCAAATGGTTTGACAGAGAACCGCCACTGACAGAATCCATCAAGGTCCTGTGGCGTCCTGAAAAAAAAATTCAGAAAGGATATAAAGAGTGTGACTGTTCATATTGTATTGCTGAAAACTTATGATATAGACTGAAAATTGAATACTAGATTTACTAACATGGAGATGTGGGCCATAATCCCGATAGGATAGGATAAAGAAAATGTGATTAAGATAGAGCTAGTTAGGAAGGGAGGAATTTAAAACACAGTATGTAAATTAGGTTGTAACTCATAGGGGACATGGAATGACTATTACTTTTAAGTGTGGAGCAAATAGCAGCATGTTTGGATGACAATTACGAAAAACAATAGACAGTTAAATACTAATAATATCAGAAAAGAGGGAAAGTTCTGGAAATGTGTCATTGTATAGATTAGACAATGTGTCCTGCTGTCATTTATAGTAAGAAAGCTAGAAGCAAAGTTAAACACTGAATATTCTCTAGCTCATTTTGTCCTTTGTGTCAAATTGCTTGTTATCCTCTTTGTGTGCAGTTATATATTATTTTTTGCCACTTATGATTCTTTTCCATCATTGATGTTTATTTAAAAATAAAAATCCCTACCCATATGTATAAAAAAGATGTAGTCCCACAGCAGCTGTTATATGCAAAACAGAACTCATGATTTCCAATACCTACCAAGTTCTAATCTGTGTTTTATTAAGATTGTCAGGTAATGCCAGTGCCTGGGCCAAGGGAGCCCATGTACAATGAGGACAGAAAAAACAATGCTTTATGGGAAACAAAACTTTGTATTTTCTATTCAAGCTTAAGGACAGATAATCTACCTTTGCGGGAGCAATCCTATCCTAACCACCCTTATATCCTGAGCATTTCAAACAGAATTATCAGGAAAATAAAAATAAAAGTACTATGAACTAAAGTATTTACAGTAAAGGAAAGAAAAATGTTAAGAGCTGACAATATAAAAGCAGAAGTAGAATTCAGGGGTTTTGGAACAGACATTGATTCTTGCTGTGTTTACTACTTCAGGTCCTATAGAATGTTTAGAATTATACCAGTGACAAAGTAGTCACCAGAAAATTCCAGGACTTAAAACTTGCAGCCAAATGTGATTTAACATCTGTACTATTAATTTGGAAGGCAATGAGGAATGATAGATTAAAGAAACGTTAAATTGCCCTCGCAAAGATTACAAACAATATATTAGCTGATTTACAATAAAAAACAATTGGAAAGTGATTATAAATGCAGCCAGGACAAGAGGAGTTTAAGGCATCTTCTTCCAGGATGAGGAAGATCCTCTGCTTCATCTTGTTTAGAGAAAACATCTCTGTCATTCTCTTTCTCTCTTGTGATTCTTTTCTTATATTCAAATTTTGGGTTTGTCTCTAGATTGATGTAGCTCTTACCTTCAAAATGTTTGCCTTGATCAGTTTGCACTCCTGTTTAACACATTAGAATGTATATCATCTTTTTTAATACACCAAGTTATAATATGATAGAGATGTGTACCCACTTATCTTTTATCTCTGTCACCAATTTGATATGTTGGAGGAGTGTTTATGCAGAAAGTTGAATGTTATTGTAGCTTAACAGTTTATGATTTGAAAAAAACTGTTTTGTTAAGCATGCTCATGTTTTAAAATTATAAACATTTGAAATTTAAAAAAAATGAAATAGAACTGACATAACTGATTTGACTTCTTTGGATTTACCATGTTTAAACACCAAGGAAGCAGAACAAAATTAGAGCTGCTATGTGAAATGCAGAAAATATAACATTGAAAATTTCTAAGAATGTCTGTGACAGCTTTGTTCAAAATCTAGAAGAGAGAAATAAGGCCAATTCTTCCCCCTTGAGATTGTTTTATTACATCCTACTTGACACAGTATTTCACCCTATAGTTCATTTTCAGTTTTTCCTCAAGTATCCTATTATCTTATTCCAGTGGGTGGGACAGGGTCCCTGAACTCACCTTACTTGTGTTTCTAAAGACAGTGGCACTGTCAATGACAAGAAAATCTCACAGATCATTCACATAAAAGTAATAAACAGGATTCACGAATTATTAGCTTTCTCTGAGAGGAACCATGTGGCTTTGATGATGTGTCAAATTAACCTCAAGAAATAGGTAAAAGAAAATGTTCTAGGAAATGATAGACCACATCAGTTGTGCTCTTTTGTGTACCATTGATTATGCTAATCTCTTTACAAGAATCATTTCATGTGATATATTGATATGTGATGAGGAAGGTATGGATGCTTCAGAGATAAGACACAGGACTAACAAAGGTTTGTACCATAACGCCCAGGGTGCAAAAATTTCAAACCATCTTAACTTCAGCAAACACTCAGGCATTTATAGTAGGCAATGCTATATGTTTATCATGGCTTATCTAAACTTTCTTATATGATGTATTCTTGTACTTTCAGGCACACATAAATTAATTTTTTTTGGGGGGGGGGGGGTCCGGTCGTGGGCCTGAACTCTGGGCCTGAGCGCTGTCCTTCAACTCTTCAGCTCAAGGCTAGCGCTCTACCACTTGAGCCACAGCACCATCTCCGGCTTTTTTATTTCTACTTATGTGGTGCTGAGTAATTGAACCCAGGGCCTCACGTATGCAAGGCAAGCGCTCTACCACTGAGCTACTTTCCCAGCCCCATAAATTAAATTTTTTATCACTCCAATTTCTTATCAGTTTTTAAATCATATCTAGTTTTTCTTGTCTGATATAGATAAAATAGATAGATAGATAGATAGACAGACAGATACTTAGATAGATACTTAGATACATAGATAGATGATAGAGAGATAATTGTCCCCTGTCTACTATTCTTCCTATAACCATTATCTCTCTTAGATAGCCCTCAATCCACAATAGTCTTTCTAACCTACCTATTTCCTTCCACTCTTGTACCCTCCAAACTACTCTGAACACAGAAATTAGTGGAACCCCAAAACAACATCTATAAGAGGAAAAAAACACTTTCAAAAACTCAATAGCTTCTAAAAGCAAAGTGAACAAGTAGTACATTGAAGAAAGAATTATAGTTGGTAGGAGTAATTTTCTTATTGTCTCCCTCTGTCTATCCAAACCTGCTTAGTAAGAGTATGTTCTTTATGTCTGGTAATGGATGAAAAACACAGGAAGCCCATTACTTTGCCTTTACTTTTGGCATATGAAGAAGTGGTTAGGATCACATTCTCTGGAACCAGATTGCTTGCGTATAAATCTCAAATGAGGTCACTTAAAACAGTACAAAATTTGACAAACAATTTACCCTCTGCTTCAAATTTCTTCTCTGCAAAATTCATAATAATAGTAATTCCTACACATTGGGGTTACTATGAGAATTAAAGTATCACTAGATTTAAAAGCTCATTCTTGGCACATATGAGAATTGAGAGGTTATTTGTTCTTACACCTGGTAATGGGAAAATTAGGTTGACCTTAAAGTCAATAGAGTAGTTTCCAATTAAATAATTATTAATAGCCAATGTCCATATTATTCCCCTACTTTTTTTGTTCCAGTATAACATGTTAACAATTTTTGTTCCTTATCACCTATTAGTGGACATTTCTACCTTCACTCTATAGGACTAAAAAAAGGAATGGAAGAAAAAAATCCCAGAGCTCTTACTTGATTAAAAGTATTTTAAGATGCCTTAAGCTATTTCTGATCTTGACCAGTCCAGACTGTTTTTCTTAAGGGAACTTTTCCCCCTTTTTTGTGTGCATTCTAGAGGTGGGCACATGGCAAATATTCCACTATAACCCATAATACATAGTGAGGGGGATACATTTATCTTTTTAACCTTTGTCAACTCTTTGGGGTTTGGGGCTTTCTATCCCATTTCATGGAGGCATATCACCTCCATAGTCAGTATCTTTGGCAGGATTTACCATAGATCCAAAATTGTTCTCTCTTCACATCTACCTTCTGTAGGAACTAGTTGCTAATGAAGGTGTTCTTAGTAACCTGAGGCTCTTCCTGCTTTTTCTCAATACCCTTTCCATTTTATAAAATTCATGCGACTTTTTTGTCATTGTCTTTTGTGAACAGCTGTGAACTAAGTGGAGGAAAATGCAAGAGGAAATTGATTTTTTACTTGTCCAATTTCTCCTTTGACAACTTCTTCTTTGAAATAGATGAAGAGTCCCAGTTAAGTCTGATATAAATGGCATATTATCTTGTCCACTTTTATCTTTTCTCTTCCAGTTTGCCTAGACAAGACAGATAGTTAGTGCTTCTTGTCTCTTCCCTGACTTGAGATTTCCTCCACACTACCTCTGACTTTCCAGGCAGGATGAAGGCAGGAAGACAGAAAAGAGCTTAAATTGCTGACACAGGTTAAATGATAACCTCTGAAATGATTGATGTCCAGATAACATTTTGCTTTGTTATCCTTCAGTAGATATTTGCAGCTTTTTCAGAGAACACTTCACTTCCAATTTCCATTTGTTATTCCTAAAAATGTGATGTCCCCCAATGCAGGACTTGCAATGCCTCTCCACAGCCCTCTTCTTTCTGTACATTAATGTTTACTGTATTCCTCCAGATCTTCTTGAACAAACACTTCTCATAATTTCCTCTCATATTTTACCTCCTCCACATCCATATTCACAAGATATAGCATCCATCTCTAAAAGAAAAGCTCTTCTTGGTTAGAATAGGACCTATTTTCTATGAAGTATTCACTGAAGCTTTTGGTTCTCATGTTGTTGTTGTTGTTGTTGTTATTGCTTGCTTTTTTGAACCAAGTATCTAATTGTAGAGGACAAAAATTTAGAGTGCTGTTCTTGGAGACATCCTTACTTAGTACAGGAGAAAAGAATCATTTACCTTCCTTAGAAGAAAAGGAAGGCAAAGCTACCAAACTGACCTCTCTCAAAGAAATTCTCTCTTCCAAACCTCAAATGAACTCAAATGAAATGAACTCTCGCTTCATCTTATTAAGTAGGTAGGGAATGAAGGGTTATTTCTCACTCTTCTCTATAGTTTTACTGCTTTTAAACATCTTACAAATGTGACATCAGTAAAAGTGTCTTTATTCCCTCTTATGCTATTGCCTATATTTTGAAGTCAAGATGATCATACTCTTTTGGCTAACATATCCTAAATTCAATTCAGTAAACATAATTATTCTTTTTTTTAAAATTTATTTATTTTATTGTGAAAATACCATACAGAGTGGTTACACTTACATGGGCAAGATAATGATTACATTTCTTATCAAGCACTGTAGCCTCCTCCTTTGTTTCCCCTTCCCATCCCTTCCCATCCTCCCCCCCCACCCAGTCCTCCCCGCGTCCCCCCACCAAAGTTGTAAAGTTCGTTTTGGACATAACGACTTGTACTTCTCATTGTTGCAATGGGTCCACCTGTATCCCTATTTAAACGACTTGTTTTTCCCCTTCCCCTCCACAAATTATACCGACATCAAATACAGTGAAAACACGGGTTATACTATGGGGGAGGGACATACAAAGCAACAAAGAAATAATCTTATAAATGCGTTAGAAACAATCGCATGAAAGAAAAAAAAACATTTGAATACATATCTTAGGGTTCATTTCCTAACATCACCGTATCTGACCTTTTCTGCTTGACTCAGACATATACTAGATACTGCAAATAAGGGAAACCATGAGACCTATGTTTCTTTGGGCCTGGCTTACTTCACTTAATATAATTTTTTCCAAACCTTTCCATTTCCTAACAAATGTGGCAATGTCATTCTTTCTGATGGAGGCATAGAATTCCATTGTGTATATATATCACATTTTCTTGATCCATTCATCTACTGAGGGGCATCTGGGTTGGTTTCATATCTTAGCTATAGTAAATAGTGTTGCAATAAACATAGTTGTGCTGGTACCTTTGTGTGGTCTTGTTTGTAAACATTTGGGTAAATGCCCAAAAGTGGGATTGCTGGGTCATAGGAGAGCTCTATGTGGAATCTTTTGAGGAATCTCCTTACTACTTTCCAAAGTGGTTGAACATGTTTACACTCCCACCAACAATGCAGTAAGGTTCCCTATTGCATGAAATCGCAGAGCTTCTGCATGGCAAAGGACATAGCTAGAAAGAGCAATAGAAAGCCCACAGATTGGGAGATCTTCACTAGCCATACGATGGACAAGGGTCTCATATCTAAAATATACTTGGAACTCAAAAAATTAAATCCCCCAACAACAAATCCTCAAAGAAACAACTGTCCAATAAATAAGTGGGCTAAAGATTTAAAGAGAAACTTCTCTGAAGAGGAAAGAAGGATGGCCAATAGACACATGAAGAAATGCTCAACCTCCCTAGCCATAAAAGAAATGCAAATCAAAACAACATTATGATACCACCTCACCCCAGTTAGAATGGCAAAAATCATAATTATTCTTTGAATAAATAAGTGAGTGGAAAGATATTCAATTATGAGCCTAATAGCTATCCTTTCATAGACGGACTCAAATACCTATGATTATGAAATGTATGTACATTCATGTACATATGTATGACATATGCATAAAAAATATACATGACCATATCACCACACATGTAGGCCAAATCATTCTCGTAGACTAATTACATTCTAGTTTGTTTAAACAAAGCTGAGAATGTCATTTATGTCAGTGAAAATGAGAATGGTACCACCTAGAGTAGTACAAGTTATAGGGCATAAATATCATGTAAGTACAAATATGACTTTAGTAGGTTTAATTAATGTAAAATATTAAAAATATTTTTGTACTAGGCATGTTAGATTATACAAATTGTGTTATATATTCACAGAAATAAATTAACTAAAATACTAAATTATAAAAATAAACTGATGATGATAAGACCATGATATATTTGTATACAGATATATGCACGTGCCTGTATATTCAAAAATAATTAAAATACACTTCAAATAAATTGAATAATATTTTGTTATACCTAGTCATTTGTGTATTTTGCATTCCTAATTAGTTTTAAACTTTGCTACATACATAAAATGCACAAATTCTAAATGATGACAAAATTATAAACTATATATAACTATGTAATTTTCTATAGAGATTGTTACTTTCTATAACTTTTATAATTTTGTCCAATGACTCAAACTCTTTTGTCATTTCAATATCATCAAAATATATAAATTCTAATAAGCTCTATCTGAAAATTTCTCATTTAAATTAACTATTTTTATTAAATAATTTTTAAACTGATGTCTACAAAATGAAAATTTTATTTATATGACATATAAATTGATATTATATGCAAACTAACATATATATGTATGATATATATACTTATATTTAAATTTATACTATATTTATAGTATGTCAAAACATGAAATTTAAAATCAGAAAATCAAACAAATTTTGTTGGATTTTAAAGACAGTATATACCACCACTTTCTGTTTATCAGGTACTGGAAGGTGAGAAAATAGGTACAGAAAAATTCTTTATCGGTTAATAAAAATAATATATTTGAACTTAGGTCTATAATACCAGCTCTTGATTGCTTTCACTTTTTCCTTCCCAACATTTTTATTTCTGTAACATGAATCAAGTTCACAAGAATTAAAGAAACCTCTAGTAAATCAACTGAAATTCATTCAATCATGATGGCATAAATGTAGTTTTAAACTTGAATAAGCTTAATCATAGCTCAAAATATTATGTGTTTCCTATTATTAAATCATGAAATATAAGAAAATATCCAAATATCATGAAATCTAAGCAAATGATCAGCACCCCTTACAGTCAGAAAAAAAAAAAAAGAAAAAAAAAGAATGGAATTATGCCGGGCACCTGTGGCTCACACGTGTAATCCTAGGTACACAGGAGGCTGAAATCTGAAGATCTCAGTTCAAAGCCGGCCCGGGCAGAAAAAGTCGATGAGACCCTTATTTCCAATTAACCACCAGAAAACCAGAAGTGGTGCTATGCCTCAAATGATAGAGCGCTCGCCTTGAGCTGAAGAGCTGAAGGACAGCACCCAGGCCCAGAGTTCAAAGCCTACAACGGACCAAAAAAAAAAAAAAAAGATGCCAATATACAAGATGGCCATTAGTTATCAGAAACTACTTACCAATTACTGTATTAAAACTTACTCTATGAAACCGTATCATTTACTAACCTCAAGGTAGTCATTGTAGTTCTGATTCTTTCACTAATATGTCTATACCACATAACAGTAATTAATCCTTCCTTGCTTCTCTTGATTTGATTGTCATTCCAAGATCCACAGAAACCCCTGAAAACACTGCAATGAAAACCCTGCCTGAAATGGTATTATAGACACACTTCTCTTACATGGTCCTATTTCTATAAATGCTATGTAGAACACAGTTTCATTGTAGATTGTTTGATTACATTTGATGGCATGTTCAATGTGTGGGAAAAGTGATATCTTTAATGGGGATATTTGAAATACACATAACTGTGTTCAAGTGAAAAAGTTTTGTATACTTAATTATCAATACTACATTTTCTTTTTTGTTCATTTTTTGGTTTTTGGTTTGGTTTGGTTTGGGTTTGGGTTTTTTTGTTTTTGTTTTTTTTGTTTTGTTTTGTTTTTGGAGGTCATGGGATTGAATTCTGGGCCTGGGCCCTGTCCTTCAGCTCTTCAGCTCAAGGCTAGCACTCTACCACTTGAGTTACAGAGCCACTTTGGCTTTTTCTGCTTATGTGGTGCTGAAGAATCGAACCCAGGGCCTCATGCATGCTAGGCGAGGAATCTACCATTAAGTCACCTTCCCAGCCCAATACTACATTTTCTTAAATGATAGTTTGTCCATCTTTAAAAGTGAAATATGAAAAATAAGATGTAGGTGATCTAATTAAAGATATGAAAAATTGACTTAGTGTCTTGGAACCACAACATTGTAATTTCACAGCTATGAAAGAAAAATTGATTTGTTAGAGTTGTCTTAATTAAATTTCACCAATTCTAAGATGTAATAATATTCACTAGTCTATCTGGTTTCTGGACTCAACAAATTACAAATATTATTCCACAGAGAACAAAACTCCATTATTAATATATTCCACAGGGTTTCTTTTTTTTTTAAGATTTATAAAGATAAAATAATAGTAGATAAGTTTAGCTCTTACGTTGTTTCCCTTTCCTTAGAAAATTACAGTAAATGTCAATTAATGACAGTCAAGTTATTCTTTATTTGTAAAACATTCAAAAATGTTGCTAAATTATGCATGTAAGTTATAAAATAAAGCAGAATGATAACCAAATAGTTTAAGGTCCTGGCCTTCATAGATGCTTGTCTATTATAGCCTATACAATAGAAAAAGCAATTATATCAAAGTATAATACTATTATTTTTTAAAAAGGTTCTGTGTGAGCAAGTATATATTCATCAAGGGAAAATTTTCAGAGAAAGGGAATATCTAATGACTTGATACAAAGAATAAAGAAGAGTGAGCCAAAGAATGAGAATACAAGTTGTATGATGAGTGAAAATAATATGGATGGCATTTGCATAAACTCTCATATGGGATTTACATATACTTCAGGATGCTTTTAAAGAACTGAAGGAAGGTTTCATTATTGTTGCTGTAATGTTTTGAGTATGATCTATGCAGCAAGTGGTTCAATGAACTGGTTATGAAAGATGTTTATAAGCAATATCCAAGAGTTTAGACTTGGCTTCAAGTTAAATAAAAATCCATTTAGATAACTGAACTGTCATGTGGTACCCAGTGGCCTTTGTCCCCACTATCCACATTGCTAGTATTGCTTTCTCATAAACAGTATAATGAAGTGATGAAGAAAGTTCTGGTATTAAGTCACAAAACATAGTGAAAAATTCCCCTTGTTTTCTTCAATCCCTCAGAGGTAACCCTGTTGTGAGTTTCCTCCTATCACCTGTGAGACTTGTGACTAAGCCTCCTTAGAAATGGATCTTCCTTCTTCAGATGAGCTTTGATAGAGTTAAAGCTCTGGACAGTCAGTCAGCATAACCTCATTCGAGATCAAACCAGAATCACTCAACTGAGACAATCCACAATCACAGACCCAAAGAAAATGGGACAAAAATAAGTTTGGTTATTTTGAACAGCTAAGTATTGGTAACCTTGTAAAGCTTTTTAAAGGGACAAAAAGCTGTTTAAACTTAGAGTACCATGATCAAATGATCATTTTAGAAAAAGTCTTACACTGCAGAAACAAAATGAAAGGTAAGGAGAATGTCAGTATTTCAAGCGAGATCTCAGTAGGGCCCATATGGGCTAAACATTGTTAACTACTGAAATATTAAAAATAAAAATGAGTTATATCTAGTAAATGATAAGCTGATAATCCATGAAAGTGTAAGATGAATCATTGCTTAGTTTGCACATTGAATCCAACACATCCCTGCAAAACCTGGCATTCTAGAAAAGCAAGCAACTTAGGAGTCTATTTACCCAACCATTATCAGCAGAAGTTTTGCCCAGTGAGCCTGGAGTACAACACTGTCTCCTGAAATTGATGTCACCTATTCTGCAGACTCTAATGAACAGCCTCTGGTAGGGCTAGCACTCGTGCCCCTGTCACCTCTGACCCGCAGCAACTTCACAATAGTTGCTGTGGTAGTATGCAATGACCACTCTCAGCAGCAATTTCCAAAATGATGCACTTTACTTTGCCAGGTCTGAAGCAGATGCACCACAATTTGCAAAAGCACAAGAGAGTAAAGTGCACCATGTTTCCTTACTTTCTCTATAATTACCGGTATTGCTTGAGAGAGAGACTCACTACTCTTTGTGAAAAATATCTATTTTGTTTGACTACTAAAGGGTATGGCATTTGCATAAACTCTCATATGGGATTTGCATGCACTGCACGATGTTTTTAAAGGAAGGTGTGTGTGTGTGTGTGTGTGTGTGTGTGTACATGCAAAGCTTGCTTAATGCTTTTTACAAACTTAAGGAAAACCTCCACTATGATTGACACTCTTCATAATTTAAGTGCGAATTCCAAGACATTTTGAATTCTCTTTCAAAAGATAAGGATGTGATTATTGTGCTAAGAGAGTTGAGCGATTTCTAAAGGAGTGAAACATGAAGCTGCATGTTTTCTAAAGGAGTGAAACATGAAGCTGCATGTTAAACAACTCTTTATTTAGATGTATTGGCCTATAAAATAGATTTTCTTAATGAAGTCATAAATGCACAAAATTTCCAAAACAGTTATTCCAAATCTCTTCCACTACCCCCTTTTCTCTATTGTCTCCTTAATAATATGATACAATGGGGAAAAAAAAGAAACTTTAGCAATTGCCTTATTCAAGTGAGTACACATAGACACAGGGTTACATGGCCCAGACCAATGTGACACAACTTTGTGGCAAGGCTGAGTCTATATTTACAGTTTCTTCTCAAATCTTTTCCCAGCTAATTTCTGTTGCTACTACACCATAGGTTAGAAAACCATCCACTCAAAAATTAGGAATCCATGGAACATTCCTCCATACAATAAAGGCTGTATATGACAAACCTACAGCCAGCATTATACTCAATGGTGAAAAACTAAAGCCATTTCCTCTTAACTCAGGAACAAGACAAGGATGCCCACTCTCTCCACTTCTCTTCAATCTAGTATTAGAATGCCTAGCTACAGCAATAAGACAAGATGCAGACATAAAGGGGATCCAAATAGGGAAAGAAGAAATAAAATTCTCCCTCTTTGCAGATGACATGATCTTGTATTTAAAGAATCCCATAGACTCCACTCCCAAATTACTCAAGCTGATTCAAAACTTTGGCAAAGTAGCAGGTTATAAAATTAACCCCCCAAAATCAATGGCTTTTCTGTATGCCAACAATGAGAAAAGTGTGGCTGAAATTAGGAAAGCAACTCCATTTGTAATAGCCCCACAAAAAATAAAATACCTAGGAATTAACTAAAGAAGTGAAGGACCTCTATGATGAAAACTTTAAAATTTTGAAAAAGGAAATCAACACAGAACTTAAAAAATGGCAAAACCTCCCATGCTCCTGGATTGGAAAGATTAACATCGTGAAAATGGCAATACTTCCCAAGGCTATCTACAAATTCAACGCAATACCTATCAAAATTCTACCCTCATTCTTCAAGGAAATAGAAGAGGCAATCCAAAAATTCATATGGAACAATAAAAGACCCCGAATAGCAAAAACGCTCCTCAACGGAAAGAACACTGCTGGAGGAATATCAATACCAAATTTCAAACTCTACTATAAAGCCATAGTAATCAAAACAGCTTGGTATTGGCATAAGAACAGACCTCAGGACCAATGGAATAGAATTGAAAACCCAGAAATGAACCTACAGACCTACAGCCATCTAATCTTCGATAAGGGAGCTAAAACAATAGAATGGAAGAAAGACAGCCTCTTCAGTAAATGGTGCTGGCAAAATTGGTTAACTACATGTAGAAAACTAAAGCTAGATCCTTATATATCACCCTGCACCAGAATCAACTCCAAATGGATCAAAGACCTTGAAGTCAAAGCAGACACTCCGAAAACATTACAGGATGGAATAGGAGAAACCCTAGGTCTCCTTGGCTCAGGCCAAAATTTTCTGAATAGAGACCTGGAAACACAACAAATCAAAGAAAGGTTGGACAAATGGGATTGCATAAGGTTGCAGAGCTTCTGCAGGGCAAATGACATAGTTAGCAAGATCAATAGAAAGCCCACGGATTGGGAGAAGATCTTTACTAGCCATACAACTGACAAGGGTCTCATATCTAAAATATACTTGGAACTCAAAAAATTAAACCCCCCAACAACAAATCCTCAAAGAAACAACTGCTCAATAAATAAGTGGGCGAAAGACTTAAAGAGAAGCTTCTCTGAAGAAGAAAGAAGAATGGCCAATGGACACATGAAGAAATGTTCAACATCCCTAGCCATAAAAGAAATGCAAATCAAAACAACATTGAGATATCACCTCACTCCAGTTAGAACAGCAAAAATCAAGAACTCTAACAACAACAGATGCTGGAGGGGATGTGGACAGAAAGGAACCTTACTTCATTGTTGGTGGGAATGTAAACTTGTTCAACCACTTTGGAAAGCAGTATGGAGGTTCCTCAAAAGACTTCACATAGAGCTCCCCTATGACCCAGCAATCCCACTTTTGGGCATTTACCCTAATGTTTACAAACAAGACCACACTAAAGCTACCAGCACAACTATGTTTATTGCAGCATTATTTACCATAGCTAAGATATGGAACCAACCCAGATGCCCCTCGGTAGATGAATGGATCAAGAAAATGTGGTATATATACACAATGGAATTCTATGCCTCCATCAGAAAGAATGACATTGCCCCATTTGTTAGGAAATGGAAAGGCTTGGAAAAAATTATATTAAGTGAAGTAAGCCAGGCCCAAAGAAACATAGGTCCCATGGTTTCCCTTATTTGCAATATCTAGTATAGGTATGAGTCAAGCGGAAAAGGTCAGATAATGTGATGTTAGGAAAACGAACCCTTAAATATATATTTTAATGTTTTTGTTTCTTTCATGCATGTGTTTCTAACGCATTTATAAGATTATTTCTTTGTTGCTTTGTATGTCCCTCCCCCACAGTGTAACCCCCGCTTTCACTATATTTGATGTCAGTATAACATGTGGAGATGGGGACAAACAAGTCGTTTAAGGATTCAGGTGGACCTGTTGCAACAATGAGAAGTACAAAATGTCATGTCAAAACCAGCTTTACAATGTCAGTGTGGGGGGGGAGGGGGGGTATGATTGGGTGGGGGGGAGGGGGGAGGCTGGGAAGGGAGGTGAAGGGTAAACAAAGGAGGAGGCTGCAATGCTTGGTAAGAAATGTATGCATTATCCTGCCCATGTAATTGTAACCCCTCTGTACAGTATGTTCTCAAATAAAATAAAATTAAATTAAAAAAAAAAGTCATAAAAAAAAAAAAAAGAAAACCATCCACTCTCATCTGGATAAGTTCTATTATTTCCTTACCTCTTTTTCTAGGACAATTCAGTCCATTGACTGCTACAAAAGACACCTTCTAAACATTTAAGTCTGAATTTAAGTCCCTTCTCCACATGCTCAAATAACTCTAAAATGGCTTCAAAATAAAGTCAAAATTTATTAACTTGACTTTTATAAGTCTTTATTAATTTATCTCAATTATTCAGTATTTCTTCTTCCACAATTTGAAAATGGATAATGAATTATTATTGTGTGTTGACTCCAAAATTCTAGTTAAGTCCATAGCAGACATTTTGTTAAGGTCACAATGAGAATGAGTTACATTATTGGGCTGTGATGTCAGTGTCTAGAGTACAATCTCCACTCTGCATATCATGTGTGCTATATACATTCTCTATGTACTGTTAGCCTCTCCTGGCAAAATATATTGGTGTCTGGAAAGTCTGGCATAAATTGATCACTTAAAAGTCCTTGGCTACTGATTCTTCTCAAGACACTATCTGGACTCTTACCACATTACACTTGAGAAATTATAAAGAGAACATTTCATCTCAAAATGTTAACAGAAATAAGGACATAGGCTTGATTCTATTGGAATACATATATATTGGTATATGATTGTATGTTCATGATGTGTGATTGTCCTATGATGGTAAAGCACAAATGGGCAACCAGTTTTGACAACAGCCCTGGGGCTGAACAAGAAGCTTGGACATTGACTTTGTATCCAGGAGGTAGCTCCAGGAGGACATTGGGCAAATTGTGCTTTTCTTCGATGTAAATACCAAGCTGTAGTTAGTGGTATATTTTAGAAAGTAATATATATGAAGAAACAAGAGGACATGGGATTGAATAGCAGGTACTCTCATACAGATCTGACAAAAATCTGCCAACTTTCAGAGGCCTCAGAGCAAAGATGATCTACTATAGGATCACCCATGGAGAAGAAAAGACAATGTGATTGAATGGCATGCTTGCTTTGCCCCTGAGTGAGGCTATTCTGAGAACAATATGACCTCTGCTCAGGAAAATACCTCTCCAAGGTCCCTGGCTTTTGTCTTTAAAGGAGAGCTCCTCTGTGCATCGCTATAGTGTCTGCCTCAGATGCAGAACTACTTATTTGACAATCAGGTGTAGGAAAGAAACACAAGTCTCAAGATAGGGACACAAGAGGTTTTATCTTTGTTGTTGTTCCTTTTATGAACTTATAATGTACTATGTGATTTTTTTTGTTTCTTTGTGCGTTCTTCCCCCATGGTACAACCTTGTTGGCACTCTATTTGATTGATGACCCATGTAACAATGAGATGTACAAGACACTATGTTGAAAAAGAACTTTACGACTTTGTATGGGCGGGAGGTGGATAGGTGGGGAGGAAAAGGATGGTAGGGGAAAAATAAAGGAGGGTATAACAATGCCCCGTAGGAAATGGACTCATGTAACTGTAACCCCTCTGTACAGTATCTTTACAATAAAAATATATATATTGAAAAAAAGGATACAGGTTGATCCATTGTAACAATGAGACGTACAAGACACTATGTTGAAAATGAACTTTACAGCTTCCATGGGGGGCGTGGGGAGGTAGGAGTTGGAGAAGTGGGGAGGGAAGGGATAGTAGGGGAAAAACAAAGGAGGGGTAACAGTGCTCAACAGGAAATGGACTCATTACCTTACTCATGTAACTGTAACCCCTCTGTACAGTATCTTCACAAAAAACTTTAAAAAAAGAAAAAAGAAACACAAATCTTCCATCAACATGCTTTGATTGTGGAGCTCCATATGAAATTGAGGAACAATAAAGACATAGGGAACTATACTAGACTGTTTTGTGTCAGTTTTCTAACAACTAACTTCAGTAAAGTCTTTGAATTGTTACTTTTCTTTCAGAACAGGAAAATCAACCAAAATGTCTTGCAATCCCATTTCAGCCACAATATTTAAAAGAAAGAAGTAGTACTGGTGAACAAGATAGTAAATCTTTACTAGTCCTAATCAGCAGATTTCTTTTTCATGTTCCTTAGATTATGGATATCTCAATCTTATAAAACAAATTTGGGAAAAAAAGAGATCAATAGTATTACTAGTATAAAATTTAATTGGTATTAATTATACTTTGTTTCAAATCCAAATGACTTTTGTGCATTCCTAAGTCTGCAAACTTACCTTTTTCTTTTCATATAGATAATCTTTTAAAAGATGAAGTAAAAATCAATTAATAAAAGTAATGTTATAGATGAAACTCTCTTGGGAAGAATGGTTGAGAATGTTGGAAAGGGTAACATTGATCAAGTGTGACATTGTATTCATAAACCTCTCTGTTGAATGCAACTCCTTTGTAGAACTACTTAAAGATAACAAAAAATATATTTAAAAAGATGAAACTCTCAAGAAAATGAAATACAGAATTTAAAATAGTTTTGAAAAGAGAAAAGGAAAGAGACAACGTATGGATTAATTCTATTCTTATCAATGGACATCACTTTCATTTAGGGTATTTTTTCCCATTTGGTACATAAAAATTCAAAAATATAAACAAGCAAAAATTGTTTCTACAAAGCAAACAAATTATTGAGAAATAACTATAACATTCAAAATATAAAGTTTCATAGCATGATTATCCTTACATTAAGATGTATATAACAACCTAGGAAATGTGGCCCTGATTACAATAGGATGGAGTATATGCTCTTCTGAAAAGCAACACCTTCATAAAACATATAAACTCCTCTTAACAGCTGAAACAGGATAAAAATGTGCTGTGTGTATTTCTACCTCCCATAAACAGTAAATGAGCAGTTTAGACTAGACAATTTAAATAAAAATATTTTGATAGCAAGCTATCTTTATTTGTAAACTTGGTTCATAGTAACTCAGAGAATAAATCTGAATGTTTCTCTGCAAATGATTTCTTATTATGGTAAAGGTGATATACAGAGAGGTTACAGTTACATAAGTCAGGAAATGAGTAAATTTCTCTTTGAATAGCATCACCTCTTCTTATTTTATCCCAGATTTTCCCTCCTGGTACTACCCCCTAAAGTTATATAGTTTATTTTCAACATAGTGTCTAGTGAGTATCATTGTTCACCCTTTGTACTCCACCCCTTTCTGTGAATGATTTCTTAAGCAGTTCAATGCTACATGAGTAAAAAGAGGTGTGTTTTGGGAAATAGAAGGCTGTGAATATTGTTATAAAACCGGACACATATATATAATCCTAGCTAAGCAAGGGCATGAAGCTAGGCACAGAGTGCAGGCATCAGTGCCAGCACACAAACCCATACCCTGAAAAAAATAAAGTTGTAGAAGAGATAAGCTCATACAGAACTAAGAAATAGAAATCTCATGGCAGGAATTATCAGCAGATACAGTATTTACAGGAGAGGAAAACTAGCAGTAATAGTAATTTCTAATATTAATTAACCATTAATACATGCCAGGTATTGTGTTTTGTAATTGATGTGCATTATTTCATTTAATAATCATCATTTAGAAAGTTATTAGCATTTTTTCAGATTAAGATAGTACATCGCTTTCTACTTTGGGCATTAAAGAAGCAAAGCAGAATTCAAATTCAGTTCAGCAGTTTTAGATCCAATACACATCACCACTCCAGGATGGCCGCAGAGGCCATTATCCTCACTCAGTCCATCTCTGTGGGAAATGATATTAAGGATGGCTTATTTGGCTAGGTGAGTATTCAGATTGTCAAACTGAAAATTTGGAGTGACTGGTACATAGACAGAAATTGACATTCTAAAAGTAAACATGATCATGTGAGGAGATTTCATAAAATGAGAGGAGAATAACTATGAAGAACACCAAATAAACACTGAAAGGCTCATTAAAGAAACTAAAGAAAAAAAAATAACAGCAGTGAAAGATTGGTATCCTAGAAGCCAAGAGGGAAAGTGTCACTGGAGAGAATATTGAGGAAGTCCATACTAAAGCTACCAGCAGAGCTATGTTTATTGCAGCATTATTTACCATAGCTAAGATATAGAACCAACCCAGATGCCCCTCAGTAGATGAATGGATCAAGAAAATGTGGTGTATATACACAATGGAATTCTATGCCTCCATCAGAAAGAATGACATTGCCCCATTTGTTAGGAAATGAAAAGACTTGGAAAAAATTATATTAAGTGAAGTAAGCCAGGCCCAAAGAAACATAGGTCCCATGGTCTCCCTTATTTGCAATAACTAGTATATGTCTGAGACAAGCAGAAATGGTCAGGTAAGTTGGGTGTTAGGTGAAATGAACTCAAATGTTTTTTTTTTTCTTTCTGGCTATTGTTTCTAACATATTTATAACATGATTTCTTTGTTGCTTTGTATGTACCTCCCCCACAGTATAACCTCTGCTTTCACTGTATTTGATGTTGATATAATTTGTGGAGGGGAAGGAAAAAAACAAATTGTTTAACTAGAGATACAGGTGAACCCATTGCAACAATGAGAGGTACAAGACATTATGTCGAAAAATGAACTTTACAACTTTGGCGTTGGGGGGGGGGGGGTGGGGAAATGGGAAAGGATGGTGAGTGGAAACAAAGGAGGAGGCAACAATGCTTGATAAGAAATGTACTCATTCCCTTACTCAGGTAATTGTAACCCCTCCATCTGGTATTCTCACAATAAAATTTAAAAAAAAAAAGAGGCAAGCCGTAGAAGTGAAAAGAATACAGGAGAATAAAGAACAAGGGTACACTGCCAAACTCTGAACATCATTTACTCAAGTGAAGGCACATGAAGACAGTTGTCACTAGATTAAAAAGTAAAAACATGAGGAAATGATTTTTAAAAATGAAAATCTGTAGTAAAATGAACTAAACAAAAGTATGTGGTAACTAGACCTAGAAGTGAAGTTAAGGAAATAATTTTTTCTGCTTATGATTTTTAAGTCTTCTACATGTCTGCACATTAATATTTTGAAAGTAGTGAGATGCTACAGAGGAAGATAAATAAATTTGTAGATTGCATTAGTTTCAATATCTACTTTACCTAATTTACTTATTGTCAAAAATGTTGAAATGTCCGACCAGGATAGCGTGACATTGGTAGAGCTGATTCCTTCCGGGATCTCCAGAGGGAAAAATCTATTTGTTGTCTCTTTGGATTTCCTGCTGTTGTCAATATTCTTAGATTGCAGTTGCAGCATTCCTAATTCTGCTTTTGTCAATGTATTTTTCTACCTAGATAAAAATTGTGAAATTGTGAGCAGGCGAGGAGAAGCTTTTTGATGTTTGGTGGGCTCCAGCTCTCGAGTTTCTAAGGCTAGAGTAGAAGAACTAGAGGCTTATAGTTCAAGCTCTGTTCTATTCCTTAGAAGGCTGACACTTATGGCTCTGAGTACTCAGGCTGGACACATATTGCTCTGGGCTTTAATTATCCCAAGACTTAGTAGCTATTGTATTCCTTAAATCCTAGCAGCAAGGCAGTGCCCATTAGTGTTCCAGCTCCTGAGTAGACCTCAGTGGTTTGGACCCTCACTTCTACAGCAGCTAGTCTTCTACATCTTGGTTGCTGGAACTCTTGGACCTTGATGGCAGCCTTCTGGCTGAGGGTCTTAGGACCCTTTCCCCTTTAAGCTTAGCAACTCCAGTTAGAACTCTTCTAGTGACCAGGAACTGCAGGGTCTTGTCCTCAGCATTCCAAGCTTTGTCATCACTAATGCTACCACCTCCCATCTACCATCTACCATCATGCTCTGGAACTCTTCCCCTTCCTTCTTGCTACTACAGCAACTGCCACTGTTACTGCCTCCTGCTTTTCATTTTGATATTTCCTCTTCATGTTATCAGCTCAGCCCAGCACTCTCTTAATGAAAAAGATCAAAACTGGACAAGAAAAGACCACTAGAGAGAAGCCTTGGCTAACGTTGTAACTCCAGGGTAGCGCTTGAAGTAGCTACCAGATGATTCCAATAATCACCTCACTAGCCTGGCTTTGTTTTGTTTTGTTTTGGTGAAAATACCATACAGAAGGCTTAAAATTACATGGGCAAGGTAATGAGTACATTTCTTTCTTTTTTTTTTTTTTTTTGTCTTTTCTTTTTTGGTACTTGGGATCGAACACAGGACGTTGCACTTGCTAGGCAAGCGCTTTGCCACTGAGCTACATCCCAGCCCATGAGTACATTTCTTATCAAGCATTGTTGCTTCCTCCTTTGTTTCTCATTCCCATCCCTTACCATCCTTCCCCCGACCCCAGCCAAAGTGGTAAAGTTCGTTTTTCCACAGACCGACTTGTACATCTCATTGTTGCAATGGGTCAATCAAGAGTGGGCTGTGGCAAGGATGCTTGTACCAGTGCTGGCACCACCCTCCATGTGCATAATGATCGCTGTTTGCACCAACCGACCGCAGCCTTTTCCTGGGCCACCGGAGGAAGGGCTTCCCTTCTATCTGAGAAGATTGGCAGGGCAAGCAGGGTCATCTAAAGGCTTGTTTTGCTTAGAGAGGTGCTTTACAAGGACGATGCAATCACATGGAGCAGCTGGAGGGTCCTTGTTGTGATTACCAAGTCTAAAACTGTTGGGCTTTCATGAGGCAGTCTGGTCATTTGCCAGAAAATGGGCTGCTTGGCTTACTGCACCCCACTCAAGGTTGAAAGGCATAAGAAAAGGGCCTATCAACTCCTCTTTCTTTCAAGAGTTTTAATCCTTCATCAACAGTATTAAAAGGATGTTTATAACAAGGATTTGAGGAAAGCTCAGAACAGAACAATTATAATAGCATTTAGCAGTGCTTAGTAAAGTTTAACCATGCTGGACAATACTGAACCCCACCATCATATCCTAGGAAAATACACACCCTTCTGGTCTGTTACAGTATCTTTTACCTGCTTCTCCAGTCAAACTACCAGCCTCTCTCTTGTAAAGGTATCTGGTGCCTAATTTAGGGCAGATCTACCTAATGCTGGATCATCTCAATCTCACAGTCATTGATTTAATCACATCTTTAAAGTCTCTCCTGTCATATAAAGTAACAATCACAGGTTCCAAAGATTCGAACTTGCACAACGTTCTGGGCGATTATTCAAGTGACCACATAGTGCAAGCTTTGTGATATACAATCAGGCTGACTGGACCCATTTAAAGGTGAAATCATCAATGATAAATGATACTCACTAAAGCTCTGAAACTCCCCTACACTGACTATTTACCTTGACATTACTCAAACTGAGACTTCATTCCTTCTGCTTTAATCCACTATTTCTTTTGCCCCAGCCCTTTTTTTCATTCTCTCTTCATGAATGATGACCTTAATTAACAGATTGAGGTCAGGACTTTCTTAATTTCATTAGAATCTATCCACCTATTGGAAACCAAACTTCTGTACACAGTTTCTTTCCACCCCTTTCTTTTATAATACAGGAACTGTCCTTGTTTTTATCAGAGAATATAACCTGTTTGTTCCCTTGGCTTTCATGACTACTCACCTTCTAATAAACTTGTCTCTTGCAATGATCAGTTTATTTATATTGAATCAATATATGTAGCATATTCTAAAATATTCCCTCCTTATAAAACCATTTTAGCTCACATGTTCTTGCTTCTATTTTTGTACTCAGTTCCTCTTATTCCAAAAGTTGTCTGTCAAACCTATCTCCTGGTCTTCATTGCCCATTCTTGCTTACATGGACCCACCATTTAATTAAAATAGGTCTTTATAAGAGATATCTGGCATCACAAATTTCACCCCCCATGCTATCTCTATGAACTACATCAGTGTTTGAATTTTGATAGACTTCTCAAAGCTCCTTTGGCAACTTACTTTTTCTTGTAATACCTTCCTTTCTTCGTTTCTGTGGTTAAATTCCCCCTTGTCATTTCCTCAACATTATTAGCTATTTCCCAGTCTCAAAGAACCAACTGTCTCTTTCCCTAATTATTTTATAAATATTGGAAGATACCAAGTGAGCTGTTTTTCTTGTTCTTTGTACAATTCCTCCCCAGATTATCAGACTTGGTTGTCAGCTTTGCCACTCTTGTGGGTCCAGAATATTAATGGAAAGGATTGATTGAACTCTAATGAACCCTGAGCTCACATAGCCAATAGCTAATACTTAATTTGGGATTACCACTTTATCTTCATCTTAAAAGTAGTTGCCTTTCAATCTCTTCAATTTAGTGACTATGATAAAAATTAGTCCAATAAACAACAAGGAACTAAGAGTTATTCTGGTTCCTTTCTTTTACTTACTACTTACATCAAATGGGTCAACCAGTCATTCTGGCTCTATGTCTTAAAATATATTCTTAGCAGTTAATAACACCTTACTTCTGTACTATCACATTGAAGTCAAGCCACCATTATCTCACGTGTATTACTTGAAGTAGTCATCAATGACATCTCTTTTTCCACATTTATTTCCATTCTCTGGCAGTCACTGTGGTCTGAGTTTCTGATCATGTCACTTGCATGCTTGTCAGTCACTACAGGCTTCCTACATTCCTAACCTGCCTTCAATTCTTGATTGACTGTTAGATGTTATCATCCACTGTTCTTCCACTACATCCCCACTCATGGAATCCAAAGGCAGTTCCCGAGCTAGTTTCTCCTGCTCCTTCTGTTACTCAGTTTGGTAGGGCTTATAAGCTTCAGTCCCAACTATCCTTCAGTCATCTTTACTTGTCCTGTGCCTGCAGTATTTTGTATGGGCTCCTTTAACCAAAGTTACAAAAGCAACCACCCAGCTGCATGCTAACGATTTATTGCTAAGGATTAAATTCACTTGTATCACTCCTTATATAAAACTTCCTTTCTACAGGGCAACGTGGTACTTTACTGATGGCTTAGGGATAAGAGATGGAATATAAAGAGAAATATTAGATTTGAACTTACTATCAGAACTTGGAAATTTCTACATTGTTTCACAAATCATATTCAGTATGATTTTGTAAAATTAATTTGTTTTGGTCTTATTTTTATATGCACACTATATAGTGGAAATTTAAGTAAATGTCCTGTCTATGAGCTAACAAATAAAACTTGAGTTTTAGTATGCGACTATGAGTTTTAGTATGCGACTATAAGTCTTGGTATTTAATTTTGGGTTATGCTTCAAACTTGGACTAAATTTTTTTTCCTGTTGGTTATATGTTGATTCTGTGTTGTCTAGCCATACAAATGTTTCTAGGCAACTCAACAGTTGTGCTTCATTGCTTTAAGTTCATGAGGCTCATGACTGAATTCATGGACCGTGAGAATTGATGGATTGCCCAATCAATCCTGTAAAATATTCAAGTTTATAAGTCACCACAGAGCATTAGGATAGAATCCACATACATTCTACTGTTGTAGAAGTACATTTGTCATTCTGCTTTGCCATCATCTGCATAAAAATGCATGTGAGCATGTGAATTAGATGCCAAACATTGATGACTCTTTTATAATGATATAAAGATTCTGGCTACACATTAAAAGACAAGTAAGTCTGTGTAAATTCCTTAAAATTTTTACCCTTTAATATTAAAAAGGACTTTCAGCAAACATTATTGAAATGCATTTTGTTCATAAAAAGTATAGCCATTCTTCATTCTACTTAACTAAAAATGGAAGTAGCATTTTTAAGATAAAACATCTTGAAGAGACAACAAGGCATCAGTAAAGAAAAAAAAGAAAGAACATTTTGACCTGTGTCTTTGACACCAAACATAAGAAACCAGTTCTTTTCTCCACTGAGAGAAAAAATACTCCTTTTAAAAAAAAATTTAAAGCACAATCTCTGGCAAGCATTTCATTGAATAATATGAAGCTGATGTTCATAAACCAACAAACAGAATTGAAATTATATAATTTTTTTTTTTTTTTTGGGTCCGGTCATGGGGCCTGAACTCTGGGCCTGGGCGCTGTCCCTCAGCTCTTCAGCTCAAGGCTAACACTCTACCACTTGAGCCACAGCGCCACTTCCGGGTTTTTTCTTTTTTGCTTATGTGGTGCTGAGGAATCGAACCCAGGGCCTTAGGCATGCAAGGCAAGCGCTCTACCACTGAGCCACCTTCCCAGCCCGAAATTATGTAAATTTTTCACCCAGAAAAAGGTACTGCTTCAAATGATTATATTAAAATTTATAATTAAGTGAACTTAGATTTTAATTATTATTTTTGAATAAGAATATAAGTCCCTAATTTTAGATGGCACTCCACAGATTTCCCTAGATGTATTAATTTAGCTTTTGGTTTGGGAATGTGACACACAGAGGTATTGGGAAACTTTCAGATGTGTTAGTAACCTGTGGTTAAAAACTTTGTGGGAATAGAAATCAATAAAATTTTTGTTAAATTTCACATCTTTAGTATGTATATTACATTATAGTCATGCACCATATAATGGGAAAACATTGGAGTCACAGTAGACCACATGCACTGTGATAGTTCTACAAGATTTTAATGGGGCAAAAATCTTGATCACCTAGTGACATGGTAGCTATCATATTGTTGCAGATTTAGTGCTCTGCCACTTGAGCCACAGCTCTACTTCCAGTTTCTTGGTAGCAAATTGGAAATAAGAATCTCAAGGACTTCGTGCGCAGGCTGGTTTAGAACCGCAATCCTCAGATCTCAGCCTCCTGAGTAGCTAGGATTATAGCTGTGAGCCACAGGTGCCTGGCTTATAGTATACTTTATATTATTATTTTAGAGTATATCATTCAACTTTCATTTTGGAATCTCACTGTCCAACCCACCATCCACAGCCTCATAGATTTTATATTTACTGCATCTGTTCACTAATTGGCCTGTCCTATCCAAGTTTGTGTGAGTATGCTACAGGATGTTCACCCAACAAAACTGTAGTGGTACATTTTTCCAAACATATCACTTATGAAATGATTCATAACCAACTATGCTTCAGTCAATCTGTTTACAGAAATGCTATTATGTTTGCCCATGATCTGGCCCTTTCATATGCTGTATCTTCTGTTGAGGCCAAGTTGCCTTATTCTCCCTTTTCAATTTACAGAGGAATATTGTTGGCTCCCTGAATTCCTTTTTTAGCACAGCTGTAACAAAATACCACATGCTGACATTCTTACAACAACAGGAATTTAGAATGTCTGAAAACCAATAGTCCCAAATCAAGTTCCCAGCAGGAGTATTCTTTCTGGGAGCCAGCTGAGGAAGGAAAAGTTCCAGGCCAATCTCCTAACTTCTGGTGAAGATGGCTGTCTTCACCCTGGGTCCATTCCCACTGTCTGCTGTCATGTTTGTGTTCATCTTTCTCTTAGAAGGATTCAAGAACACTGAACTAGAGGCTACATGAATAATGTCATTTTAACTTAAATCTAAAGAGAACTTATTTCTAATTAAGTTTGTATCTAGAGATACTGGGGATAAAAACTTCAGACTATCTTCTTTCGTTTGCTTGTTTGTTGTTACTCATTTGTTTTAAGGCAATACAATCCAAACCCTAATGAACCCTTGGTTGTTGAACCCTATTTGCCAATGTAGTTCTTTCCTGGGCAGACCTTTTCCTTACCCTGTGCACTGAGAAATTCATAACCTAGATTTGAAAACCTTTTGGTCTAATTTTGAAGATCATGTCATCAAGCCTACTTCGTTGACCGGCTTCACATCAAATCTCCCATCACAAACTTTCATAGGTTTGAAAACTTCTCCTTCATAGCACTTAGTACAAGTTGTATGTACCATAGGATTAAATATTAAATATGTATATTTACCCCCCAAATTATTAGTATCATAAAAACAGCAATGTGTCCTCTTCCTCATTTTAATCTTTTGATTAAAAGAGTCTAGAAAACACAGTTTACTATCAATAAATATTTGCTATTTAATATATTTATTTTTCACTCAAAAATTTGTTCACCAATGACTTACAACAACACAGAATATTTGAAAGTTAGTTTTCAAATAGTTATTAAAGAGCAAAAGAACCATGAGGACCTGATAATTTTATTTATTTTGTATTTATTATATATTATTTAAGTAGAACTTTAACAAGTTTTTAATTCACTATATTATAGGAAGATAGCCATGTTTTCATATTTTAGGAAAAACTAATTTTGTCCTAATATGTAAATCAATATGGAAATTTGAGTGTAAAATCAATTCTTGAACGATTTTCAAAGAAAAAGATTTTTTTTCCCTAATTTTGCTAGTTGCAGAAAAAACAAAAATCACCTCTGGCTATGTGCATACTCTAAGCTAAATTTAATTAAAAACTTTCATATTTCTCTGCATGCTTTGCCTCAGGTATAAACTAAAAATGAAAAAGAAATTTTTTAAGAAACATAGGAACACAGGAATTTCCTAACATTAATATATATACAACACATAGCTAATAAGTAACTCATATATTTTGTGATAGAAGAATAGAATTGATTGATTGTAGGGGGAGCTTTATTAGAAAGCAAATTTAGTTTAATTAATCCTTAACAATAAGCTAGTACTGACAGGAAAGCTTCAGGCTTTTACATGCCTGCTTATTGCTACTAAGGTTCAATTTGACACGCAATTCTCACAATGATTTTCAGCTGCCAATCCAATGCTGTAAGTCTCCAATCAGAATTCTTTTTATTCACTTATAAATCCATACAACTGGAAAAAATATATATATGTGTGTAGCTAGAGTAATACAGAATACTTCCCAAGATCTGAAGTTAGGGTATTATTATATTTCTGTAAGCTAACTGTTAATTCATTTAAAATGAAAGTGAATTATTGTCAAAACCTATTATATTCATAATATATTCCACATTATTTTAACAAAGTGATGACAGGAGACAATTAAACCTTTGTGAGTACTGGAATACCGTAGGTTTCTACCTGTAATAACCCAGTCATCAAGTGTTGAATTCCAGCGGTCTTATTCTTAGAAACTCACCTATTTGAAGAAGAATAATCAAAAATCAATCCATATTTCTCTAAACTAATATCCTTATCTTGCAGAGTAGTATCAATTTGAGCTAGCTCTACAAATATTTTCATCACAGATAAAAGGGAAAATATAAGTCCTTGGAACAACTGTAAATTGTGAAATATATTTAGAAGAAAGGAAAGAGGAAGCACATTTTTTTCTCCACAGACTACTTTTTTTAAGTGTTTCTATAGTTTCAGTGAAATCTAGTAAGTGTGAAGAAAGGAAGTTAAGGAAAAATTATGATTGTTCTTATGATCAGGACCAGCAGTGCAATTTTAAATCAAATTGTACTTTTGTTTGGCTGATTCTACTTTCTGGAGTACCAGATTTACAGGAAGTTTGGAGACTACAAAAGAATAGACATTTTCAATTACTATTTGGTTCTTAGAAATAGTAATTCAAATTCTCATAGAAAGGCTAAAAACCAAGCAAAATTGTAAGTGAAAATGCTCCTTCTCAAGTTTCTAGTAAAAGCAATTTTAGAGAATTACAGTGTATAGATAATGTGACTCAAACTTATAAATCTGTTGCTTGTCATAGAACTTCAGACTAAGCTTTAATGGCTATTTAGATCTATGTGGAAACTGTCCTCTCCAGGTGTGCAATTTCCAGAGCTGTTTTGGATCAGCAAAAAGTCTAGGGAATATGATGAGTGTGTGTGTGAGGACAGGAAGCAAAAGGAGACAGCAAGTTGCCTCTATCAAACCCCATCACCAAGAAGACAGGAGGCGACAGAGGTCCAGTGCCAGGACAGGGTCTGGGGTCAAATGATGTGGAGTTGAAGAGTAGAGGGTTCTTGACTTTCTCTAAACCCATACACACAGCAAGACCTTGGCCCTTTCAAATCAGTTTCTTCTTCAGCACTGGAGCCCAGAATGCAACACCTTAAGTAGACAACAGCTTCCCCCAAGGCAGCTCTGACTGCCCTTAAATTAGCTGTTTTGCATTAGTTCACAAAGAGGCAACAATGTGGAAGAATGGATGATGAGAGAAGTAGATGACAACCATGGGACCTCCAGTGAAAACCGGGAGGGTTTCCAGGATAGAATAGGAAGAGGCTCTGACTGCAGGTGCCCGACAGAGGGGAGCTAGAGGCAGTGAGCAGCGGGCTCTTGGAGCCTGCCCAGTTTATATTGCAGTGACTTTGAACAGTTAGTACATTTTCTTTGTTCCCAAGAATCCAGTATGTTCTCTTTTAAAAAAATGGAACCAAGTTACAAGCTATACAAAATATTACATATAACTAGGTGCTGGTGGCTCACACCTATCAATTCAGGCTGAGATCTGAGGATCTGTATTAAAAGCCAACCTAGTCAAGAAAGTCCATGAGACCCTTATCTCCAATTATCCACCAAAAAGTCAAGTGGTGGTGTGGCTCAAGTGATAGAGCATGAGCCTTAAAAAAAGAAAAAAGAAAGAAAAAAAAAGAAAAAAGAAAAAGAAACAGGCCCAGGTTCTGAGTTCAAGCCTCAGTATCAGCATACACACCTGCACACACACACACACACACACACACACACACACACACACACACACACACACACACACACACAACACAGAAAAAAGTTCCTAATGCAAATGGATATGTAACTTTTGACAGATCTAGTTAGAGTGGCTATTGTTATTTTATTAAGACTCCATATTTAACTGAAACATATAAATGACATTTTTAAGAATTTACAAAACCCCTTAGGTAAAGATAAGCAATACAGACTTCTCAAGTAATATGATTACTTCTTTTCAACCTTAGAAAAAGGGACAATGTAATGAAATGCTTTAAAAAATGTATGCCTGTTTATAAATTCTACTTGCTACTACCAAGTATTAGAGCTGTTAACATTTTATATAGCATGTACTATTACATGAGACATTTTTCATTTTCACAATAATTCAACAAGCTAGACATGGAATGAGTATATCCTTAAGGTTATAGGCATTTTTCAACTGTCATTACTTATTTTGTTGTTGTGATGAATTACTTTTGTTACACTACTAATTCAGATTTGCTGAAAACTTCAAAATAAGATAATTTATAAATTAACTATTGAACTCCCTTTGTAGGAACCACACTTGGAAAATTTGTTGCACATTTTTAAATCCTGCTTTGTATATACAGAACATGCATGCACATGCATTTTATATTATACAGGTTTTCTTTTTCTCAGGTACAAGGGTTTGAACTCAGAACCTTGTGCTTGTTTGGGCTAGCCCTGAAACACTTGGAACAGTGCCCCAGCCCAGCTTTTTGATATTTATTTGGAGATGAAGTCTAGTAAACGTTTCTGCCCATGCTGGCTTCAAATCACTGTACTCCAAGCTAAGCCTCCTGAATAACGCTAGTGTCACTTTTAGTTAAGAGTGAGCCATCAGTGTGTGGCTCCATACAGTTTATACACATGTCATGATTGTGTACCCCTTTCCACACTGCACTTCCCCGCATACATGCTCAAGATTATTCAGAGTATAGGTCCATTTGGGCACATACTTCTTCAAACTCTACCATGTTCCTTAGGAAAGTACCATAATTTGTGTTTACAATTACTTGAGTTTTTCTATTTCCAATTATACCCAGGTAAATACATGTTGAAACAAACCTGAAATTATATTTAGTCATCCAAGTCTCTCTCTCTATAGTAACATTGCTATGATAATGGTAGATGTAGTCTTTAAAAAGTGGTGCTTAGTAAAACCTTTATTCTAAAAATAACTTTCTATTTTTAAGTATTTAAAATATCTATTTTTTAAAAATATCTCCTTAACACATAACATAACATTGCCAACTCATATGGTAATACAGTTATAAAGATTATGAAAATATGGTGGAAGACTGCAACAGGCCCTAATCCCTCTCATGAGTTCTCTGACATTTGAGTTCTTGCAGAACAGGGAGGATTTGAACATTAAAGAATACTAAGTTAGGGGCTGGGAAAGTGGCTCAGTGGTAGAGTGCTTTGCCTTGCAAGCCTGAGGCCCTGGGTTCGATTCCTCAGAACTATATAAGCAAAAAGAAAAAGCCGGAAGTGGCGCCGTCGCTCAAGTGGTAGAGCACTAGCCTTGAGCTGAAGAGCTGAGGGACAGCGCCCAGGCCCAGAGTTCAGGCCCCATGACCGGACCCCCCCCCAAAAAAAAAGAATACTAAGTTAATACTAATACTAATTTATATTAATACTAATTATTTAATACTAATTTATGTTAATACTAATTATACGAATGCTAATTTAATACTCATAAGTACTATTTTCATACTAATTTAACTGTTAACACACATCTATAAGAACACTATCAAAAGGCACAAAGTTGTAAAATCGTAAAATGGAGGAAGACTATGGCGCATATTAGAAGCCTAATTGCTAAGGGGACATAGGGTGCTTTAACTTTCACATGCACTGAGGCGGGACAAAGTGAGACAGAGATATAAATCTTTTCAAATGAATTGTTAATGCAACCAGGAGTTGGTAGCACGAGGATAAGAGATAAAAATAAGGCATGGGAATAGTCTTGATAGCATAGAAATCCAAGGAAAGGAGAGGAAGAGGATCACAAAAAACATTTTTTCTATTGAAAGACAATCATATAGAGAGAGAGACTGAGTAATCAGTAGGAAGGATTTCTAGCTCAGTGCCTAACACAACAGAACTGGGTTCCTTGGGAAGGAAGAGGAGCTGAACTGGGCAATTAATTACACTCAGAAAAGATAACAGTGGATTCAGACATTGACTCTAGAGCACCTCAATGTTTTCTTCTAGTCTAAATCTGTTTTCCCAATAATCTTTAAATTGCCCATCCAGATTAGTAGGGGCTATTTCACATAGTAGCTTTCTTTTTTTTTGTTTTGTTTTTTGTTTTTATTTTTGTCGGTCACGGGGCTTGAACTCAGGGCTTGGGCGCTATCCCTCAGCTCTTTAGCTCAAGGTGAGCATTCTACCACTTGAGCCACAGCACCACTTTCGGTTTTTGAGTGGTTTACTGGAGATCAGAGTCTCATGAACTTTTTTTGCCTGGGCTGGCTTTGAACCTTGATCCTCAGATCTCAGCCTCCTGAGTAGCTAGGATTACAGGCGTGAGCCACCGGCGCCCGGCTTCACATAGTATCTTTCTAAAGGGAAGAATTTCTCTCTCTAAATTAATTTCAGTCTCTTGATAATAACTTATGAACTTCTGGTTTATAATAACTCATATACATAGTGATAAAATTGGAGTAGCAGTATACCTCATCAAAAGTAGATTATAGTTTTTCACTTTGTGACCATTTATAGGCCTTGCCTCATTTTCCTCATCTGTAAGAGGTGTGCACTAGCAATGACAGCGAGCTGTCACTTTGAGCTTACAGCTTGCCCTGTGCCAGCTCTGTGAGAACCTGTCATCCTCAGGTATCCTCAGGGCCATCCTGCCTGGAGTGCTTAGCACAGAGTGGGGTCTGGAAAAATATGTTGAAACCTGGGGAATAGGAAATAACGTAGTAGTCTGACATTTGTAGGGGAAATTCAAGTAGGAAGAATGGACAGAGCAAGCAGACTTACAAGCAGATGGAGAATTGGGAGCAAACAAAGCAGCAAAGAGAGAACCACTGTTTGCAAGGACTGGGGCCGAGAGCAGCCATTCTGCTGCCCTTTCTTGTTGCAGTTTCAGCCTATGTGCAGTTTCTCAAAAAAAAAAAAACATGGTTCCTTCCTCTAAGGGACCATTGAGAAACCTTGGCTCCTTTCAAACATATCACACCAAGGACAACTTTGGAAAGGCTACCGTAAAGCCCAGTAGCTAAACCAATGTCCTAGTGTGTTTTTTGTTTTGTTTGTTTGTTTGTTAGTCGTGGGGCTTGAACTCAGGTCCTGAAGGCTAGCGCTCTTGAGCCACAGCACCACTTCCAGCATTTTCTGCTTATGTGGTGCTTAGGAATTGAACCCAGGGCCTCATGCATGCAAGGCAAGCACTCTACCACTGAGCCACCTTCCCAGCCTCAGTGTCCCAGTTTTTAAAGTAGCTAAACCAGTGTCGTAGTCTTTAAAGTCACTGTTTTACTCATGCCTTGTCCTTCACATTAGCAGCATCAGCCAAAGCTTTGTTTTAATCTGACCTATTTCTCTAAAATATTAAATGCACACTCACCAGAAAGGCTATTCTGTGCTGCAGCCTAAAGATTAGTCTTCTATAATTTTGGGTCTCTTTCAATTTGAAAATCATCTGGGAATTGGTTGTGTCTGATAATAGAAATCATTTTTATAGTAGTTCTCAAAATTAAAGATACTTTAATGGCTTCTGATTTGTGGGATAGGCTTCTGAAAGTAATTAGAGAGGTACTCCTGATTTCTTTAATTTATTATAAGAAAATTACGTATAACTCTATCTTGACACTCCAATTCTGCTATAATTTTATAATGGCTTTTATTTTGCTATCCATAGTATTTGAAAAAAATTTTATTTTTGAATGTTATTTTTTTTAATTGTGAAAATACCGTATAGAGGGGTTAAAATTACATGGGCAAGATAATGAGTACATTTCTTATCAAGCATTGTTGCCTCCTCCTTTGTTTCCCCCTCCCATCCCTTCCCATCTCTCAACCCCTCCACCCACTCCCTGGGCAAAGTTGTAAAGCCAGATAAGTTGATGTTAGGTGAAGTGAACCCCAAGATAAGTATTCAAAAATGTTTTCTTTCATGTGATTGTTTCTAACATATTTATAAGATGATTTCTTTGTTGCTTTGTATGTCCCTCCCCCACCGTATAACCCCTGCTTTCACTGTATTTGATGTTGGTATAATTTGTGGGGGGGAAGGGAAAAAACAAATCATTTAAATAGGGACACAGGTGGACCCATTGCAACAATGAGATGTACCAAGTCGTTATGTCGAAAAAATTTTTAAACCCTCAAAATTCTAAAATATTACCAACACACATTTTAAAATCAGAAATAACACAAGCAAAAGTGAAGTTTTACATTTGCATGCATTGGGCAAACAAATTAGTGCTCTAGTGACCAGAGTTTAGTTGTTAGCAAGCTAGCTTTGGAATATTAATGTATACCCTGTCAGAGTGGAGAAAACCTCTTTGTTTGTCTTTTTTAGTACACCTAAAACATACTAAGTATTTAAATAGATTCATGAGGAGAAAATGGCCAGTTATTTGAAAGACCTAAGGATCATTTTAGAATATGTCATTTGGAAAAGAAATATCCGAAATTAATAGTTTATAAAATAACAAATTACCCCTTTCTAGACCAAATTAACCATAAAGTTTGGGTTTGAAATCAGGGCCCAGTCTTATTTGGGGGATAGTGTTCTTCTTACTGCCCAAGCTGGCCGGACTGCTCTCCCCCATGCTGGCCTTCACTCTGGCCAAGTAACTGACTTACCAGCCCTTCACCGAGAGGGCTCTCAGAAGTCTGTTGTTGTCCAGTCTGGGCTCCAGCTGAAATTTCCAGGATCTTAGATATGAGCCTCTGGTGCCCAGATAAGCATTAATTTTTAAGTATAAATAATAAGCATAAATAATTTCTATGTACAAATAACGTTAATAAATCATATAAAAAATGACTCCATGGAATTTGTTTTTGGATTAATTTTTAAAATTAGAGGAACATGTTTGCTGAACAAAAAGTCAAAGTAAAAGTCTCTTAGAACAATTTCTAATCTAATCAGCAATGATGAAGTAAGAATTCTGAGTCCAGGGAGACAAGAGTGAGGCAGGAAATGATGCTGCGGGAGTGGAAGTGCTGAGGGTCTGGACCTGCGGTGATGAGCTGATGGGCTGATAAGCTACTGCATGAGTTTAGGCACAGATCAACATACATGCACTAATGATGACATGTTCAATAAAAAAAAGAGAACATTAGTTTTTGTTCCTTCCCACCAAACACCTCTCATTAAATTCAGGGGCTTAGCCACTGGGGCTGACTAAAGAGTCTTACTGTCTTATTTTAACATTATAACTTGGGGTTTTCCTCTGCTCCCTCCTCCTCCCTCTCTTTTTCTTCTCCCCTTCTTTCTCTTCTTCCTCACTTATTCTCAAAAGTCAGCGATTACTTGGTGTTGCTGAACATTACAGTTTTGTGCTCAACTATTCATTTCTATTGGTGGATATCTCTGAAAACTCCTTTTTAAAAATGGTTTCTGGGGACTTCCCACAGTGAAACTAAAATAAATAATGTTTTTTTCGAGGGTACCTTAAAGAGAGCACCACAGTCAAACAACAATGCCTTGTGACAATACCAGTAATGAGAATATAAAGTTGTTACTTTTCTATCCCTAGGCTCAAGCTTTAATTGCCATGTAACTTTGGTTATATGTTCCTAATATGAATCACAGTTTTTCTAACAAAAATGAGATCAGGATTAAGGCAAATATCTTATCTATGAATGCCACTGGGAAAGATTCTCATGTTTAGTTTAAAAATGTGAAGACAAAGTGAAAGTGTAAATATGAAGATACACCACTGGTAAGCAAAAAGAAAATTTGCATTTTAATATAATGGCAAAATTTATGGACTATCTTCCAGAGTCTTTTTTTCATATACAATTACATTTCTCAAATTAGTAATGAAGTGTGCTACCAAAAGAGCTATGCCACATATTAATTATGTGAGGCTGAAACAAAACGAAACTATACCACTCTAAAGATTTAATAGCATTCAATCTGCAAATAAAATGGTGATTCAGAGCTTTAATTAAGACATTACATACTAATTTTCCCTAGGTGCTCAGAATCATAATTATCATGCATGGGTGGGTGCCTAAATTGTTTTAATAGAATTTAGTATGTGTCTTGGTGTCTCTAAGGCCTTTAGTTAATGGTTCTATTTTTTTTATAAAATCACCCATGTAAGTACTAAAATATTAGAAAACTTATCTATACATTTAAATATATATACTCAATCATAATTATATAAAATGAATTATTAACCCAATTTACCTGTGTATCTCACTACAGAAAAGATAAAGCCTTTTGTAAAAGTAAGAAAAGAAAAAGAAAACAACATCCACCGCCACATTTCTTTTCCCATCTATACATGGGAGACATGACTTTCTAGCATTTGTTGCCATTGTTATTTTTAGCAAATAAAACTTTCACTTTGCTTAACCATTTGATTTCAGTATTCCATGACTTAATTGAATAAGGTGACATCTAAGGGGTGAGAAACGATGTCCATGTTCTAAACAGCCGTTTTCCAAGGTCAATCTTTTCGGCTTTTCAGTAGTACTGCCCCTTCTTCACATCAGAGTATGGGCAGCCAAACCTACCACTGTGAAAATGATTGTGACATTGAATACTGACTATGAGCACTATGCTAGATGCCAGTTTGTTTGCCAGTGTCATTTGAAACCAAGGAATCTGAAGTTCCAACAAGTTTGCTTTCTGAGTATCCCTCCCAGAGCATTTGAGAGTCTAGGTTGGAATTTGTACCTCTCTGAATTCCTTGGTTCTAACAACAGTTGTCTTTTTATAGATCTGTTTTGAAACTTCCCTCGTGAATTCTGTAATGACATATTTTGGAATATATTATATTATATTATTTTCCCCCAACATCCATGTCATATGATATGTTCCATTGTTCAACTCTGCCTGTCACAAAAATATTCTCTATCCATATTCAGGTGTGTATTTTATTCATTTAAACCCTTTTTTAGATGTTTAATAACAACAATGAGAAAAGGATGATCAAGGGAGAACAAGTAACCTTTCTTTCTTATTAATTTTTCAGTTACCATCCTCATCCCAATAGGAGGAGATTGTGGAGTTATATTAACATAACCTGTGTTTATACAGAAATGTACTTGCCAACCTGATGCTGGTACTTCAAACTGCAGAGCCTCCCATTCTCTCTTCTTCTCACACTGCGAGTTCTCATCTGGACTGCTGTTCTTTCCTTTAATGTTGACCTTTCCCAACTACAGAGTCAAGTGGCCAAGCTTCCCTGTAACTCTTTTTTTTTTGGGGGGGGGTGCGGTCATGGGGCTTGTACTCTGGACCTGAGCGCTGTCTCTCAGCTCTTCAGCTCAAGGCTAGCGCTCTACCACTTGAGCCACAGCGCCACTTCTGGCTTTTTTCTTTTTGCTTATGTGGTGCTGAGAAATCGAACCCAGGGCCTCATGCATGCAAGGCAAGCGCTCTACCACTGAGCCACCTTCCCAGCCCCCACTGTAACTCTTAAAGTCTCTATCTCCTCTTCAATTCATTATTTCTAACCCTCTTTTCATAAACACAAAACCCCTGCATTTCTGTAAAAGGAATACAAGTAGGTGGTGTTTTCTCACCTCTAAAGTGAATAGGTCAAAGTCAATAAAGGCAAAGCTTTAAAATTCTGTCAGCTGGACAAGACAAAGTAAGTGAAAGAAGAAAATAGATTCCATGTTGCTATGTTGGTCTTAGGCAAAGTTTGAAGTATTTTTTATAAACATGAATAACACTGTTTTATTTTATAAAAATGAGTAAATAGATTGGGTAATTTCTATCACTGAAGTTTTGGGGTTTTTTTCCATATAATTTTGCTTCCAGGTAAGAAATGCCAGTCAAAATAGGAAGAATGCAAACTGTGTGAACTGGCAATAAAGAGACAACCAAATGATCAACCAATGACAGGGAAGAGGCACTGAGACTGTCCTGGGAGTCTCATTTATTCAATCTTGACCCATAGTGCTAAGAGTATCACTTTCCAGTTGTATTAAAACTCTAGTCTTTGGGATGGTTTACAAGCATTTTCTATGGTAAAAATGATTGTGCATCTTCTAATTTTGTTACTGCAGAATTTCTTTCAATGCAATATACCTTCGATTTTTCCTGGTTCTTCTCTTTTCTGGGTCCCTCCTTAGTACTAGGTTGGGTAAAAAATATCTGTGAGAATGGCCTGAGAATACACATGATCCAAATTTAACACACAATAAAAATATGTAGTAAAAGAATTTGATAGCAATATATATTTACCCAAAGTCAAGAAGTATTAGATACTAAAACATTCATGTGCATTCATTGCACAATGGAGTGGCTCTTTTTTTTGTCAGTCAGGGGCTTGAACTCTGGGCCTGGGCTCTGTGCCTCAGGTCCTAAGCCTGTTTTTTATATAAAATACCTTAAACTCTATAGTCTTCATCACCCCTCTAGAGACATAGGTTTATAATGGCTACAGTAATCACAAAGACTGTAACAAGCTACGTGCATTGGATCCAGCTTTATAACATACCTACCACTTCAATTTTCACTGCTTTATTCATCTCACCTGTAAAATAATGTCCTACAAAGAATATAGCATAAGGTAATACATGCAAGCTGCTCAGATCTATGAGAACTTCCATAATACCTGATTCACTTAATGTTGGTTCTTTATGCTATGTAGCGAATCAAGATACATGTCTCTGCTTGTGCCCAGACATTCCATCACATACACAGAAATGTGATTAAGACTACATTGGAATAACACATGAGAGAAGGACTTGGTCTAGTTTGGAGGAGCTGTGGAGAAGAGTGTCAGGAAGAAGGAACTAAAGACTATAACAAAAGAAACATTGCAGAAGAGAGTGCTCTGAGCAAAGATCTGATTATTAGCAAGTTAAAGAAAAAAAGTGGGGGAAAAGAGAAAAGAAGAGTGCTCAAGATGGGAAGGAAGAGGTGGTCCTAGAAGGTTTTAATTTAGAGGAAGGAGAAAAACAAACATGATTTTCTTCTCACAGTTTGGAACCTTTCTCTTCAGGAGAACAACTATAACCCATAAGCAGAAATAGGCTACAAGGATGGGGCTGGGAAGGTGGCTCATTGGTAGAGCGCTTGCCTTGCATGCATGAGGCCCTGGGTTCAATTCCTCAGCACCACATAAGCAAAAAGAAAAAAGCTGCAAGTGGCACTGTGGCTCAAATGGTAGAGTGCTAGCCTTGAGCTGAAGAGCTGAGGGACAGCGCCCAAGCTCAGAGTTCAGGCCTCACGACCAGAACACGCCCCCCCCCAAAAAAAAGAAAAAATAAAGAAATAGGCTACAAGGAGTGACCCTAAAAGCAAGGAATACTGAGAAATCAGTAAGTCTTCACTCTGAAACAAAAAGATGAAGTGAAGAATGGGTGAGGAGTGCATTTTGAGTAGCTAATTCACACAGTACCTATTTTCCTATTAATAAAAGAAATCATAAGGGAAATTACAGGTGGAAGAATTTTTTTAGTAATAAATATAGTAATAGAACCTGTACCAACCTTTCTTCTGCTTTTTTTATTTTTAACTTAATTATAGAGAAGCTAGGGACAAGTACTGACAATATCTTAACAGTTTTGAAGCATATGAAATATTGAGGTTCTTCAAATTAGAGAGCATTGTTATTATTAGAAATGGAACTTGCTTACTAAGTTGAGATGACCTATATTCACATCAGCTCTTGTAAAATTCAGGTAAGCTTTTGTTAGTTTAGGAAAAGCACAGGTGTGAATGGCTAGGCCTCTGTCTTGCCTGCTGGGCAAACAAAATAAGTAAGGGTCTATGAACACAGGTGAACATTAACACCACGGAGCCTAGCTTGTTTCACAATCACCCTGCAAATAATGTGAAGATTTAATAAATTATCCCAGTGATGGTAAAAAACAGCTAACACCAAACCAATTCTTACTTGCTTATAGCAGCAGGATCTGCTTTCAAAATGAAGTACATTTTCCTTTATGCTGTTCAGTTCAGTCTACAGCAGCATATTAAGGCCAAGAGAAAAATTTGTAACCTCAAAGATCCCTTTTTTTTTTTTTTTGGCAGTTGTGGGGCTTGAAGTCTGGGCCTGGGTGCTGTCCCTCAGCTCTTCAGCTCAAGGCTTATGCTCTACCACTTGAGCCACAGCACCACTTTCGGCTTTTTCTGCTTATGTGGTGCGGAGGAATCAAACCCAGGGCCTCGTACATGCAAGGCAAGCACTCTACCACTGAGTTACCACTGAGCCCCAAGACTACTAGCTTTTAGGAATGAAAAATCATTTAACAAAAACTAACTCTGTCTTACAGCCACATTTAATTTCAAACAAATTATCAAAGGCAGTTCACAGAAATGATCAAGGAATTCTACAAGAACTCCAAATAATGGGACATTTCAATATGAAGTTAAAATCAACTGAAGCAATTTCCTTTGTATTTATCAAAGTGAATCTTGGCTCAGATGGCCTTGAGTCCTGTTCACTTTTCTTATGTAGGACTAGGGATTAGGGGTACTGACATTTTAACTGCTAAGCTACATAATGAAACATCTCAGAGTTTAGGCTCTCAAGGTTATCCAATGAGAAACTGACTTAATGACAGATCTTGAAGTTAATGATCAAGCTGAAGCTGAACACTCGTATAGAACCAAACTCAGTGCTAAAATATAAAAAGACACTGATGGACGGAAATGTACTCATTACCTGATTCATGTACTTGTAATCCTTCTGTACATCACCTCTATAGTAACAATTAAGGAAATTAATTTAAAAAATTTACCTTCTTATGAAATCAGAAAGAAATTTTAATAATCAATCAATAAATAAAGAAAACCATTTAATAAACAGTATTTCCACCATTCTAGAAACTGCGGATTCAGTTTGAAAGACGTATAACCTAGGGTTTGGCGTCTAAAGTTTTAGAATAAATTATCTTAGTTTTCTTTTTTCCTCTGATACCTAATACGTTTTTTTCTTGAAACTGTATTTTTGTAGAGCAGTTTTAGTGTCACAGCAAAACTTTGGAGAAGGAACAGAGATTCCTAAGGTATTCCCTGCCCACACACAGCCATAGCTTCCCTTGTTATCAGCAGACCTTACCAAAACAATGCATTTGCTACAACTGGAGGAACCCACATGGACATACCCTTATCACAAGCCCACGCATTTACATTAGAGTTCACAGAGTTCACACTGGTGTTATGTACACTATACATCTAGACCAATTTAGGGTCACATGTATTCACTGCTAGTACCATTTCCAGGCATTCCAGGGCTGTTGTTCAATTAGAATGTATTGTTTATTGTGTATTTTCCAGTGACTCACAAGTAATCACGGTGATCAGTACAGTTTTCACTCTGTTTACTCCTCAGTTTTGACATAACCCTGTTTTTCCTGTAAACTTGAATTTATATGAACATAAAAATTCCCAATAATTGTCATGTTGTTCTCTTTTTTTTAAATGTTATTGTTAAGGTGATATACAGAGAGGGTACAGTTACATAAGTAAGGTAGTGATTACATTTCTTGTCTAACATGTTGCTCCTTCCTTTATTTTTCTCCCTCTTTCCCTTTCCCCAAATCTCTCCCCAAGTTGTAAGTTCATTTCCAACATAGTGTCTTATGAGTATCGCTGTTGCATAGTTTCCCCTTTGTCCTTTGTCTCACTATTTTGTTGTTCCTCTTCCCTTCCCTCGTTCAGATAAATGTATATACAATACCCAGGGTACCAAAATCGAATACAGTGACAACAGGGGATAAACCATAGTAGAGAAAAACACAAAAGAGAAAAGAAGTCATGTAGTACATTAAGAAATGTGTTATTCTCTTTACCCCTCATTGACATGTAGTATACACACTGTTGAGCCATTCATCATTGTAAGAGGATTTATTTTAAGGCCTTCTCTGTCTTCATGTTACAACCCCTAATTTGCAAACTTTAGAAAATCATATGCTCAAGTGGTCACAGAATTGCAGGTTCTCAGAATAGTGTTTTGAGAATAAGTATTTAATGGACTTTAAGACAAGTGATTTAGGCATCATGTAGATGTATCTTTTATATTAACGATACTGAGGTTCAGTTATTTTCTGAATATTTTAGGATTCAGGCTAGTGATATCTGAATAAGTAAATATGTAAATGAAAGCAATTTCAGATTTGATATTACTCAAATTATTGACTTAGCATTGATTATGTCAGAAAGAATTGAAAATGTAATGCCTTTCTAATGTCAACTACAAACATGCAAGCATCTACTTTGAAGATTTCTAGTTCATTTTTATACTTATAAAATGTCAAATATTATCTTTTTAATTTCTTATTTATATGATCCAGGAGTTCATTTAAGAATTAATATCATAAACTGTATATTCATTTAAGTAAAAATTAGCAATTTTAATAGGTAAATATTTCAATTGCTGTATAAGAAAATAGTCATTACAGTTTATCTGTATGTTCTATCCATAGCATATGTATGAGAAATTGCTTTAAAATATAAAATGTGATATGTATATAAAATAAATTAAGCAAAACTGGTCATTATTTATAACTCTAAAGGAAAGCATTAATTTAGTGATAGCTGATTTGAGGGATTTGGGTTATTTTGGAACACAAAAGTACTTTTTCATACTATTTTGAGATGGATAAATCTTTTGATTTGCCACTATGCACACTAAGTTCTTCTAAAATGTAGATTTCAATCAAAATATTAGAATTATATAGAAACCCAAAAACTGTGTGTAAGGGGTGAAATCATAGAAGCATTGGTCTGTATAATTTAAAAAGAAACTATCTCAATTGAATTGCATATTAAATTAGTTTCTATCACTATACTGAGGAAGGAGAGATACATAGCAGTGTTCTCAAGAGCTTAGAGTAATAATGTTGAGTATTTCAAAGGATCTAAAACAAGCATTTGTACCACGCCTGCTGCACTCAAACTCTATCATTTTCCTGTTAGGATCAGGAGAGATTGTCATGTCAATATCCCAAAGACTTTCACACAGAAGCTGAAGTTGTCCAAGATTTGTTTAGAATATTTACAAATGAAACTATACAAAGGTGGAGAGCAGTGGTATAATACTTGTCCTTCTTGCAACACTGTAGTTAAAAACCAAGACCAAGGAATGGCATTACAATTCCTTAGGAAAGACAAGAACTATGGATAACTACAGAGACGTTGCAGGGAATTGACAAAAGATGGCCCATAAATAATGTGTGAAAATAAAATGCAAAACTGCAAACTTTAGAAGAAAAATCAAATAACTTTTTGTACCAAAAGGTAAGCAATGAATTCTTAGATTCTGAGTCAAAATCAAGATCAATAAAAGGATAAAATAAATTGTATTTTAATTAATATTAAAGTTTTTTTTGCTCTGCAAAAATGATGTTCAGTAGATAAAAAGCAATCTAAAGACTAGGACTGTGTATTTGTATTTTTATATATGAGTATCTAGAATACATAAGAAACTCCAGAGACTCAAATTTTTAAAGAAACACTTCACAATTAGACAACAAAAAAGATAAACAAATGAAAATATTTTCATTATTTTTAGCTATTAGGAAAATGTGAGTTATAACCATGATATCACTACCTATAATGAGAAATTAAAACTATAGATGATTTGCAATGTTAAAAAGGATTCAAAGATTTTACAATGGTGTAGAGATGACACAGGATGTGTTTAGCTCTTTTAGAAGAGTGCTAGCTTCTCTAGCACACCTTCCCCAACACCAATGCTGGGCAATGAAGACTGAACTCATGTACCTTCTAGTTTTATGGTTCCAGCTTCTGCCTGTGGATTCCATCTTTCCTTTGCTTTACCTGGCTTTATATCCATCTTCCTTTCTGACAGCCTACCTTGAAATCTTAAATTCTCTCATTCTAAGCAGACAACAAAATTTGTAAAGAATACATTATCATCTCCCCAAACAAACAAGTGTTTATCCCATTATCTATCAGGGATGATTTATCAATTGTTTAACATTTTCTAAGCAGCATTTCAAAGTAAGTAATTTATAAATTAAACTTTAGTATAAGTAACCATTTAAATTTATAACTATTTTGCCTCCCTTTGAGAGAAGATAATAACATTCAGAAACATCATTTTCTTCATGCTGATAAAAGGAATACTTTGGAGAGATCATATTTAACATGCTGACAATCTCTTGACCAGACAGTCATGTCAGGTTCTGAATAACCTGACAGGTCTCTTCTCACAACTGAGAATACCTAACTCTGCAATGAGCTTCTTAATAAAACAAGCTGGACAGAAAAAAAAAAAAATCAAGCCAATCTTAACTTATTCTTTTAAATTTCCCATCCTTATAATTTGAATTTTATTTTTAATTACAGAGTATATTTTGCAAAGGTAAGTTGAGAAATAATTCATCTGCAGCCATTGAGCACAATGAGTGTGAGTCAGGGGCCTCCGCCTCCTCACTGTGCACCCTTCTTCCAGAAACAGACCTCTCCGACTGGCTGTCTCCCATCCCTCCAGTCATCACTGATGACCTGGGAAATCTACTTTCCTCAGTGCTCTCCCCTCCATTAAGTTTTGCAAATTGCTGGTCACTAATGCATAATAGAGACATTATTTAAGCTGTTAATTTTTGCATAAAATATTTTAATTTATATCTAATTTTTCTCTAATGAGAAATCATTTTTTTTCATCCAGGAGGGGGAAACAACTGGACCAAAATTCATAACGATTTCTGTAAAAATTTATATTGTGTTACTACTACTTATGTTGATCACTTAGCTGTTTGTTTTTTTTTCACACAGTGTTTTGGTCAGCATTTCCTGCACATTCTTGTGGGTCTGCCAACCGCACCCTGGCACCGCAGCCACCAGGTTAGACACTCACTTGACCTGTCCACAGGGGCACCTGATACTGTGTAGCATCAGCACGTGACCTGAGACTATAAGCAAACTGCTCTTTTCTACAATTATGAGTTGAGAACATAGGATATAGTATGTTTTTTTCTGCTTGTAATTTGTGCATGTAAAAGATGAGAAAGCCTTCATCCAAGTCCTGCTCATCTGAGAGAATAAAACAATGCTGGAAGAGGCAGGGGTAAGGCCAGTCACGTGTGTCCCTTCATAATTATGGTGGACTGTGAGCACCACAAGGCTGATGTGTGGATCTTTTTTCCATTTTGCTAGGCTCTTTTCATCTGGGTTTTACATAGAGTTTATAGAAAAGTTAGTGAATTCATTCCATTCTGAAGCTGCAGGTGGTCTATAGCTTAATCAAGGTGTTAATTGGCTGGCACTAAGTGTGGTTTGAGGTTAGTGTAACAGATGGAACTCAATGAATATAGAGCTTGGTTATACAAACTATAGATGTACTTACGCTTTCTACATCTGTGCTATATTTTTTTTCAAATAGACATGGGTGATAAAACACCTGCTACTTAATTAACACCCTTTGTAGTCATTCACAAAGTTAGATTATTCTCAAACCTGCTTTGCCAGCTGTAAATGTTAAAATTTTGCTTGCTGTCTTTCCTGTATTCTGAAAAGTGTTGAGAATATTTGGTTCTTGAAAATGGAGGAATGAAAGAATGATTAATAAATGAGGAAATAAGATAGAATATACCTGTAGTTCCATTTGATAATCATATGAAAATGGAAGTTGTAGTTAATAAGGACTTTTTATAGTAGACATGTTCAAGAAAATTGTAATTTTTTGTATGTATACCAGTGCTGGACTTGAACTAGGGGGCCTTTATTTACTTTCTTTGCTCTCAGAGGACATTCTGCTTTTTGAGCCATACCTCTAGTTTGGATTTTTAAATTTTTTGTTAGGTGACTGGATGTAAAGTCTCACAGATTTTTCTACCCAGACTAGCTTTGAACCCTGATTCTAGATCTCAGCCTCTTTCAGTACCTTGGATAACAGGAATAAACCAGTACCCAGTTGAAAATAATTTTTATTGCACCTTGAAATTTAATATATTTAAGTCTTATTTTAAGGTTAAGTATAGCTGCTTTGTCTATTATTTAAAAAATTTTCTCCTCATAGTTAAAGAACAGGGAAAACTTAAGATATTTAAATGATTGGCATACTAAAAGCAAGTTCTGTATTATCCAAACTTGGTGAAATAATTTGCAATAGTTAACAAGTGGCAATACAATAAAATAGTGATAGTCTCTCTCTCTCTCTCTCTCTAGCTGTAAAAATACTCTTATTATATTTATGTAGTTGTACAGAGGGGTTAAAATTCATTAAGTTACTTTATGAGTGCAGTGCATCCTGATCAATATCACCCTTTTCATTGTTCTCCTTCATTCCTTCCAACTCCACTCATGCCTTCAATTTTCCTACTCTCACAGGGTGTACATTGAATATTATGAGCGCATTAACTCACTTCTCTTCATTCGACTTTTAAAAACCTGTTTCCTCTTTTAATTTTAAGCTGAAAGAGACAAGCCCTCAGACCTTCTTTTATTTCCATGAATATATTTGGAGAATGGCTTGTACCACTCAGGGAAGAGAGTGTGATAGAAAATCCCATGGTTTAGATCAGACTGAGTCAGATTCTAGATGGAGCCTGGGTTGTGGAGCTCTTTAGAGTTGAGAAGTTAAAGAAAAGTTACATGATTCTCTGCAGTATGGAGAACAGGAGACCATGAGGAGAGTGGTGGAGATGCTTTCCACCTCCCACTACATCAAAAAACCTTCATTCTTCCTCTTGCTAAACCAAAGATCCATTGAAAAAAATAAACCTGCCACAATAGTCATTGCTACTGCATAAGGAAGGTCAGCAGCAATGGGCAAAGGAAGCAATAGCATACTCCTAATGAGTATTGGAAAGAAAGAAGCAGACTTGTGGAAATTTTCTAGAGTAGACAAATGGGTACTTTTTATTCCAAACCATGATTTGGAGAATTTGCTCAGTCATAGGTCTAACGTGTTTCTGTCATAATTGGTCCATATGGGGCTCTCAGTCTATATTTATTTATCTTTCATTAATAGTATGACAAACAGCTGACAGCCCACCACACAATACAGAAAGCAATATGACCCTATCTCTGTGTGATCTTCCCTTCTTCCATTTCCTCCTCCACAACCAAAAGTGTATTCCTCTGAAGATTGTATTTGCCATTACCTTTCCTTTTCCTGTATGTGTGTTTGTATGTGAATGTGTATATGTGTATATGTATATATGTGTATGTGTGTTTCCCTGATGTGTTTCCCTGACTGTGTGAATTACCTTACAAGTGAATTGCTGAAGATATGTTTTAAGATTTCACAAAGCTTCTCCCATGTCATTATTATTTTATTTACTTGATGACTTTAAAGCACTTATACATGGAAGATTTTGATTAGCTTCCACATATTTACTATTGGGAAGAGAGCAAATATTAAAGCATCCTGGTATACATAAAAACAAATTTTCTCCTGTATCCATAGCCAGAATGATTTCAAAATACAGTAAGACAAATTAGACCCAGCAATATCAAATTGCTTTCCAAAACATTTGCACAGATTTGTTTCCAAAGAAACAATGTACAAGAAAACCATGAGGACTCACATCCTCTTAATCACTTGGCAAAATGAGCTTTTTATTGTATGTTTTCAATCAAATGGATGTAAAATATAGTCCATTCCAGCATGGTATGTAATTCTCTGATTATTACTGAGTCCAAAAAATCTCTTCAAATATTTACTGGCATATTTCCTCTTCTGTAAAGTGATAGTTATGATTTAAACCCATATATCCATGAATTGTCCATACTTCATATTTTAAACATTGTTGATTGTACAGAATAAAAATGATTTCTCCCAATCTGTAAATTCTATCTTTTCTCTTTCGTCTTTCTTTCTTGCCTGCTTGCTTTCTTCCTTCACTCTCTTTCTTTCTTTTACTTCTTTCCTTACTTTCATTTTTCCCCTTTCATTTCCCTTTCTTCCTACCTCTTTTCTTTCCCTTCTTTTCTTTTCTTCATTTTTTTCTTTCGTGTGCATGTGTGTTTCTGTGTGTATGTGTGTGTGTGTGTATTCTGGTTTTGGGGCTTGAATTCAGGGCATAGGTGTTATCCCAGAGTGTTTTTTCTCAAAGCTAGCACTCTACCACTTGAACCACAGTTCCACTTCTGTCTTATTTTGGTGGTTAATTGGAGATAAGAGCTTCATAGACTGCCCTGGCTGAGATCCGCCAAATCTCAGACTGCTGACTAGCTAGGATTAAAGATATGAGCCACTGGCATCTGGCCTATAACTTTTATTTTTAGTTTTTAAAGCCCAAAGTTATTAGTTCTTACATAAATTAACCAATTTTCTATTTTTTTTTCGGGGGGAGAGGGTTTGGTCATGGATCTTGAACTCTGGGCTTCAGTGCTGTCCCTGAGCTCTTCAGCTTAACTTGAGCGCTCTACTGCTTGAGCCACAGCGCCACTTCTGGTGGTTTATTGGAGATAAGAGTCTCATGGACTTTCCTGCCCAGGCTGGTTTTGAACCGCTATCCTCAGATCTTAGCCTCCTGAGTAGCTAGGATTACAGGCGTGAACCACCGCCCCCCTCCCCCGCTCAATTTTTATAGTTAATATAGTTAATATTATTGTCTTTTAAAAAATTCTACCATTCCCAAAGTTTTTACCATTGTTTTTGTAGACAGACTTTTAGACAATAATATAGGTTTTTCTAAGTGTATTTTGACAATTTCAATTTAGCTAACAATGAAACGACCAATAGGTTAAAATTTTTAAATTTTAAACCAGCTCTAGAATCACTGCTCGGTCAATAGTTGTGTTTTACTAGTATAAAACTGCAAATCATATTAAGTATTAATACTACTCAACATTTTTTTGTGCTAGAAAAATATGTACATAACATTCACATGGAGCTATGATCTCAATTCCCAGCTTCTGCATTTCCTATGAAGGTATAACTAGATTGTTTTACTCAGCAAATTAACATCTTCCATGGTTGTGGCAGTGGAGGTAGAATAGCACAGAGACTTGTTGTCTAGTATACACATATAGCATTATGACACAAGAGAAAGACACTCTATTATGGGAACTGTCTCTGATTAAATACTGAGCCTGTATGGCAGAAATTTGCAATGAAGCAAGGAACGTGTTATAGTAACACCAACCTATATGACTTGGTACTAACTGTAAAGGATCTGAACTTTAATCACTGCTTATTGTTTTAAACTAGAGAGTAATAAATACTTCCTTTATGCCTTTTTTCTTTCAATAATTGGAGAGATTTTCACTATTTAAACTTCTGCTCAAATACATCTATTTCTAATAAAGACTCTCTCTTCGGCTTCTTAAACCCCTTTTATAGAATTAATCTTTTCACTTCTGAAAGCAATTTTAGCCACTGTTTTAGAAATTTCAGTGTGTGCTACTTTAGTTGTCTCCCTCCCTTCCTTACTAAATTGTGAACTCTTAAATCACTGTGTCACTTTATGCATAGTGTCTAACAATTTTAAAAAGGAACTCAGCAAGTGATTATTGAAAGGATGAACAGGAATGAATAAACTGACAAATACATGAGCTGAATAATCAAATCACTTTAAGATCCCAGGTATAACAACAAACAATATAGCAATGAGTACTCTATATAGAAAATTTATTAAAAACAACATGACCAATGAAGAGGAGAAGGGGGAACTGTAGTCAAGAATTCAATGTATATTCTACATAATTAAGAAGAGTGAGAGTAGGGGTTAGTAGGGGAGGGATAAGAGTGTTAAAGGGGTGACAGTGACAAGGTGCATTGTATTCATAAATTGCTTTGCTAAACGGCACCTCCTTTGTACAACTACTTAAAGGTATCACAACATTAAAATTAAAAAAACAAATTTGAAAAGAATGTATTAAATATGTTCAAATAACATGAAAAATGGCACTCAAACTCATTCACTATCTTGAAATCAAAGTCTAAATAGGGCTCCTGATTCTTTCCCAGGACTTTAGTAAAACACAAAGCAAACTATTTATGACCCTTCTGTGCACTTAAAAATACAGCTGGTCCCTTGTAATTTTTATGTACGGCGGGAAGTGATTCTCTTTATTATCTCTGCATTTAAAATGTATAAAGAGTATTACTATCATAGCACAAAGCAGTATCAGAGCTCTTCAGAATCACTATGCTCTAGTTATTCAGTCACCAATATCCAAAGTAGTACTGTTCTTTCCTACAATTCAAAACTGTCACAATTGTTATTCTATTCAAAGAAAAAGATAGGCACTGTAGCAGTACTTTTCTAGAAGTGCATGCTTTTCATTGTTTAAGCAGACAATGACCTAAGCTATGATAGTTTGAAATTATTTTCTTTTTAGTCAGTCACAGGGCTTGAACTCAGAGCCTGAGCACTGTCCCTCAGCTTTTTTGCTCAAGGCTAGTGCTCTATCACTTTGAGCAACAGCACCACTTCTGGCTTTCTGGGCTTTAATTAGAGATAAGAGTATCACAGACTTTCCTGCCTGGGCTAGTTTTTAACTGTGATCCTCAGATCTCAGGATTATAGGTATGTGGTACTGATTAGTTTGACATTATATCTCTCAGTGTTACCATAATACTGTGAGAATTTTATGGTTCAGTTCAGCGATCAAGTTTCCTAGCCCCTGCGTTCTGGCCTTTTGCTACACAGTCAGGGAAATTCTGAGTGGTTTTCAGTACACATGTTTCCAGTTTCTCAAATAGCACTAAGGTATAAATAGGGCTCTTGATTCTTTCCCAGGAGTTTAGTAAAGCACAAGGCAAACTATCTATTTATGATCCTTCTGTGCATTTAACAATGCAGCTGGTCCCTTGCAACTTTTATGTACTGTGGGAGGTAATTCCCTTTATTATTTTCATATCTAGAAGTTATAAAGAGTATTATTCTCCACCTGATGGTCATTATTCAAAGCACTGTCAAATTTCAATACATATGAGTTAGGTACCAGATTCAAAAACCGGACAAGAAAGAGACGTGGTCATGGTTCACTGCACAATGGAGACATTGCTTTTGCATAACATTTTGATGTAGTTCTACACAACTTGCATTTCACTTATTATACACCTCCTTTCTATTTTGAGAAAGAGAAATGGCAGAATTGATAACCCATTATAATAGTGTTCTAAAGGCTTCGACAGAGAGATAATTACAACAGAAGCTAAGGATAGGAGGAAAGGTAGAAAAGTATTTCATCAGAAATGCAAGCCCACACATAAGCACAGTTAGCTTATGGCTGCCTCTGTTTCTTCCACTGTCTCCTCTATAAGGACTATGGGAAAACTGGTCATGGTAAAACCCCACAATTTATATTAGCTACTTTCTTCAGCCATGAATGCAGACTAAAAGTGGCATAACACACAGGTAGAGCTGGAGCCCTCTGTTAAAGACAAACAGAATTTAGGGGATCGATCTATTCATAAGACTAGAATTCAAAATATATTCTGTAAGTCTGGTGTGATGCCAAAACAAGGCCAACCAACTCCTTAGAAACCATTGTAAAGAAGAATTGTGGGTAGCTTAATTTAGGACCTGTTACGTATAAACAAATCAACTGTGAAGGATCACATCTATTTCGTTATCTTGGAGATAGAATATAATTTGCATTTCTGTTTGTACATGAAATTGGATGCCTCTTGTGATGATGTGGGTTTCAGATCGTTCCTGAATGTCTCTGCATGCCTCCCTAATTTTACTCAGAGAGGAAGTAGGGGGCTGATATGAAAGTTACTTTCCTCCAGGATTCTTTATCAGTTGACTTTTGGCTATGTTTCGTCTAGGGGAAGAACTTGCTGGAGAGTAGGGTGCGGGAGGGTGGCTGAAGGGAACTGCAAGGGCATTCCCCACAATCTCACAGTCTATAGTGACATTGAGGCATTAAAGGCTCAGGCACACTTACTCTGGAGAGCCCTGGCCCTTGAATTCAGCATCATCACCTATCATTTGTCCCTGTTTATTTCACTTGTCTCAGGGTCTTTATTTTGCTTCTCAGCATTTCCATCATCATGTAACTGCAACCCTGCATTCCTTTCTATCTATTTTAACTACTTAAAGGTGTCTCTGTTTCCACAGGCAAATATCTTACTAGAATTTTGAAATAAGGATAAGTTATCCTAAATGCAATAGATTATGATCAAAGCCTATATAAAAATAGTAATGTTTCTTTCAACATTCATAAATGAAGGCTGAGATATAATGTGAAAACACTGGTCAATAAAAGTTATTCTAGGGGCTGGGAAGGTGGCTCAGTGGTAGAGCGCTTGCTTTGCATGCCTGAGGTCCTGGGTTCGATTCCTCAGCACCAAATAAGCAAAAAGCCGGAAGTGGCGCTGTGGCTCAAGTGGTAGAGCTGAAGAGCTGAGGGACAGCGCCAAGGCCCAGAGTTCAGGCCCCACGAACGGATCCCCCCCCAAAAATTAAAAGTTATTCCATAATTTTAAAAGTAGCAAAGCAATGAATGTTTGATTCTAATGAAAACCAAAAACATATTTTTAAAAAAAAGGTCTGGTAGTCTAGATAGTTCTGAGAGCTCCAAATAAATCCCCCTCACAACAAAGTTTTAGGTGAGTAGTAAGAAGCATAACATACTTATTTCTACCAACTACAAGACCCTCATGCCCTCTTACTTCCTAATGGGAGCTGAATTTACTGCAATTATCTCTGATCCCCACAGCCTACATTCTAGCACTGAAATAAGACAATAAGCAAGTAAGGATGAATGATACCAGAAGAGCTTAATACATGTTAATGGGATGCAGAGTAAGTGGAAACAGGCTGCTGCTGTGAAGGTGGGAGAACACACTGAAGAGTGACGCAAGGTGGCATGGGGCAGAGCTCCGAAGGCTGAGATGGAGCACTTTATGAAGATTCAGGGAGAATACGACTAGCAGAGAAATAGCCAGTGTGAAGACCCAGAATAGAACTGATTGACATGTTTTTGAAACACATAAGCATGTATCTGAGCCATGTACTATTAAATAATTGTGTGCCTGTCAACAACTCAAATGTGCCCATGTAATCGTAACCCCTCTGTATGGTATTTTCACAATTTAAAAAAGAATTCAAATGACAAAAAGGTCAAAAGTACAATAGAATCAAATTGAAACTTATGCTGAAGTAACAAGAAACTCATTTAAAGATGACAAAAAAATGGGAACTCTAACCATGTAAACACAGAAAATACTCAAAATTGGGGCAAGCACACCGCTACCTAAAAAATTGCTAAATTACTTGAACAATTTTTTACTCATTCTGAATGCTTTAAAGGCAATACAAAACAAAACATCTGAGACACAGGGTTAATATTAACTTATTTTAGACAGTAAATGTAGTGAATGTTTGAAGCTGAGTTATCTGGACTAGCAGAGTTATCTTAATTCTATATGAAGGTTATAGTGGCCAAAAATATGAAGACTTTACTTAGAAAACCTGAGTTCAAATCCCCAGCTCTGTCCAGTAAATGTTTTTGACATAACATAGTATATGAGGAAGACATTTACCTTTATCATCATAACATTAACCTTCACAATGTTTTAATTTTCTTTCCAAGACCCCAGAACTATAAACCTTATCAATTTTAACATTTAAATTTCAACATTTAAGTCTATGATTGCCTTTGTGGCAAAGCTTTTGAAGAGCTAGAGAGAAATATTATCTGGGAACCAAAGTATGTTTCCCATAATTTTTGAAGATGATTTTTAAAATTCTGCTTGCTCCTAGATTCACACAGGAGACTAATGTGTCTTTGAGATGGGCTATATTGTTATTTTACTTTCTCTGGGATGATGATAAATAGACTAAATTATTCCCCAACTATTTACATTCTCCTTTTAAAGGAAAAATTACCATAATTTAATTTGTTCAACTACAAACAATTGTAATTTAGGAAACTGATAATCAGAACCTAGAATGCAATATTTTTTCACTACTTTTAAGTTCTACATGACACAGAAAACTATTTTCCTTAAACTGGTGTGAATTTGCTATAAGACAGTTTAGTAATCAATTAAGCATCACATACTTAGTCTAATACAGTGATTTTAGGTTTATTACTACATTGCTAAATATGTAAATATAATGCAATATTCTAGCTCCATAAAACTTCCTAGTAAACTAACTGAAATGTATGTAAAGCTCACCTTTAAAAGTGTATTTCTTGTTACAGTGTTTGTATACTGAGTGACAAATGAATGTACAAATGGAGTTAGATTTATTGATAATTTATTGGTAATGATTAATACCTCTTTCATGATTTTTATAAGCCAACTTTTTAAGGAAAAAGTTGACTTACATATATTACTGTGCAATAATTTTTAAAGTGTCTAACCTATTATTTAAATATTTAATGTTGGAACCATCTGCCTCTTCATTCATCCATTTAAATTGTTACTCATCAAAGTAAAACAAATAAGTGCACATAATCCATAAAATTGGAGATCAGTTTAATTGCCTTGTAGAATGTTACTATTTTTTTTAGATTTTCACAATGAAATAAATGAACATGATCCATAATAGACACGTCATTACTTCAGGTAAACCTAATGATGGATGCTTCATGAATATTTTCCAGACTCTTTTTATGCCTTGTCTATTTTATCACTTGCAAAAGAAGCACAAAATTCACAGTTCAGGACAAAACATAAAATTTTACCTTGCAGTTAGTGCAAATAGTAAAAAAGAAAAAGAAAAAAAGAAAAAGTGCCATTCATGTGTCAAACCAGTAATTGTCTGATTCTTAGAATGTATTAAATCCCAACAGCACTAAAAGCTGATTTCATATGAACAGTTAATTCAAGAGGAAAACAAATTCTCTAATTAGCTTTACATGGAAAGTTCCATGACAGCTTTACACCCATCAATAATAACATACAGAGATTTGCAAAGTTGAATGTCAATACAGAGCAAATACAAAACCAGGGAGTCACTCTTTTTCAAATAAAAAGAATAGAGAAATATTTACAGATTCTTCAGCCTCAAATGAAAACTTCATTACTGTTCACACGCATTCCAGATGTGGCTAATGTAAGACTGTATTATGCAAATATCTTGGATTGATGTACCAACAATCAAAGATATGAAATTGCATTTCTTCTTCTAAATGTGATTTTAGACTTATAATTAATAATTCAAATAAAACACTAGGCATGCTGGTAGTGGTCTAGCCTGTAATCTCAAGGGAGGTGACATCCTACCTCAGAAATTAAAATATACCTGGGAAGAAATATCCCTGAGACTCTTATTTCCAATTAGCTGCATGAAAAAGAGGAGGGGGGGCACAAGAAAGGAAAAGAAAGAAAGCCAGAAGTAGCAAGTCTTGAACAAACCTGCTCAGGGACAAAACCTAGGCACTGGGTTCAAGCCCCAGGACCAGCACCAAAAACAAAACAAAACAAAAGTACATAAAATATAAATAAAGGACTAGAATTGTAGATTGCATGCATGAAGCCTTTGGTTCAGTAGAGGATGTAATATTCCTAATTTGTTCTCAAAAGATTATTCTTCTACAACATTAAGACATTGAGATCCTACTAAGTCCACATATTTGGGGGGATTTATTCATGTGACTCATAAAGTTGCGATTAATATTGTGATAATCAGATAATGGTGATAACCCACAATATTCTCCAGAGGATCTTGGCTCTTAACACAGATTGGGTGAGATTCTTCCTCGTTTCAGGTATAAGACCAAAAATGTGGCCATCACAAACTGTCTAGCTATTATGGGCCTGTGATTCTTTACCTAAGATAAGCACAGGAGTGGAACAGGAAGCTGTGCGCTCTAGGTTCTCCAACTCCAACACCTAACTCTATGGGCTATGTTCTCCCCATCAGCACTTCTACAACTACAATGCAGTAAAAATGAAACTTCCTTCAAAATGGAATACATAAAAGAAAATCCTGACGAAAAATGCAGCTGTAATCCCATACAGAATTCCTGCATTGGAAAGTTACATTTTAGAGAACATTAACATGCATTTTGAGCAACTACATAGGTAAGTATATTAGGAGGATTTTATCCAACTTTAGTGCATGCTTTGAAAAATCACTATATTAAGTTTCTCTCAAATAAGTATCCTAAAGATTTAAAAACTTTTGAGAGGCCTCCCCACCTCAAAAAGTATATAATTCTCGTACTAAACTCTTCAGAATTCTCTATGTCCTAAACTACACTTTCAAGAACATCTATCTCACGGTTTCCTATATAATTAATCCTCTATCTCGAGACCATGCCTATTTCCTTTCCTCGCTTTCTTTATCAACCTTTTCTTGAATGCCTCATCCATCAATATTCTGCCTCCTGAAAGTAAACGATTTCCTATGACATTGAAAATTCTCCTTCTATCATGAACTCTTTTATGTTAGTTAACCAATACTATCTTCTTCTAAAAATATATTCTACCTTATTCATTATTTTTATTAAATATATAATTATCTTTTTATGACTATATCCTAATTTTCCAATTAGTAAACTAAGGACTATACAACTATTAATGCCTTTCCGTAACTTGACTATCTTAAATGGAGGAACAAATCTCATTTTTAAATACTGGTTAGGAATTAAAACTTGTATTTCATAAATCAAATATCCAGATACAAACACAAATGCATTATATACGTGAAAACTTGTAATTTAATAAGATTAAGTTAATAAATTATTATTTTCTGACTCAATTAGATAATGTGTTCACCTTGTTTTCCTGATTATGATAATAACTTTTGTTTTAATATGTATGTATATTTGTAACAGAAAAACTAATACTGGATTCCAGTCCTATGAACAAAAATCTATAATGATATCAATTGTTTCATTCACAATAATATTAATACCAATGAGCATCAATGATACACATTGCATTATTCTCTGAGAAACATAGTAATTATACTGAGAACTATAAAATAATTAAAATTTCATGAGATTTTCTTTTCTTTTTCATTATTTAACTTTAAATATATTGATTTAGCAAACACTTAAAAATTAGCTTATTTAAATTATGGTTCACTGGTCTCTTCAGTGTATAAATGTATAGAATTTCATTATTGTGCTTATAATATATTACAAATAATAGCATGTTTTAAAATGACACTTAAATTGACACAGTATGCAAATCAGGATCAATCCAGCACAGAATTCATTGACTTGCAAAAATATCAACCTAAGAATTATCATCAATTTATTTAAGTAATGAAATCTAAAAACTTTTTCTATCACAAATGCCAACTTTATAGCAAACATCTCTAATAAAGTCACTCAAATAAATTCACTATCTTCTCTTTGAAATTTAAAGATAAGTGACAAATGTATTTTAACTTTTAAAAGAAAAATGAAATTTATAGGAAGTCAATAAAGTAATTTTTCAGTTACCCTAGTAGTTAAGAATGAATTTACAGAAGTTTCTAGAGAAATACTTGCATTTCAATGTGTAAACCTTTGTGCACCTATATTTCTTAGAAGCAAAAATTAAAATAAAAATATAAAATATATTAATTGCATTAGATAATAAAACTATAAATGCTACCTCAATTATAAGTAAATTTAATTTATAATTATTCAGGTCTAACCTTTTTTTGTGGTCACTAATCTTTACTCTAAATTGAAACTCTTGATTTCTGATAAGACTAACATTTTATCTCACAGCTGTAAAGTCTTGTTTAAGCTTATGGATTAGCCATTCATTTAAGTTATTTCTAAACAGTTTTACATGAATAAAACAATGCTTATTTTAGAATAACACATTAAATTTTGTTAATATGAAACAACTAACCTCGTATTAGAACTAGTTACTATGGAAAAAATAACCTGTATTTTAAATACTGATTTGAATAAAAGAAGGCAGAGAAATCTAAAGAGATACACTGGCAATAAAAAGACACGTGAAAGAGAGAAATAAATCATGGACTGTCACAAAATCTAGCAACACTTATTCTCACCTTCTTTCTTCCCTCTGCCTTCCTACCCTTCTATAGTGTCAAAGGAAACCGAACTCCTTGTGGAAACGAAACAGAAAAACACAGTCAGTAAACTGCAAAAACCAGTGTGTTAAGAAATGGAGTGGATGGTGAAATGTGGGCAAAGACAGGATAGAAAGGAAGCTAGGAAGAAAGACATTATGAGCACATTCCTCAGCAACGAGAAAAGTGGTTAAGAAGAACGTCCCATGCAGAAGGAAAGTAAAGGCAACCAAGAAAATTGTATGGCCTGTCGAAATTTTCTGAATAAAGACCCGGAAACACAACAAATCAAAGAAAGGTTGGACAAATGGGATTGCATGAAGTTGCAGAGCTTCTGCATGGCAAAGGACATAGCTAGCAAGATCAATAGAAAGCCCACGGATTGGGAGAAAATCTTCACTAGCCATACCACAGACAAGGGTCTCATATCTAAAATATACTTGGAACTCAAAAAATTAAATCCCCCAACAACAAATCCTCAAAGAAACAACTGCCTAATAAATAAGTGGGCTAAAGACTTAAAGAGAAACTTCTCTGAAGAAGAAAGAAGGATGGCCAATAGACACATGAAGAAATGCTCAACATCCCTAGCCATAAAAGAAATGCAAATCAAAACAACATTGAGATACCACCTCACTCCAGTTAGAATGGCAAAAATCAAGAACTCTAACAACAGATGCTGGAGGGAATGTGGACAGAAGGGAAACTTACTTCATTGTTGGTGGGAATGTAAACTTCTTCAACCACTTTGGAAAGCAGTATGGAGGTTCCTCAAAAGACTTCACATAGAGCTCCCCCATGCCCCAGCAATCCCACTTTTGGGCATTTACCCAAATGTTTACAAACAAGACCACACTAAAGCTACCAGCACAACTATGTTTATTGCAGCATTATTTACCATAGCTAAGATATGGAACCAACCCAGATGCCCCTCAGTAGTTGAATGGATCAAGAAAATGTGGTATATATACACAATGGAATTCTATGCCTCCATCAGAAAGAATGACATTGTCCCATTTGTTAGGAAATGGAAAAACTTGGAAAAAATTATATTAAGTGAAGTAAGCCAGGCCCAAAGAAACATAGGTCCCATGGTTTCCCTTATTTGCAATATCTAGTGTATGTATGAGTCAAGTGGAAAAGGTCAGATAATGTGATGTTAGGAAAATGAACCCTTAGATATGTATTTTAATGTTTTTTTCTTTTGTGCATTTGTTTCTAACGCATTTATAAGATTATTTCTTTGTTGCTTTGTATGTCCCTCCCCTACAGTATAACCCCTGCTTTTACTATATTTGATGTCAGTATAACTTGTGGAGGAGATGGGGAAAAACAAGTCATTTAAGGATACAGATGGACCCGTTGCAACAATGAGAAGTATAAGTTGTCATGTCAAAAACGAGCTTTACAATGTTGGGGGGGGGGAGGATTGGGTGGGGGGGTGAGGGGGGAGGCTGGGAGGGGTGTGAAGGGTAAACAAAGGAGGAGGCTGCAATGCTTGATAAGAAATGTACGCATTATCCTGCCCATGTAATTGTAACCCCTCTGTACAGTATGTTCACAAAATAAAATAAAATAAAATGAAAAAAAAGAGGGAAAAAAAAGAAAATTGTATGGCCTGATCGACGGGAATATTAAGAATAGCTTGACTTCAACCAGTTGATTTACTGAAATGGATACTATCACAAAGAAAAAGTTAACTTCTGCTGGTGTTTTCACAGTAAAACATTATTGAATTAATCAAGGGGAGGAACTACAGCCTAAACCTTAACAGGCTCTCATGAAGGAGGGTCAGGAAAGAGTTGTGCACAGATACACAGCTCACAAAAGAGATGTGTGCAAGAAAACTCCTCAGACACACAGCAGCACCATCAAGAAACTGGCGATGTGGGACTGGAGCTTTCCAAGCTCTAGCACTGATTCCCACCTGATGAAAGGAGAGCTCAGGACCAGGAGTTAAATGTCCCATTTCAAGATTAGAAGTGAAGACCCTTTCTAGGTTAATTCTTGTTCAGGGATCTCTTAAGGATAGTGATATGAGGCTTCAATAAACAGGGAAATAAAATCTTAGATAATGTACTAGTTACATTTGGACTGATTAACATGCAATTTTCTTATTTACAGTGCCTGGGTTCCCTATTACAGTTATATTTCCCCACTAATTCCAGCCTAGTCTGCGGGGTCTCAACAGAACACTGGACTTACCCATGACTCATGCAAAGACACCAAGAAATGGATGGCACCAATCCAGTGTGAGTTCTACCCTTGACTGGGTTGCTCCTTTCAGCTCCTCCTCATGCTTCCTGGACCCCAAGGACTAACTTCATTCTTTCCCTTGTTCACATGTCTCTGCTTCAATAATTTTTGACAGCTCTCAGCAAATGCCTGTGTATTTAAAATTTGCTACATTACTCTAGTACAAAATACCATAACTTGAAGCATATTGACTCAGAGTGAAAAGGTACTAGAAAGAATAAACAGAAAACCTGGGATCTGCTTAGGGAGTGTGTTTTGAGATGCAGATTCTGTAGTTCTGGTTGGAGCCAGGAATCTTCACATTTAATGAACTCTCTCAGCTCTCTAAAGGTCATCTTTGGAGGAGTAAAGCAGACTGTTCTGTAACTTATCCCTACTTACACCCTTTCCATGATTTACTGTTTTTTTAGGTTCATGGTGACATTTCTGGGAAGCCTAAGGCAACTCTGTTGGTTACACTTGTTGTTAGTTTCTCAACCCTGTGTTAGAAAAAGTTAATGGGATGTTTCTGTTTAAAAGGCCTCCTGTAGAGTAGCAGACTCCTCAAGGGTAGAAAAGTAAATAAGAAACAGTTAACTGTGTCAACACATTAATTTATAGTGTTATCTGCTTAATTATGCAGTAAAATTAGACAGAACAACTTTGCTAGAGGATATTTCTTTTCACTCAGAGAGAGACCAAATGGTGAATTTACCTACTCTCTTAGCTTACAAAGAGTTATGAAAATGTCAGCAGAGGGTATGCTTTGAATCTTTGGTATCCTACTAGCCAAATAACTCTGAGTATCCACTAACAGAGTTGATTTCTACTTTCCTTGTAAATGAATTAATTTCATAGGAGGTCTGTAATAACCACACAATGTAGCAATCAATGTGTGTGCTTTACAATATAATATAATATAATATATATTCCTATTTACAACTATGGGCAACTACTCTCTTTTAATTACAGCAATTTACCCAATTGTGTTTTCTAATATTATATGACACAATACATTAAACTATTTGGTTACAGTTATTAGGTTATTTATTAGATTATCATATGTATGCATATAAAATAATGGTTTTATTTTTAAAGGTAGCCTCTAGCCAGACACCTGTGCCTCCTGCCTGTCATTTCAGCTACTCAGAAGGCTGAGATCTGGGGATTCTGGTTCAAAGCTATCTGAGCAGGAAGATTTGTGAGACTTTTATCACAAATTAAATACTAAAAATCCTGAAGTAGAGCTGAGGCTCCACTATACCAGCCTTGAGCAAGACAGCTCAAGGACAGATCTAAGGCCTTGAATTTAAGCAGAGAAAAAAAGGCAGCTGCAATGAAAAAAAAAATCTTAAGAATCCAAATACATTATTCTTCTCTAAGTAGAATTTTGTAGATCTGTCAGTAGGCTATATCACCCAGGAAATGATGAAGATTGCAGTTGTGTTTACTTTCTACATTACTTCATGAGAATAACTGTGAAACTGGGTGAACAAACAATATTTGCCCATTAAAGGTCAATCAGTTAATGGGTAAATCAGTTATACTTGGTCTACTTATTAGTAAAATGGTTCTAATGACATCATCGTTAAAGGACAGTTTTAAGAATTAAAACAAGTTCCTAGCATAGGAACCTTATGTACATTTACATACAGTATATAGCATGTTAATTTATGGGAAAATGTTAGGAAATTTCTACCAAATTCCTGAATTAGTGTTTTTTAAATATAATTTAAATCACAGTTCATCTTTACCACAAGCATAAATTAGGTACCAATATTGCCCTAAGTAACCAACTTTACCATAGTAAGTCCTTATTAATGTCTTATAAAAGCACATGGGGATTCATAAATGAACTGAAAGAACTATCACTTTCAAGATATAAATTTCAGATTTATGTGAACACTTATCTAGGAACAGTTCCTAAACTTTGATCAACTTAGCCAGCAGATGGAATGCCTGAATTTCTAAAGAAAGAAAAAAGAAGCAGCAAAGAGTTTCAGAGGGTAAATAGCCAAAGACTGAGATATCTGTAAATGACCAGGCTTCAAAGATTGAACTAGTAAGAAGTTTAAATAAGTTGTATGTGTGCTTTCTGGTTCAGAGTTACAGAAACCTATTGATTACTATTAATGATTGTACTTGCTATTAACAATGATAGGGTAATTTAGAAAAGGAAACTATAGATCATGTATCTTATTAGGACTTTGCATCATTCAAAATGGAACTTGTTATCAAAATCCAGGTGTCACAAGAATTTAACTCCTTGTAGTGCATTAAAATCCTGATAAACACTGAAAACTTTCATTTTGTATTGGCAAACATATCTAACTTTATGAGAAAGCAGATGAAGTACAAATGGGTAATTGAAGGAACAGAATTTCAGGTAGTAGGAATGAGAAAGGTATCAAATGAGAAGGCACTGAAGAAACTGACCAACTAAAAGCAGGTCAAAGTAAGCAGCATAACAGGAATTGAGTAAGTAAGTAGGAAGAGCATTAGGAGATGAGTTCACACAGTAGCTGGGCTTCAAATTGTGTAAGGTTGTACTGATATTAGAAGAGCTTTGATATTTAGGGGCTGATCAGTTTTGTGAGTGAAAGACTAGCATGATCTCCAATGGCAATGAGGTCAGTTTTGTTTTGGGGATGAGAATAGACTTGGTTGGGGTGGAAAGGAAAAAGGGATCATCAGAAAGAGTCTCAAAGTTACTGTACTAACTGAGGCGATGCATGATGGTGGCTTGGACAGGAAATGGCTAAAATGTTAAGAGAGTTAAGAAGTGATCAGATACTTTATAGATGCTGAAGAAACCCAACAGTAGTTTTCCCTAAAGATCAGCATATTTTATATGGAAGAAAAAGAAAGTTCAAGAAACATTCTATAATTTTTAAGGAAATAGCTGGGAGAATAGAGTTGTCATTTGTTAGAAAAGAAGTAAGTTAGAGGGCTCTATCTGTATACGTTAAGTCTGAGTGATTCTAGATATTTAAATGATGGTACAAAGCAGGTGTACAGAGATGTCATAAACATTTAGAAAACAATATTTGAGGAAGTTATAATTCTGAAAGAAAGAGCAATAATTACAGTGACTGATGTTGGTACATGTACACATTCAGTTGCATATATTTTATGTGTAAAATACATGGATAGTGCTATTTTCCTTCTGAACCTTATTTGAACATGTTGCTCCATTACTTAGAAGATGCTTGTTAATGAAGAAGAGCTGAAAGGTAGATTATTATATTCAAACTGAAGATAGCAGACACACCATTTCATACAGAAATACAGGTTACATCAGATCCTTACTTTTTTTGAGGTAAGTTATCTGACATTAGCCAACATTATAACCTACACATAAACACAGGGTTTTGAGATCACTAAGCCACTTTACTGTATTTCAATAAGGCCTTGTTTCTTTATGACAAATGCCATTAGTATATCTTTAGCTGATACTTCTTGAACCCTATAGTTCCAACCATAGAAAATATTGATTGTGGAGAACATTTTAAAAATACTATAATAAATGGGTAGCTTTTTGTGAGCCCAAGTAGGAAAGCTTGGACGGAGGGTGTTGCTCAGTAATGGAGCACCCATCACAAGTCCAACGACCCCAATGCTGCCAGAAACAAAAGAGAAAAGTTTTGTTTTAATTACAAATTTAAAAAGAAAAAAAATTCTTCAATTATAAAATGTTAGCATATAACAAAAGACTGTTTGCATTTACAAAGTTAAGCCTACTATGTTCTCATTTATATCCTTGTGTATGCTATCACATATCATTACCTAGTATAATCATAGGCGGTATATAAGTCACAAAAATGTGCTTCCTAGTGAAGAATTCCTTTACTTCTGGGAATTCTACTCCTAATTTACACAGAAAATCTACTGAAAATGGTGCAGCTAATGGTGTAGCTGTCTACGAACTAAGATATAAGATGCTATTCGATGTATTATTAACTAAACATTCCATTTAAGCCAAAGTCCTAAAAGTATATTGAAACCCTCTACACTGTACCTAATATACAGAAACCTCTTCATCTTCCTGTATGGTAACCATTAGCTTTATTTTTCAGATACTATAATATTTTTCTAGAGTCTTGAATATAATGTCACATAAAAACCTGATGGTATGATTGCTCTTTGATCTTTAGCTGAAGATCTTGACTCTTTTACTGCACCAAATAATGCTCTAAATGGTAGGATATTCAAGTGTACTTTGTTTCTGTGGTTTGGACATAGTTTGAGCTTTGTTCCCCAAGCATGGTATGTTGAAATTTAACTCATAAATCTGTTGCTTAGAGGTGGGGGGTTTGGCTGGTGATAGGGACTGGGTAAGCTCGTAAGGAGATGCCTTCATGATGAAATAATGGCAGCTTCCTAGGAGCAGAGAGAGTGATCAGAATACAGATGTATGCGGGCCCCATTTCTCAGGTGGTGTGAGGAACTACATTCTTCCAAGAGCAGGTAAGAAGGCTATATGTAGCCAGATGTAGGCCATTGACCCTCTAGATCTCTCTGAGCCAAAGAAACATCTTTTATTATTTTTTATGGAGCTCTGAAAATTCTCCAATTTTAAATAGTATAAAAATATTTATCTTAAGCTCAATAAAATTGTGTAATTTCTTTCCAGTCTTAACTTGTAGCAATTCACTAAAGAACAGTAAAATGTAAAACATAAAAATACTCCATTAAAATAGGAAAAGAAAATAATGCTTATTTTTGCATAGAATGTTTACTTAAAAGGCTTTCAAGAGAGTAGTTTTTAAAATTTTCTGAACAAGTATCTTTATCATTCCCATGGCAATATCAACAAAATTAACATTATTATTTAGTAATAAATTTGTTTTTAATTTAAATTTTATTGTTAAGGTGATATACAGACAAGTTACAGTTATATAAGTAATGAATATCTTTCTTTTGTAACAATGTTGCCCCCCCCTCATTTTCTCTGACTTTTTCCTCTCCTGACCTTACTCCCCACCTCAAGTTGTAAAGTTCATTTCTAACATAGTTTCTAGTGAGTATCACTGCTTAATTGATTCACCCTTTGTCACACTGTTTCTGTGATTCCTGTTCCCCTCCCCAAATCAGATAAACATATACAAGACAAAGAGTATAGAAATCAAAAACAGTGACAAAAGGGAATAAACCAAAGGGGAAATAAAATAGCTGCAAACAGAACAATAAATATAACCTCTTCATTTCTTATGAGTTCATTTTGATTAGCATCATTTTATATGATCATGCTCACATAGCTATTGAACCTTTGTGATCCTCTCCTAAGAATATCTTCCTTTGTTCTTACTGTGAGAATGCTTAAAGAGTACTTTATAATTCATCATGTTCAAATGTGATTATTTGTCTTTTGATATCTATTGGATAAACTTGTAGATTTATATACATTCTAGTTATTACAATTGAGGGAAACTATGCAGCCTATGTTTCTTCAGGTCTGGCTTACTTGGCTTAATATAAGTTTTTCAACTCTTTCATTTCCTTATGAATGGGGCAATGCCATTTTTTTGATGGAAGCAAAGAATTCCATTGTGCATATATACCATATTTTCTTGATCCATTTATGTACTGAAGGACATCTGGGTTGATTCCATTTCTTAGCTATAGTAAATGCTGCTGCAATGAAAATGGTTGTGATGGTGGCTTTAGTGGGGGCTCTTTGGTGATCAATTGGATAAATTGAGTCATAAAGAATAAAGTTCTGTCTGTTTATAGTCTTTTGAGAAACCTCCATACTGCTTTCAAGAGTGGCTGAACAAGTTTATATCCTCACCAACAGTGCAATAGTGCTCACTTTTGGCCACATCCTTGTTAGCATCTGTTAGTATTCACTTTCTTGATAATGACAATTCTAAGTGGGCTGAGGTGGAATCTCAGTGTTGTTTTGATTTACATTTCTTTTATGGCCAGAGATGTTGAACATTTCTTTATGTGTCTACTGACCATTGTTACATGTTCTGTGAAGTCTTCAGACCACTTGTTGATTAGGTTGTTGAGTTTTTGATGGTTTATTTTTTGAGGGTTTAATTTTTGAGCTCTAAGTATATTTCAGATATGAGGATATTGTCTGATACATAGCTGGTAAAAATCTTCCCATTCTGTGGGATTTCTATTTATCTTGTTAGCCATGTCCTTTGCCATGCAGAAACTCTTCAATCTGATGCAGTCCCATTTATCCAGTCTTTCTTTGTTTTGTTGTCATCTTTGATCTTAGAAAGTATTGACCAGTGCCTAGGTCTCTGATCCATTTGAGTTGATTCTGGTATAGGGTGATATATAAGATGTAACTTCAGTTTTCTGTCAATTCTACCAGCATCACTTGTTGAGGAGGCTGTCTTTCTTCAATCCTGTAATTTTGGATCCTTCATCAAAGATCAGGTGCCTTATAGGTCTGTGGTATATCTGGTGCCATTGGTGCTTGGACCAGTTCTTGGGCCAGTACCAAGCTGTTTTTATTACTACAGCTTTTATTACTACACTTTTTATTACTACAGTCTGGTATTGATATTGCTCCAGCACTGTTCTTCCTGCTAAGGATTATTATTGCTATTCAGGGCTTTTATAAATCCATATGAATTTTTAGATTGTTTCTATTTCATTAGAGAATGATGTCAGGATATTGAAGGGTATAGCATTGAATTTGTAGATATCCTTTGGCAGTATTGCCATTTTCATAATGTTAATCCTCCCAATCTAGGAGCATGGGAGGTTTTCCCACTTCCTTAGATCTGTTTGAATTTCCTTTTTCAGGTTTTTAAAGTTTTCATTATAGAGGTCCTTCACTTTTTTGGTTAATTCCAAGATAGTTTTTTGAGGTTAATATAAAAGGAGTTGCTTTCCTGATTTCAACTTCACTCTTCTCATTGTTGGCATAAAGAAAATCTACTGATTTTAGTGGGTTAATTTTATACAATACTACTTTGCCAAAGTTTTGGGTCAGCTCAAGTAACTTGGGAGAGGATTCTATGGGCTTGTTTAAATACAGGATCATATCATCTGCAAAGAGGGAGAGTTTTACTTCATCTTTCCCTATTTGGATCCCTTTCTCTCTTGTCGTATTATTATAGCTAGGAATCCCAACACTGTATTGAAGAGGAGTGGAGAGAGCAGACATTCTTGTCTTGTTCTGATTTTAAAGGAAATGGCTTTAACTTTTCACCATGAAGTATAATGCTGGCTATATGCTTGTCATATACTATATGAGGAATGTTCCATAGATTACTAGGTTCTCCAGAGATTTTATCATAAAATGGTGGTGGATCTTCTCTAATGTTTTTTTTCTGCATCTTTTGAGATGATCATGTGGTTCTTGTCCTTGGTCCTGTTGATGCATTGAATTACAATAATTCACTTGAACCAGCTTTGCATCCTTGGAATACTTCCCAGTTGAGCTTAGTGTATAATTTTTTTGGTTAGTTGCTGAAGTCGGTTGGCCAGAATTTTTTTTTATTGAGAAGTTTCGTATTGATGTCATCAAACAGGTGGGTCTATAGTTCTCTGTCTTCGATGAATCCCTATCTGGTTTTTAGAGAGAGCTATGCTGGCTTCATAGAATGAATTTGGTAGTGATCTTTCACTTTCAATTTCAATGAAGAGTTTTGGAGTGAGTTCTCATTTGAAGAATACAGCTGTGAATCCATCTGGTCCTGGGCTTTTCTTGGATGGGAGGTCTTTTATTGCCATTTCTATTCCATTATTTGCTATGGGTCTATTTAGTTGGTTTAAATCTTTTTGGTTTAGTTTGGGCATATTTGCTAGGAAGCCTTCCATTTCTTCCAGATTCTCCAATGTAATAGCATAAAGGTTTGCAAAGTATTCCTTTATAATATTCTGAATCTTGCCTCTGTCTTGAAGTTCCTGTTCTCATCTCTAATTACATTTTTTGGGAGTGTGTTCTTTTTTTGGTCAGATTTCCTAAGGGTCTGTCAATTTTATTAATTTTTTCAAAGAACCAACTCTTTTTTTGTTGATTTCATTTTTTGTCTCTAATTCATTTATTTCTGATTTAATTTTGATTATTTGTTTCCATCTACTGGTTTGGGGTTTCATTTGTTCCTCTTTTTCAAGGAGCTTAAGGTACATTATTCAATTTTTAATTTGATAATTTTCCAATTTGTTGATATAGGCACTCAGAGCTATACATTTTCCTTTGAATACTGCCTTTGCTTGTCCCAGGAAAGTTATATTTTGTATGTTCATTTTTTGTCAACTTTTATAAACATTTGAATTTCTGTTCTGATCTCTTCAATGACCCACTGGTCATTCAGCAATGTGTTGTTCAATCTCCATGAGTTAGAGAATGTTCCATAGTGGCTTTTGGTGTTGCATTCGAATTTTAGTCTGTAGTGGTTTGACAGAATGCAGGGAATAATTTTAATATTTCTCATTTTGTACAAATTTTCTTTTTGGCCAAGCAAACATCTTTTCTTTACAACATTACTTACCTCAGGCTTTCATCATAATCATATGACATAGATTAATATAGTATAATTCTTAAAATATGAAAAAACGACTCAAAATTAAATCAAAACACACTCCAAACATTATGAAGATATTTAAGTGAGAAGTCTCTAATTACACCCCTGAGGCAATGACAAAGGACCTAGTCAGAGTTCTAGCCACGAGCCCAATTTGGGACTGCTTTTTGGTGGTCACACTGGGTTATGAATCAGGAGAAACTTGAAAATACCATGAATAAAATATATCCTAATATATTCATCACTAGATCATCATCAAGCACTACCATCATTAAAAGTGAAATTACAAGCTGGTGGCTCTCACCTTGTAATCAATCTGTTTGAGAAGGTAGGAATAGGAGGATTATGGTTAGGGACAGCACTGGCAGAAAAGTTCAACAGACCCCTATTTAATTTAGAGCTGAGTGAGCAGGGACATGCCCTTCATCCTGAGATGAAGGAGGCTGAGAGTGGGAGATCTATGTTTCCAGGTGAGCTCCTGAGTTGAAATCCTAAGATGTTAAATGAAATTAAAATTGAAATGCCATGTACATATAAATTGACATGTTGGATTGAAACACTTTTGTACAGCTATTGAAAGATGATAAAAATGATTTTTTAAAATCAATATTCAGTTTGCAAAGTAAGAAATCTGAGATGAGATAAGGAGTAAACTCTTTATAATGAGAACGATATTAAATAACAGATTGAAATGAAAGAGAAACAATGGAAGAAAGAGTATAGAAATGGCCTGAGCAGCCCACACCCTAAATAGTGGAGGGAGAAGTATTTTAGGATGTAATTGGAGCAAGATATTTAGTGAGACATTGCAGTGAATAAGTTGTCATTTGTGAATCGAAGAGGGGAATTAGCTAAATAGCACAGTACAAAAACTAACTTCATTCTGAGGAAATTTAGTGCTCTTTGAATTTCAATGGATAACACCAAGGAATAACTCAGAAAACTTAGAAGACACAGAGTAATTGCCATCTTCACATCAAGCAGTACAGAGTAAAGATGTCACCATCTAACGTGAATTATCCAAAAGTAAATGGGTTAGAAATGGTCACTATAAACTTGTTTCCGTAATTAGAACAATGTAAGATTATAACACTTTTAATAATTTAAAACTAATATAGATTCAAGGTGATGCTTGATAGGGGTTTCTTGGTTTCTAAGAACCAGGTAATTTTTCTGCCTTTAATCTTCACAATACATAAGTACTTGGGATATATTCAGGCTCTTTCTTGAAGTTTGATGTGAGAGGCAAGCCTGGGAATTCAATAACCACTTCTGTTATCACCTCTACAGAATGATGTACATAACTGTTTAAAAGGCTGTTTTAAGTTGTACTATTTTACGTTTCTTACAGAATTTGTTTTCTGTTTGAAAGTAAATATCTAGTACATTTATGGCCATATTTGCTTATTCCTCTTTCTTTCTCTCTCTTTTACAGCTCCCCCATACCTTAGAGGAAAAAAAAATCAGCAAATAATTAATGAGTGCAGTGTGAACAGTTATTCTTAGGGATACTTAAGAAATAATTTTTCTTTGAGAAATAAAAGTAGTCACACTTAGGAAGAACAATAGTTAAAACTTAGTAATTTTGAAAATACTAAAAAAATGAACTGAGGTCCAGAAAGTACAAAATTAAGCAACTGTGAAAGGTTCTTATTAGCCCTAATGGAAGGGAAATTACTTAAATGACTTCCTGAAATCACCAGCAGTCACACCTGACAAATTGCCAACTTTCTACAGAGAAAAATGAAAGAAATTCCATTCAGTCTGTGGGAAAGAAAACACGAATGTTGCTTGGTGAGGACTCCAGTGGTTTCTTAGCTATATTTTAAACTGCACGAGGAGCCAGGTACCTATGTCTCACTCCTGTAATCCTAGCTACTCAGGAAACTGAGATCTGAGGATCACGGTTCAAAGCCAGCCCGGGCAGGAAAGTCCATGAGACTCTTACCTCCAATACACCACTAGAAAACTGGAAGTGATGCTATGGCTTAAGTGGTAGAGCACTGGACTTGAGCTGAAGAGCTGAGGGATAGCACCCAACCCGAGTTCAAACCCCATGACCAACCAAAACAAACAAACAAAACTGCATGAGGGTGGATCAGTCACAACAGCACAGGAGTGGGCTTCAAATCACTATACTTTCCCTAAGCTCAGCCCCTAAAAAATTTCTCAACCTAAGCAATTTATCAGATATAAAATAACAGTATTCACATCTACCAGTACCCATCTTAATAAAAAGAAAACAATAAAATAGCACATGAGAAGATTTGAAATTTTCCTTCTATGACATATGTTGTGTATGAATGAATCTCACTAAATTTGATAGGAGCAGGTGCCTGCAATGCAAGTCTGGAAATCTGTTCATTGCTTAGATATTGAGAAAATATGGTTCATGTTTAAAATTAAATTTTTACTTGCAGAAATGCTAGTAATTTACTTTATGTAAGTAAACAACTTTTATTATTATATATAATATTTATACATATTTATAAATACAGATATATACTAATTGATTTTGACTTTTAAAACTATTATATAAAATAAGTTCCTAAGAAAAACTTAATTTTATAACTCTCTTCCTGATAAATCAGAAAATTCTGTATAAATTTGATTTTCTCATATGCCTTTGCCATTTTCTTTTGTGAGACTATGCCACAGACTACTGATATTTGCTATCAGTACTTTCTCAAGTTGGTAAAATGCCTGAAGATTGATCAAACAGTTTCATTTTGATTTAATAGAAAATAGGTAGGAAATAATCTGTATCTTCTCTTTGGCCAGTTTAAATTCATCAAGATACATACAGGAATGTTCACAGCAGCCTTATGCATAGTTAACCTCAAGCTGGATGGAATATAAATATTTGCCACAATATTTTAGTATATTTATACAATGGAACACTGAATTACACCCCATGTAACTTTAGCAAAAATATATCCATAATGAGATGGACAAATTTCAAAGATAAAAAGTGGAAAATATCAGGCAACACAGGACAGAACTTACATTTATTTAACGTGAACAAAGGCAAAACTAATTCATGTACATTGAAAACAATAGTTTTCCTTAAACCGTTATGTAAAACACATAGAGAAAAATTTTACCTGTTATTTATCTTCTTGTATGTTGGTTTGATACAAGTATGGATATGTAAATTATAATTTCACTAAAAAAGACATTAATTCCAAATATTCAGATATAAAATAATGTGTCTGATACTTGCTTTGAAATTAGCATGCCGGTTAATTGGGTGGGCTTGTATGAAGTGAGGTTGGACTTGTTACTCTTCATTGCTACATGAAGTTCATTATATTCTTATTTTGATGTATGTTTGAAACATTTTATCTTTCACCAATCACTAATTATTCTATATAAAAGATTGTGTGCATGTAGGAGTACCTGAACACATAAAGTGGAGAAAAGGATTTTTTGCGATGAGAAATGAAGACTAAAACTCAAATTCTACAAAAATAATCTGTTGTAGCTGAGTAAAAGAATAAGACGGTAAGTAAAAGAAAATGTGGGATCAAATGAATATTGTGTGCTCTAAACTCAGTTTCTTCTTCTTTAACATTAATGGAGAAGTGTCAAAGATCTAACATCAGGGAAGCCATGTGCAAAATTTTAGGAAGATTTGTTGTACAGCTATAGGGAATTGTAGAAAGAAAAAGAAACTACCAATAAATTGAACTGCTTTAAAAAACTAAATGTGTATTCATCAAAACATAGGGTAAAGTGACAAAAACAAGTTACTGATGGAAATAAGATGAATAATGCATGTGATAAAATTAGCATAAAATCATATTTAATTTTTTTCTTTCAAATGTGTAAACGGCCCAATAACAACATTTTAGAAGAGATTTCTAAAAGGAAAAACCTGTGGGCTTGTCACTGACTTCATAGACATAGATTTGAAGGGGCAATTGTCTGCTCTTTGCAAATGGGGTCCTACATGAAGAGATGCTGGCAGACCATGTCAGGACTGAGTGCCTCATGTGAGTCAACAGGAAATACACTTTGCTCTTTTTGAACCCCATGAGATTTTCAATTTATTTGGTTTTGAAAAAAAGTTGACCCACTTTACACAATATGCATATATGTCTCTAATTGATTTGAAGAACTACTGCATAAAATAAAGCCATGAAAAAAAAAGTACAGAAAAATATTGCAATAATTAAACAGGGGAGTAGCACTTTTAGATCACACCCATAGTGGGTGGTGGGAATGAAAATAAAGTTGAAGAATTCATTCAATGAAATATGCTTATATAAAACTAAGCAATTTCCATTCATAAGGAAATAGAAAGACTTGGAAAAATTATGCTAAGTGAAGCAAGCCAGACTCAAAGACACACAGGTTGCACTGTTTCCCTCATTTGTATTTTCTTCTTATTTTATTTTAATTTCTTCCTGTTTATTTTTATTATCTTTAAGTAGTTGTATAAGGGAGGTGTCATTTAATATAGCAGTACATGAATACAATACATGTTGATCTGTATCACCCTCTTCAACAATCTCATCTCCACCTTTCCCCTTGTATTTCTTAATTCTATAGTATATACAATGAATTATTGACTGCTTTCACCACCTTCCCCCTTCATTGTCTGCCCATCTCCTCTTGCTCCCCTCCCTACACTTACCCATTTCTTACTTTTATTTTCTTAGATTTTTACTTAGTCTTTCTTTAAAAAAAAATTGTACTATGTGAGATCTCTATAGCATCTCTTATAATTCTCTTAATTCATTTGGAACTGCTTGCATACTGCCCAGTGTGTTTCCTTACAGATCTCTAGGCATATTCTCTCTACCTCTAATAAGAGACTTTTAAAAAATTATAACAGAATATACATAACATAACATTTACTATTCTAACTATTTTAACTGTGAGGTCAAATAGCATTGGAACATTAACCTGCTGTGCAACCATCACCACCATCTATTGCTGAAACTTTCTTCTTAAATTGAAACTCTATATCCACTAATTACAGTCACCATCTTTCCTTCAGCTCAGTGCTTGCCAATCACCATTCTATTTTTCTATCTCTATGAATTTGTCTAGTTAGGTATTTTATATAAGTGGAATCTTGCAATATAGTAGTGTTGTCCTCATTTGGAATAATGAAAATGTCTTAAGATATTCTTAGCAGAGGATCACAAGAGCTCAATAGCTATGTGCATATGACCATATAAAATGAAGCTTATCAAAATGAATTCCAAGAAATGGAAACAAGAAATTTTTATCATCTACTGTTTTCAGTCATTTTTCTTTTTTTTAGGCTTTACAAAGACTTTTTTAAGATTTTTTTAAATTGTGAAAATACTGTACAGAGGGGTTACAATTGCATGAGCAAGATAATGAGTACATTTCTTATCAAGCATTGCTGCCTCCTCCTTTGAGGAGCAGTCATTTCTTTTTTTCTTTTTCCTTTGGTTTATGCCCTGTTGTCTGTTTTTTATTTCAATACCCTTTGTCTTGTATATGAGTTTATGTGATTTGCAGAAGGGAAGAGGAATCAGAAATGCCTGGACAAAGGGTGAACCAATGCAACAATGATCCTCACAAGACACTATGTTGGAAATGAACTATACAACTAGTTGGGAAGGGGAATGGGGTGCATGGGGGTGTGGGAAAAAAAGAGGGAGAGGTAATACTGCTCCAAAAGACATGTACTCATTACCTTACTTATGTAAGTGTAATCCTTCTGCACATCATCTTTACAAGAAAAAGAAAGAAAGAAAAAAGAAAGAAAGATAGAAAGAAAGACAGAAAAGAAAGAAAAATAAGAAAAGAAAAGAATAACATAAGCAATGGGTAATTTTTGGAGAGAAATATGCAATATTTGAAACCAACAATAGATAATGTGAAGGTAATTACCACAAATTATTTTCTGCCTACTTTTCATGTTAAGTATGTACCTAGTAGAGCTTTAAGTATCCACTGTTGTTTTTAAATTAGCTTCAGAATTGAATTCATAATTTTCCCCCTCAAAACTGTTACTGAAAAACCATTCAATTTATTTAAGTAGGTTTGTGAATAATTTGAATTAAAGTCATCTAAGGCTGATATTTAAAAGACTGAACTCCCAAAGTAGCATATAATATATATGAAGCTTCCCAGATATATTTCCCTAAGAATTGTTCCTCCTCTTCATTCTGTAATCATAGGATTATTTACATATCATGATTATTACAAATAAACTGAGTTTGGGGGTGATATTTGTTTAGCAAGTCTTCAAATTTTGGAAAGAACATTTTACTTATAAATGTTCTTCTTAAAGAAAAACTGATTCATAAGGATTTATAAAATAACAGAAAGATACTGAAGAGACATAACCTTTCTTAATATACATTTGCCCAATTTAGATGACACAAACCTAATACTTTCTAAAGGTCGAATTTCAGAAGCAAATATTTCATATTCAAAGGCAATAAAAACTAGGTTGTCTTTAGAGTTTGTTTTCCCTTTGAACTTACATAGCATGATGATAAAAATAATGTTTTATCACTACAATGCATTAGCAAAACATGCCCCTACCTTTTTCCCTCCTAATTGAGAAAAGATCTAATTTCTCACTTTATGTGAGATACTATTTAATTTACATTGAACAAATATTACAATATAGAGCAAATGAGCAACGTCACAAGAATGAGTCACATTATTCTTGAAGTATTTATTTTATCTTCTAAATGAATTGGATTCACAACTTTCAATCATCTGAAATTTTTTCTTGTGATTATCATCAATGCCTTATATTCTAAATTTTATCTCCAATGAATCTCACATTAGGTAGTCTTAACTTTAGACCAATAACATATACTTACCACATTATTAATAAAGATTGATTAACTGTCTTTAAATACTCAGCATATAGTATAGATAAAATATTATTCCTTCTCATCTGTAATAATAATCTTCCTTTTTTGTTAAATAAAACATAGCTATGTATTTAAGATTTCAAAGCTTCTAAACTTTATTTGATAAATTGAATTGGCCAAACATGATCGAAATAAAGTACCTCTAAATAATAAAGTTACAGTAGATCAAACTAAACTATCTAATTAAGATGCTAATTTTTAGTCTAGCTCTAAAATTCTTAGAAGTCAGTCCTAAAAATATCCTCTGGCATTCTGATGAGAGATAAGGATTCAGATCTGAAGGGACTTTTACTATCATACTCTCAAGTTTCATAAACCAAAGCCACAATTTGAAGCCAATACTAATATGATCTGAATGATGACTACAAGTAGTGAAGATCAAGATAAGTTGAATCTAAACGCTAATTTAGTAAAAATTGACTTTTAAATGCTCTGAAGGAACAAAAATTGTAAAAATAAATAAGATAAAATGCTGAAATAAGGATAGAGGACGACCCATTATAACAACAAGATGTACAAGATACTATGTTGAAAACAAACTTTACAACTTTGGCCGGGGGGAGGGAAGAACTGGTGAGTTGGGGAGGGGAAAAACAACGGAGGGGGTAACAATGCTTGATAGGAAATGTACTCATTACTCATGCAACCGTAACCCCTCTGTACAGTATCTTTACAATAAAATATATAAAAATAAAATAAAAAATAAGATTTCATGAGTGATAGAAAGATAATACATATTTATTCCAGGTTCAGTTTCACATATAAAACTCTATACCATTGTCCATTAGAAGTTTACAACCTTTTGATTTTAAGCATTCATTATTAGTTCCTAAAAGAAATGTCCCTAGCATATTGCTGATTAAATTTTTAAAATAGTCTATTTTTCTGGCTTTTTTTTTTCCTGCTTATGTGGTGCCAAGGAATCGAACCCAGGGCCTCATGCATGCAAAGCAAGCCCTCTACCACTGAGCCACCTTCCCATCCCTAAAATATTCTATTTTTATAATACACAAATTGGTCTTTGAATTTGTTACAAAATAAAGAAATGTCTATGGTAACTTATAATCATTTCATAATTTGGCACTGGAGGGTAAAATCATCTATCTATAAGAGAATGACACATAGGATTAATATGAACCTAGAGTCAGTCCCTAATTAATGAAGCATGAAGACACAAAGATAAAGTGCACAACCGTAATTAAATGGTATTTTCATATACTGTCAGATCATGACTGCAACAACTTGCAGAATGCATTCAATTTTATTAAAAATTGACAGCTAATGTTCATAATAGTGAGTTTTTGCCATTCATATACAAAGATTTCTTGTTTAATACTTCTGGACCATAAACAACCAGCAAAATGTTTGAGTCCAATATTTGTTCATCTAGTTATAACTTAAAGGCCAGTATATTACTTAAGCTAGCAATTTAATTTATTTAATGTCTAGAAATATATGCCTACAAATATTTCTACTCTAATGTTTCACCACTTTATACTTCATGTGTTTTAATAAGAAAAGTAGGCAACTATTATCTATTTACCTTTCTAAATATTTAAACTGTATAAATTAATTATCACATAGACATTTAAAATAATCCTAAAGAATACAAAATACATTACATTTGATACAACTTTAACAGAAAAGTTGCATTTCTTCTGAAACTAATTAACAAGAGAAGGATGTGTCTGGGTGTTCTGGGCTAGTTTTTCCAAACTGGATAAACTCAATTTTTCCCAAACGTAGCAAAAAACTACAATGATATCATTAAAGAAGGCACTTGATGTTAAATTTTCACCACAATGTTCCAGTGAGTTTTAATTAACTGCATGACAGCTATGTTTGAGATTTTAAAAAGAGAGTTTATAGATTTAAAAGGTGAGTTGTTTTGAGTTTGATATTCTTATCTTTGATGTGATGGCAGCCTATCATTTGCATACTTCAAAAGTTAAATTACACCATCCTAGATTATCATCTAAAATTTAGGTGTGATTTTTTTTCTCCCTCAAAAATTCATTTATTACACTTATTTAACAGTGTTGTCACATTGGCCATAGAAGATCAAGGAAGGCTGCAAAAATTTTGAGGCTTTTGGTAAGTAGGTACATAGAGAAGTAAACAAGGGTATGTATCTAGATATTATACTTTTAAACCAATACTAAAATTATTATGATGCTTATGAGATCACATACTAAAATTGTGGGGAATACAACTGTCATAGATTCAAGATGAAGGTTTTAAATGGAATGGAATTTTAGTTGAATCAACATTGGCTGATTGACTCTTAGCTCTAGTTCATACCAGGACCTATGTATATATCTGAAAAGTCTCTGCTAGAACAATGGAGGTTATAAAAATGCAAATGATTAATTTTATTAATATTTACTAGGATAACTTGGCCTGCCTATAGGTAAATGGGAAAATGTAATGAGTTAATTATATATGAAATTTTAAAAATTAGTAGGAACTTCACAGTTAAAAAGATGAATAGGTGTTATCTTGATATGCCAATATGGTAAAGAGAGATTGGTGATGTAGGTCAATGGTAGAGAGGTTTCCTATTGCTTATAAGGCACTGAGTTTAATCCTCAGTATCACATAAAGTTGTATTTTAAAAGACAGAAATGATGAATACAGCAAAAGTGCACAAGTGCATAAGGTAGCAGAGCCATAGGAACAAACTTCATGTAAATTTTATAAGGAACAGTGAGTCCTATAATGAAACACAAATTATACGGGCAGACATCATATTAGCTTACTATAAGATCATTCAGTGATGTAAATTTACAGACAAGAGGAAACATTGTATTTAAGAGAAATCCTTTGAGAGAAGTTCTACCAGATGGAAAGAAGAGTTAGACTTTGCTTTCTCTGAGATAATTTCTGCAACAAGTGGTAAGTATCTAAGCTGCAACAGTGCCAGAAGTGGAAAGAAAGAGACACAATAATAAATCAGAGTTACAAAACTTGTATTTGGTTTTATGATGCATCAGAGTGATGGGACATAAAAGGATTACTTTAATTCTCCAAATAGGGTAGATTACTGAACTAGTAAGGAGTAAATATGAAGAAAATAATCTAGAACCAGAAAAGGAAATCGTCCCGAGGAGAAATACAAGCAGCTAAACTGGCAAACGAGACCTTGTATGGTATCCAAGAATAAACAATCCATAGATCACCTTATTTGACTTTCAAAACAGAAGTATCTACATTTTATGAGTAAAAACACTTTCATAAGTATATCATTAATTAAAAGCCAATTATGCCTAAGAGCTCATGAGCAGAAATGAGAAATAGATGGCAGGTGGGAAGTAAAGGGAGAAGAAAGGTATTTTCCAATGATTATTGTGATTATCACTGTATGAAGTTAAATAAAGTTGATTCAAAATATTACTGTGCAAGATCTGGTCAAATGTCAGGAAATTATTCATAGCAAAATATACTGTTAGGTTTGACAAATGTGTCAGGCACACAAAATATATTAACAGGTATGTTGCTATAGCACTACAATGCTCCAAATCACAGTTTTCCATTCTCAGGTGGATTCTAGAAAAAGGCATTGACTTTATTTTGAAGGACTCATAGGTGAACGAGGTTGCTTGTCTTTTTACAAGCAGAAAAATGTGCTGAGACTATTATCCCTAATCAGGTAAAAGCAAGAACACAGAAACATCTGAAAAACATGGTGGTATATAAACTACTAAATTGGAGATGGATGTAATTATTAAATATTGGAAACATTATGTTATGCTAGTCTGCTACAAGTTTTGCTTGTAGGCAGGAAGAAGACAGTACTCTGTAAGAGCAACACATTTGGCCTGACAAAGTGGATTCATTCACACCAATGCCCTCAAATTTCATGCTCTGTGTTGCACAGTTAGGAGCTTCATTAATACTATTTATTCACCTAATGTCCTCCCTTCATGGGGAATAGATAGGCCTTGTCCCCCACTGAACATCCTTCTTGCAAAGAGGGATTTCCCATGGGTTGCAAGGTATTCTAGGCTAAAGTGGACCAAGGAGTCTCCTCTAATCTATTATTCATACTGCTAAAATTGCAGATGCTTTTTACATACTGAACATCAGGAGATAGGGCAGGATAGCAGACAAGATATATAACTGTTTATTTTCATTGTTCAAACAATTGTTGGACTTACTGATTTGGTGGCTTGAATAGTTTTTAATTTGTATGGAAATACTTTAGAACAAATGGTTAGTATATAAAATTGAAAACCCTTCATTTAGCATTTCCTAATGGAAATATAAATACAATATTAATCTAATAAACATTAAGCTGAAACAATAAGAGAGATCTTGCAAAGGTATGCATTTTGCACAAGTAAAGCAGGTAGGCCCATATTTATGATTACATATGAGTGTGCCTGTATATGATTGCTACTACATATTTCATTTTATTTTCAATATTCAGAGTAAAGCACAGCTTTCTTTTCACAAGTGTGCTGAAAATACAGGGTTTTTTAGCATGTTTTTAAGACTAAAGTTTTTCTTTGCATTAATTTTAGAAACAACAATAAAATTTTGAGCATTTTTGAGACATACACTGGAAGGAGCTTTAACTGTCATGGCAAGATGATCTCCTTAACCAAGCTCTGCTCAACTCTCTTCTCAACTAAGCTCTGATTTTCACTTTTCATTTTCATCTTTATACCATCCAGTTCTAGGAAGGCTACTAAGTCAGATGAGTCTAAATCCCCTGACTAATTGGTTGGATCTCCTCATTATGTAATTAGTCTCTTCATCCACCGTCACCACCCCTTTCAACATCTCATCAGCCTACCCTTCCTTCAGTAGTAAATTTAATCAAATCCCCCATTATACCTCATTTATATATACCTCTTAGTAATTTTCTCTCATTTACACATTTCTTTGTTATATACACAGTTATGCCAAGTATTTTTTCCTGACTAAAAATACTCTATTGTAGTTGTCCAAACACCAACCATGAATAATCTGAATAGTCTGCTTTATTGCTCTTTAATAAATCCTTAAAAAAAACAAACTTTACAACCTTGACAGGGGGCGGGGGTGGGGAGTGTAGTCTTGGAGATGGGAGGGCAGGGATGGTAAGGGAAAAACAAAGGAGGAGGCAACAATGCTAAGAAATGTACTCATTACCTTGCTCATGTAATTGTAACCCCTCTGTACCGTATTTTCACAAAAAAACCCTGAATAATAAAAAAGTATCTCAAAAAATAAATCCTTAAAAATATATTTCAGTAACAGTAGTATATTTTAAATGGCATAATAAACATAAAAGTATTACAATTTATTAGTTTATGCTATCATAGATATGTAGATATAGATATATGAAATTTGGCCCATATGACCTCCCTTAGCTCCATTGCATTCATTTAGAACATATTACTCATTGATGCAGGTAAGAAACATAGACACTATGATTCATGCAAAATTTTCTAAGTAAGTCTACATGGCTACTAAAAAGTTTTAAAGCAGGCCTTTCCTTGATCTATGCAGATAATTTTCTCTTTTAAAACAGGTACTCCAGAATCAAATACCACTGAGCTAACAAATGATTAAGCATTCCTCTACCTTAAAAAAATGGAACAAACTCAGTGCTCAAGCCTATAATCCTAACTACTCAAGAAACTAACTTCTGTGGATTGAGCTCTGAAGTCAGACCAGGTGGGAAATTCCTTGAGACTCGTATCCTTAATTAACCACCAAAAAGCCACTGTTCATTTGTGTTACAGAATTTATAGGTGCAATAATGTAAGGAACTTAATCTCAACTGTGATCATTAAAGTTTTTAAATCTTTTAATTATTTCAATCTTTACATAGAAAATTAGTACTTCTCTTTTTATGATCTTTATTACCATAGATTAGTTTCACAAGGTGGGGTAGGAGGTTCATTGTGACATTTCCATACATGCATATAAATATGGCCTGACCAAACTCACCACACCTCTATAGTCCTCTCACTCTCTTCTCAAACCATTTCAACAACTTTCATTGTTCTGTTTTCATACATCAAAGTACTTTGACCATATTCACCCATTCACTCACATTTTTTGCCCTCCAAACCTGCCTCCTATCCCCAAGCAGAGTCTGTATTGCTTTCCTGTCATTCATTATTTTTAGTGTGTCTTAACTGAAAAGCGAGTTCACCAAGGAATTTCCCTGCTCAGCAATCCCATATTGGAAAACATTTTTCATAGATTTCTCATGTGTAGTTGCAATGTGTTTTAAAGTATTCACCTTCCATCTTTTTTATTCCATTTGTCAACTGATATATTTAGCAAAATCATTTTCAGCCAAGATTTTTCCAGCAAAATAAAATGTTCCTGTTTGCTTATTAACTTGTGATTTCAAGTTCTACAATTTCAAATTTGGGGAAATTTACATTAGTTTAGTAGAGCTAAGGAAGCATTGCACATGAGTCTAAGACAATTCTGCATTCTTCTTCTTCTTCATTTTTTTTTTTTTTTGGTCAGTTGTGGTGCTTGAACTCTGGGCCTGGGCGCTGTCCCTGAACTCTGCAGCTCAAGGCGAGCACTCTACCACTTGAGCCACAGTGACGCTTTCTGGTTTTCTAGTGGTTGATTGGAGATAAGAGGCTCTTGCACTTTCCTGCCTGAGCTGGCTTTGAACCTCCGATCCTCAGATCTCAGCCTCCTGAGTAGCTAGGATTACAGGCATGAGACACTGGCGCCAGGCACATTATTCTTTATTATACACAAAAGAATACTGCAGAATCTAATTACAATTTGTATTTTTCATAACACCTAATAATTGCTACTTAAGTAAGTGTAATAATTTTAAAAGCTAACCATTACCAAAATAAGGATCTCCTTTCCAAAAAGTACAATTGATCAGACTATTATTTTATTCTCAACCAAGATTTTAAACAAGACATTTTCTGCTAGGTAAGATCCTTAGTTGAAACATTGATCATACTTTCTGATACTTAGCTGTTCAATTGCAGGTTATTTGAAAGGATAGGGAATATTATCACCATGTTACTATAGTGTCCTTTGGAGTTTTCTTGTAAAAACTTATCACAAATATATGAGAAGGCTAACATTTTGCTTAAAAATAAAGTTTTTTTAAAGTCATTGTCATATTAAATTACTGTAGCCCTTCATTGTAATGGCCTGTATTCAATTTCCTGTTAATATAAGGATGTGAAGATGCATTCTTCTTCAATGATAAGTAATAGACAATATATAAATATTCTATCAAAAAAGATAAAAAGGAGGAAATGAACTGAAACTATTTTAAATAATTCATGTGCCTTTGATGTTTAATATATTGCTTAAATAAGGAAATACCCTTTTTACTTGCTTTTCAGGTTATAATTTTAAATCTCACTGGAGAACAATTTTTCCACTCTAACAATAGAAATGTACAGTAATAAACATAAGAATAGTATGTGACTCTCAACTTTGTATTTTCAAAGCTCATTTCCCTGAGCTCCAGACATAGATCTGATTTTCTGCTGGAAATCTTCACTTTTTATGGGAAATTTCAACCTAGTACCTTTCTCCCTACTTTACATGCTATTGAATTTTTCACTTGTGTTTGGGGAATCATAATACCAAATATTCAATAGCCCTAACAAGGTCATTGACAACAGAAGTCTTAATAGACTTCTACCCTCTAAGAATTCCAAAACAATACTTATTTGTCTGGATTTTTCTATTCACAAAGAACTGTTGCCTTAATGTTGATCCTGTTTTTTTTTTTATGATAGCTCTACTTATATCTCATCACTCAGCCTCCAATATTGATAACTTCTTATCCATCTCTTCTCTAAAATGTGTAATATGTCATTCTCTTGCTTAAAATACACCAATCACAAAATTACCAACAGGATGAGAATCAAACTCCTTTTGATACTCAGTTATCAACTGTGGTTTGGCTTTCTGTCACATCTCCATCTCCTTACATTTACAATTTCTCCCTAAAATATGCAATTTCCTGCAGAGCTATTTTCATATAGAATGGAGTTGACAGCATATACAGTCTCCCACAGCCGATGTTGCTAGGATGGCTCCCCTTTTAAATTACCATCCACTCTCCTTTCTGCCATGCAACCCTGGCACAGATTCTCAGCAAAATTATAAAATAGTTCACCAATGATCTCCACTGGAATGCTGTCTCTGATTAAGTCTATTCTCAGTCTGACAGGCAACAAAGACAAAACAACCTCCTGTTTCCATTTCCTTACTTATATTTAATGGTTAGTATTGCATTTGTTATGCATTGCTTAAGGTCAAGTAACAAAGCTTTGCTGTCTGAATACCTAGAAGTGAGTTTAGGATTGAAAATATGGTACACTTTAGTACATGTTTACGGAATTACATAAACAACTAAGAAATTTATTTCCTTACAGTCACAAGTAATATCTTTAGCCTATATATATATATATATATATATATATATATACATACATACATGTGTAGGTATGTATGTATATATATATATATAAGCTCAAGATACAGTACATGAAAAGATTTGTGTGTATGTGTTTCTTTGCTCATCATCAACATATGATTATACAAAAAAAAGTTTCATTGTGACATTTTCACCTACATGCATTATACTCTTCTATCACACTCAACTCTTATCACCTCATAAACATCATAAACAGCTTCCTTTTTCTACACTGGCTCATGGAGTAGTCACTCACTTAACTAGTGGGCTGGTGAGGGCCTAGGGTTTAAAGATGTGAACCTCATGGTCTTCTCCTCTCTTTAGCCAAAAGATTTGGCTATGAGGCCTCTTATAAGGTAATTCCTTTCTAAAACATCAGCACAAACATCCTACCTCAGTAGGAAGTCACGGGGGCCTCCTTTCCAGCATCTGTTTGCTGCATGGCATGCAGATGTCACATTTTAAACTTTCATTTTTACTAAGTACCATTTGGTGTGCCTGTAGATTTTCCTGACTTTTCTCTTCTGCTTGCAGCCCCACTGTGGTAGATTCTTTTTCTCTCCACTTGGCTTAGTGTCTTGTGTTAGGCTGTGTTACTTTGACAGATTTCAATACATCTGGTTCCCACCTGGTCTGTCTACTGTTTACTAGTTCCCTCTTCTACCTTTTGATTCTACCTGACTCTCATGGCAGCCATATCCCTGATGCTTTGTTTCAGATTTATGGAGATACATGAAAGTTCTGGATGTTTCTAGAATTGTAATTTCCCTTGCTATGAAGTCATTTTGAAAGAATACTATTATGCTAAGACTGTTATAAATATAATTGAAAAAAATACTTATGTTTGCTGTGGTAGTTTTGAAAAACACATTTCACCTGTGCAAAACAGTAATTCAAGTATGTTTTCCAAAATATACTAAAAAATATATTATATGTATGTTTAAGATACATGTTCTTGAAAAATGAAAAGCAAAAAGGTTGAGGGTATTTCTCAGTGGTATAGCATGATGTTATTATGTGTGAGGCCTTGGGTTCCATCCTCAGCAATCAAAACACACATACATATATGCACACACACATACATTCACACAATATGTAAGTGTAAGAGAGTTTTTAGTCTTAGTTAAACTAAGGAATAATCTTAATTTAATAAAGATTTTAGTTTTAATATTACATTTCATTTTATATGTTGACTATTTTCCAACAAGAGCAACAAAAAGAATAATAAATGCATGCTGCAACATAGTGAAATAGTGTGAAATCGTGTTACTGTAAATTAGGCTCTTCTTGGTCAGACATTTTAACATGCTCATTCCAAGACCACTTTCATGAGCAAGCTACTAACACAGACTGACAAGTCTGTGTTCTTTCACAATGTCAGAATTTATTGAACTTAAATAGAGTCACAAGGTAACTCCATTTCACGGGCTTTATTTCAGTGAAAACCCTTAATTTCACTTAGGAGTCATGTAAATGGCAATCCTCAATTCTTTATGCCAACCCAAACTTAGTCATGAATATCCCTAAACTCATTTAACTCAAACAACACACCATATGTCACACAGGTGTATCTGTTGCAAAAAGTTTGAAGGATGTAAAAGGGTCATAGAATTGAAAGAGGCAAAAATCAATTCAGAGAGTCAATGTAAGTCCAAAAATAAGCCACTCAATGTGGTAAAGCTTTGAGTTAAGGAGGCCATTACCAAGTTCATTAAGTGAAGGGCTCTGATGTATATATTGCAAAATAGGTTGCATCAGCAACAAGAATGACGTGCATGGCTGAAGTTTAAGGATAGATGGAAGTTTGTAACCTGGTAATTTCCTAGGCAGATGACATGATATGTACATCATAGCAGTCCATGACTGAGTGATGAGCCAGTGTTCCATGCTGCAATTTTAAGTTTCCATTCTTTTATTTTTTTAGGTGAGGTTACTACCTCATTTATTGGCCTCTGCGTTTGATAAGCTCATATGCCTGGTGTCTTTGCTATAATCCAAAAAGTCCAGGTGTTCATGTGTCCTTGATATAATATGATGTTTGCAGGTGGTATGTTTTATTAGTGTGAATAAATCATTTATCGTTCTGTGCTTCATGGTTGTTCCGGGCAGATGGTGATGTTTATTTACATAAAAAAGGTACAGAATCCATTCTATCCTAGCAATTTTACTCAGAAGAGAGTAGAACAGGGAAGGGCACAACTTGTTCTAGAGGTACTTAACATGTATGTATGTGCATCTATGAGTGTTTATATGTGTATATATACACATATATACAAAAGTATGTTAAATCTCTCTCCCTGTAAATATATCCATATATTTGTATGTATACATATGTATATGTGTATATATGTGTATACATAAACATTTATACATCTATATATATGTATATGAGAGAGAGAGAGAGAGAAAGAGAGGAGAGATAGTATCTTGGGGCTTGAATTTAGGGCCTGGGCACTATCCATGAGCTCTTTTATCTCAAAGCTAGCACTCTACCACTTAAGCCACAGAGCTACCTCTGGGCTTTCTGTGATTAATTCAAGATAAAAGTCTCACAGACTCTTGTCCATGCTGACTTCAGTTATCCTCAGATCTCAGTCATCTGAGTAGCTAGGATTCCAGGCAAGAGCCAGCAATGCCTGGCTGAGTTACCATCTTGATAGGGCTTCTTGACTGTGCACAGGACATTTGGGGTTTAAATCAATCCTAAGAGCCTTGGGAAAGAAGAGTGAAATGCTGGCAGGAAGCCACACAAGTTGTAAGCTGCAGGAAGTGAGGCCCCAGTCAGGAAGCCAGAGACAGCAAAGGCACAAAAGCCCATGACATGCTAAAACAGAAGAAAGTAACTTGGGAATACCTGCTGAGCCAGAGAACAGAAAACTGGGGTGACAGCTGTGTTTCTATTTGTGGGTAGTATGGAATGCTTCAAGCCCAGTGCATGGATAGGAGCACTCATAGAAGCATCAATGACACAGCCTCATATTTAAGTATCCTGGGAATTTTTAGGTGAATCAAACAATAATAGCATGAACATAATCTGCTTGAGTTGGGCACCAGCACCAGCAGGTCATGCATATAATCCTAGCTACTCAGGAGGCTGAGATCTGAAGATTGTGGTTCAAAGCCAGCCTGGGCAGAAAAGTACTAGTAAAACTCTTATCTCCAATGAACCACTCAAAAACTGGAAGTAGCACTGTGCCTCAAGGGGTACAGCATTGCCTTGAGCACCAAGAGGCTCAGGGACAGTGCCCAGGGCCTGAGTTCAAACTCCACTACTGACAAAAAAACAAGAACAACAAAAGAATCAGCTTGACCTCTGAAGTCATTACCCCCTATACACACATGACGTCTTCTGAGAGAAGCGAAGAAGCCACATTTATCCTAAAATTACTGTATTTTTCTGAGAAATCTATATATAAATAGACATATACATTTATGAAAAACTCAAAAAATTGCAATTGCTATATATAAGTAGGTATGCCCTTGTTCTTGTGCTAGTTCAATTGTTTTGATTATATTTGTTTTCTTTCTTCAGCAAATAATAAAAAGACCATCTTTTCATATCTTTATTCTTTTATCTGGCCCTGTTATCACCTCCCATTTAATCTTAGAGTTTGTTATGTCCCCCTGCCTTCTAACTAAAATCATCATATCAGAAACCAACCACCTGTCTTTTAGTCTTCTCAAAAATATAGTTTTATTGCCTTCCTAAAGTGCCATCCAGTTGGTAAATGACTCATGTCTTCGTATTCTTTCCAACTCTGCACCTTTACCCTTTAATTTTCCTCAGTACCTAAATACTTTCATGACGTATAGACACTCCTTTCATTGCTTTCAGTATTTTGTGTTATGTTTTTATTTTATTAGTTTGCTTGCCTGATTGTTTCTTCTTTTCTATCTCTTTTTACCTTTTCTTACCTTTTCTCCTCCTCGGTCATGTTCCTCCTTCTTTCTTACTTGTATGATTGTCATACCTATTTACTTCTCTTGTCTTCACCTCTAGTGAGCCCTAACCCAACACAGCTTTAACTAAAGGTTTTCTGCTAACTTCACTTTCTCAACCCATTTATCTCTCCCATGAATATTCACTTCGATCTCTCTCAACCTACATAATACAGTTCCTAGAATTATTCCAACAGGACTATCTCCTTAATCACAGTCTTACTTCCACCCTGCTTCAGGAAGACCTTCCTAGACAGAAAGGTACAACCTGGATCCTATAGTCATCAAAACACTCAGAATAGAGGCAGTGAATTGTCTTCTTTAGAACTTAAAGCACATAATAATACAGATTACAACATAAAATAGCCTTTGAAATGAGCTTCTTTATCCTCAGAGATAAAGAATCCCACACAGTGACTTGAGTGCTGAAATTAAATATATTTGTCAGCTGAAACCAGCCTTCCAATCCATAAACCACCATGTAGCCATCTTACGGAAGTTGCAACAAACCACCAACTAAGATTATTCAGGAGACTGAAAACTCCACAAATCCTGAACAGAGTTGCATAAATCTCAATGAAAGATCACAAAACTTTTAAATGAACAAGATATTGTGTCACTGTCAAACACACAAAAAGCATGACAACAAAAGACTCAAATGAGAGGTGAGGAAGTCCAGGCAATGATTACAAAAAAAAAAAAAAAAAAACAAGAGAAATCAAATAAACAAGAGAATAAAAAATATAAACTGTGGAAATGAACTCTAAGAAACGGGAGCAAGAGGTTTTGGTTTGTTTGTTTGTTTTGTTTTCTTATATTATTTGTGGTTCTTTTTTCTTCTTCTTTCCTTTTTTCTTTGGTTTATTCCTTTCTGTCACTGTTTTTTTATGTCTGTATCATTTGTATCGTATATAAGTTTATCTGATTAAGGGAGGGAAGGGGAAATCACCAAAATGGTGGGACAAAGCATGAACCAATTCAGCAGTGAAACCCACTAGACACTATACTGGCAATGAACAGTAATACAGCTTGACTGGGAGGGAAGCTGGGACAGGAAAACCTGGGAGACACTATTCAAAAAGAAAAGTACTGATTACCTGACTTACATAAGTCTAAACCCTCACCTTTATAATAAAACTTTAAAAATCTAAAGTAAGTAAAATAAACAGTGGGTAAAAACACCTCTGGGAGACAAATAGTTCAATTTCTCAAATAAAAATGTCAGTCATAGTTTAATTTCTCAAATAAAAATATCAATCAAAAACCTAGAACAGGATAAGTTGAAAATCAGGTGTTAGATATTGTAGGTACAGCAGAGGAAAAATATCAAACAATTAAAAGCATTGAAAAAACATATAGAAGATACCATAGGTAATTGCAAGATCTCTTGAATTCCATCAAAAGATCAAATCTACATGTGATGGGATAAATGAGGAAGGAGAAATAAAAATTAAAAGCATTGTGATCCCACTCAACAAAATAATGGCAGGAAACTTCCCCATGTGACGGAGGGTATAGAACATGAAACATACAAGGTCAGAGAAGAAATATACCCAGACACAAAAGAGTAAAATTGCTAAAGATAAGAAATAAAGGATATTGAAAGGTGCAAAGGCCAAAGACCAAGTGACTTCAATGGTAAGTCTATTAGGAAAATAGTAGATTCTCGATGCAAATACTAAATGTAAGCAAGGCATGGAAAGCTTTAATTCAAGCTGACATAGACTACTGTACCCAGGAAAGCTATCTTTCAGAATTGATTGAGGGATAAAAACTTTGTGTGATAAAAGAAAACTGAAGGAATCCATGAGTAGCATAGTAGCAAGTGTAACCAGAGAAGCAGAGCCAGTCTTTAGCCCTCTGGAGACACCATACTTGAATAACTCTCAATGCAAGATTGCAACCTAAGGTACCACTAGCCAAAGACAAAGACACCTAGTTGCTGTACAGAATAGGCTACCACAGGGATTGAGCTGCCTAAAGTGTGGCAGGGCTGTAGTAAACCTAATAAGCCTATAGGGGACAATCTCCAGTTAGAGAACATCATTCTCGAGTTTTCAATGTGGAAAAGTTGCTTGAGCCCATTTATTCTTCTTCCTTTCCCATGTCTCCTGTTTGGAATGGTCATGCTAGTCCAGTGCTCCTGACATGCTTAATTGCACAAGTGTATATTAGAGAGTGAATGATACCTTGAATTCTACTCAAGTCTGATTTGGGGGACAGTTAAGAGAGATTTTGAATTTAGACTTTAGAGCCAATGCTAGAATTAGTCAAAACTTTCAAACCTTTGAGGTCTGCACTGAGCAAAAATTGTTGTGGAAATAGAAAATAGACTGCCTAAATAACGTATTTGCTAACATTTTAGTCATAAATTTTCTAGGTTGTACTATTGTGAAGAATCAAATTCTATTTATGAGCTGTAAGGATGAAAACATTAAGACACTAGCTCATCACTGAAACATGTTTTAAAAATATTTTTTCCTAAATTACCAATTTTCTACTGAAAAAGAAGCCCAGAATAATATATAAACTACTTAATTATTGTTGTGGCTGTGCAGTATTTGAAGTGACTATACCATATTTTTATATACTACACATTGAATATGGTATTTTTCTCCTAAAAAGAGGAATCTGAATGCATGATATATACTTCAGGTCATTCATCATTATACATATCATAATTTGTTACAGGATGATTAAATTAAATGCTTTCCTTGCAAAAGAGGTAAGAGATTAATAAATATTTCAAAAGAAATCCCCAGTAATCTTTTTGGTACTATTTCCTTGTCACAAGCCAAAGTCATAACTCAAATCAGTGCTGACAATTCTGTCACTTCCAAAAATGATTTGTTAAGGTTAACTTATGCAAATATAAATGTTTGCAAATTATAATGCACTGATTTGACAGAGATTGTATTTTACATCTCCAACAACAGATTTTTGCTGTATTTTAATGAATGAAATCCCCTAAAAACAAAACTGAACTTTCTATATGTTGCATGGATGAAATAAATTCACTTAGCAGGAGACATGCAGTCACCTCTGGTTGTTGTACAAAAGAATCATTCTGTTCTGAAAAATCTTACATTTCTACCATATAAAAATCAGGAAATATTTTGCTAAGAATGCTTAAAGGCCTTCATTAATCAGACAAAACATTAAAAAGAAAAACATCTTTTAGCTGTAACACAAAACCCACATGTAAGTTAGACTCATTTTTATTTAAACCCTGTACTTCTTAGCTTAATCAAAAACTCATTGTAGCTGGGAGAGTGAGTCCTACAGTATAGAGTTACAAGGAATAATATTTAAGGCTTTTTTGGTATTCAGAGTTGGAGAGATTGCCAGTTGTCTAATACCAGATGTCCAGTGGAGTATGTACCAAACATTATTACAATGGTTAGGGTAACTCAACAAAACTTGTTTGAATCTCTGTGTCTTTATTTGTAAGTGTCTAAGGGATATCCTTACAATTGAATGTTAGAACAAAAAGTAAATATGAATCAGAGAGGAGCTTATGAAGCAAGACAGGAATAAATTCATATAAGAAAGATATCCTTATATAATCACAAAAAGTATCTTTTCTAAGTGGTAAAACAATAGAACATTGATAGACTGTGAAATATATTTGCAAAGCCATTTAAATAAATTATAATAATGTCTACAAACATATGAAAATAACAAACTAATAAAATATTTGTAAGCAAGAATATGAAAAAATATTCACAGAATAAGAATAACATCAATATACTTGCCTAAAGATAATATATCTCCCTATTAGTAAAGGGGGGGGGGAAGTTAAAACAACAATTGAGTGATTTTTTTTTACTATGAATGGAAAAGTGTTATAAAGAATAATAATATAAACTCTGGCAAGAATTTTTTAAATATTCTAGTCATTGTTGGGAGATACTCTATTACCATTAATTGCAGGTTTTTGATCTCATACATGACTACAAGGTCTTCACTAATTCCAAACCATAGATATGAAATTGTTGAGAAGACTAAGAATTAGAAAAGGATAATTCTTTTCCAGCCTTATTGCTTAGACATCACTGAAAAGCTGCAAACAACATTACAGGTTTCTTATCAAATCAATTTAAATGTGCCTAACAATAGATTATAAAAAAAAGAATGCTAAAGAGAAATCATTTATAAATCAAACAGAAATGAGACAACTCTCTTTTCTCTAGCTATCTATGCAGAGAGTCTATTTTAAGGAAGTTCTTGCTATATCCTATTTGGCTCTACAATGCAAAATTATTTCTGATTATATAAAATTTAGTGGAATGATCATTTATTAGATAGGATTTCTTTTTCTTTTTTAAACCTTTATACTAATAAGTTTGAGAACCTGGCAGCAGAAATGGATGTTTTCCTAGCAAATATCGTCATGCCGAAACTAAACCAAGATGAGTTAAACCATCTTAAAAGGCCCATGTCAAGCAATAGAAATAGAAACAGAAATAAGAGAACTCGCATCTAAGAAAAGCCCAGGACCAGATGGGTTTACAGTGGAATTCTACAAGGTCTTCAAAGCAGAGCTCATACCAATACTCCTCCAATTCTTCAATGAAATTCAAGAAGGTTCACTACCGAACTCATTCTATGAAGCCATCCTAACCCCCACCCCAAAACCAGGCAGAGAACTCATGAAAGAAAGAGAACTATAGACCCATTTCTTTGATGAATATTGATGGAAAACTTCTCAACAAAATTTTGGCCAATCGACTTCAATAATTCATCCAAAAAAATCATACATCATGATCACACAGGATTCATTTCAGGGATGCAAAGCTGGTTCAATATACATAAATCCATTAATATAATTCATCATATCAAAAAGAGCAAGGATAAGAACCACATGGCTATTTCAATAGATGCAAAAACAAAAAGCATTTGACAAGATCCAACACCCCTTTATGATGAAGGTTCTGGAAAAACTAGGAATCCAGGGAACATTACAATAAAGGCTGTATATGACAAACCTACAGTCAGCATTATACTGAAAAACTAAAGCCCTTTCCTCTTAACTCAGGAACGAGACAAGGATATCCACTCTCTCTACTTCTCTTCAATTTAGTATTAGAATGCCTAGCTATAGCAATATGACAAGATGCAAACATAAAAGGGATTCAAAATAGAGAAAGATGAAGTAAAACTTTCCCTCTTTGCAGATGACATGATCTTGTATTTAAAGAATCCCATGGACTCCACTCCCAAATTATTCAAGCTGATTCAAAACTTTGGCAAAGTAGCAGGGTATAAAATTAACCCTGAAAAATCAGTGCCTTTTCTGTATGCCAACAATGAGAAAAGCGTGGCTGAAATCAGGAAAGCAACTCCATTCGAATTAGCCCCACAAAAAAATAAAATACCTAGATATTAACTTAACCAAAGGAGTGAAGAACGTCTATGATGAAAACTTTAAAAACCTGAAAAAGGAAATCAAAACAGAATTTAGAAAGTGAAAGCCGGGCACCAGTGGGTCACACCTATAATCCTGGCTACTTAGCAGGCTGAGCTCTGAGGATCGAGGTTCAAAGCCAGCTGGGGCAGAAAAGTCTGTGAGACTCTTATCTCCAATAAACTACTAGAAAACCAGAAGTGGCACTGTGGCTCAAGCAGTAGAGCACTTGCCTTGAGCTGAAGAGTGCAGGAACAGTGCCCAAGCCCAGAGTTCAAGCCCTATGACCAACCAAAAAAAAAAAAAAGAAAGAAAGAAAGAAAAGAAAAGAAAGTGGAAAAAAACTCCCATGCTCTTGGATTGGAAAGATTAATATCGTGAAAATGGCAATACTTCCTAAGGCTACCTACAAATTCAATGCCATAGGTATCAATATTCCAACCTCATTTTTCAAAGAAATAGAAGAGGCAATCCAAAACAAAAAAGAGAGAGAAAAAGAAGAATTTCAGAACAGAGAAGCACGAAGACCCCCTCCCCCAACCTTTACTGGCCACACCGCAGCAGGCCCATCCTTGGCCAGCCGGCTTGGCGAGGGGCTGCCAGAGTTCCAGAGACACAGGAGGGGCTGCCTGCAGATCACCTGCGCAGAAGCCACCTGAGGTACCTGTCTGTAGACCCGCTGATCGCCAAGAACAGAGAAACCTACCAGCCGAGAGTCTGCACTAAGATCCCACCCCCACCCCTCACTCTCCATCCGAGCAGAGAGGCTCCATCCCGCCAAAGCCACTCAACCCCACGGCGGGAACCCCAGAGCTACACAGGACACCCACAGAACACCAGAGCAGAAGACCTGCAAGGAGCTGGCACAAATCTGGAGAGTGCAAACAGAGACAAACCCCAGTGCTCAGAACCTGCATGGAGGCTGCCGGAGTCCCAGAGACACAGGGGGCTGTCTGCAGATCACCCGTGCAGAAGCCGCCTGAGGTACCCGTGTCAGACCCACTGAACGCGAGGAACGGAGAAACCTCCCAGCCCAGAAACTGGCCCCAAGACGGGAGCCCCAGAGCTACACAGGATGCCCAAAAAACACCAGAGCAGAAGACCTTCAAGGAACTGGTGCTGATCCGGACAGCGCAAACAGAGACAAACCCCAGCGCTCAGAACCTGTACAGAGACCCCGCCCTCACCCCTTGGGCAGAGGCCGGAGGCCCATCCACTGGCGTGGACCTGACAGTGTCAACTGAGGCAGAGACAGAAAAGAATCACACAGAGCCACCACCGCCCAGCCTAGCCTGCAACCACCCCAACTGAACTCTGATTGCAACAGCAACTGACGGCCTACATCACACAGTAACAACTAGCTCCAGGGTGAGTACCCCGCAGGGGACAGTGTATCCCTCAAGGGAGACCAGAGCTGGTGGGAATCCCCAGACCCTGACCCAGACTCCCTACCCCAACACCTGGACCACAGGACCCACTAAAACTGGGAACTGTTCGAGAGCTCCACCAGCCCATGGAGCACACTCAGCTGGCCAGGCTAGAGCAAAAGCGCCCCTGGAAGGGAGCTTAAACGCCCAAGCCAGGAACAGCACCCCTGGGTCAAGACAGTAGAAGAAATTTGAACTGTGTGCTCCAGGCTGCAAAACCTCAGCAGTATACACAGCAGCACAGGCCCAACCAACGTGACCCAGGCAGGGGGCCGGGACCAGGCCTGGGGATCCGGTGCCTGAGCAACACAACTAACTCCTCCCAACTGAAGTCAGAAGCTGAGCATACGCCTCAGCATAGGGGAGAAAAACAGGGAACTGCACCACCTGGGAAGCATGCCTGTGACAACAAAAGACCCAGGGGCTCAGTACAAGAGAAGCCCAAACCCCACCAGAACCTGACGCATATATTCTAGGCTGGGAATTGGACAACACAGGCTGCCAGCATCTGATAGTAGGCAGGAGCTCAGGCTGGTGAGGTGGCTCAGCAGTAGAGTGCTTGTCTTGGGTGCATGAGACCCTGGATCTGATTCCTTAGCACCACATAAGCAGAAATGGCCAGAAGTGGTGCTGTGGCTCAAATGGTAGGGTGTCAGCCTTGAGCTGAAGAGCTGAGGGACAGCGCCCAAGCCCAGAGTTCAAGCCCACAACCGGCCAAAAAAAACCCCAAAACAATCAAGAGCCCATAGCAGACTCCAGCATCTGGGGGAGTGCATCCAGAGCATCCGATCTTGCCACGAGCACCTGTAGGAGCAAACAGGAACAGTCTAAGCTGCTCAACCCTTCCAAAGGTGGGAACTTGCCAGTGATCTACAGCAGAGAGCCGAGAATCCTATGTAGGTCAGACCAGCAGCTGGAGGTTGGCCCCCATCAGAACTGAGATCAGGTACAGACTCTTTCTACCAATATAGAAACAGCAACCAAGCAAAGACAGACACATCAAAACAAAATTTCAGATTAGTCTCCAATAATCTCTGAACCCCCATGAGAAAATCACAGAGAAAAATTACAAGGTTTATCAAAACCCAGGATAGCAAGCTATCCCCAATAGCCAGCAGCCACCCAGGGGAGAGCCCCAGTGGGAGCAAAGCAGGAATGAAGACAAAAGCTACATCCAAGGGATGCTGGAGGCAATGACTCAAGAAATAAAGCGAGAAATAGACCAGAAATGGAAAGAATACAAGGGCGAATTATCAAAAGAGATGCAGGATCTCAAACACGAAGTACACACAAAAATAGAGGCAGTACATACCTCACTAAGAAGTGAGATAAATGCCAAAATAGAGGCAGTACATACCTTATTAAGAGGTGAGATCAGTACTTTGAGAACCAACATCGAATCCATAAAGGAGTCCATTTCTTCCACGCAAACCACAATGGAAGCCACAGTTAACAGAGTGAACGAAATGGAATGTAGAGTGTCAGATACAGAAGACAGAATACACCAACTGGACCAAAAAATGAAAGATATGGAAAAATCACTCAAATTATGCCAAAGGGAAATTCAAGAGCAAGCAGATAGTGCCAAGAAATTTAACCTTCATATAATTAGAGTGGACGAAGGTGAGGAATATCAAAGCAAGGGAATTCAACAACTATTCAACAAGATAATCTGTGAAAATTTTCCACATCTCAAAAAAGAACATCTTACCTATATAACAGAAGCATATAGAACACCTAACAAGCAAGATCCCAGGAGAAACACGTCTAGACATATTATAGTAAAAATGATAGATCTGAATAATAAGGAAACAATCTTGCATGCAGCAAAAATGAAGAAAAAATGAGGAAAAAAATTAGAATCACTGCAGATCTCTCCACACAAACACTGAATGCAAGAACGGCCTGGGAAAGTACCATACGAGCCCTGAGAGCCAATAACTGCCAACCCAGACTGATATACCCAGCAAAGCTAGCATTCACATTCGATGGAGAGCTGAAAATTTTTAATAGCAAAGAAAAACTAAATGAATACATAAACATTAAGCCAGCATTACAAAGAATACTAAAAGGGGGAACACAACCTAAAGAAAGCAACCAGGAACTGGGACCTGCACCCAGACAGGCATTAATCGAAGTCTAACTGAGCAAGCACAGGAGGAAAGGAAAGAAGAAAAACTGAGGAAAACAGGGAATGGCAGGGACCACAATGCATCTCTCTATGCTATCTCTTAATATTAATGGGCTTAATTCACCAATCAAAAGAAAAAGAACTGCAAATTGGATCAGAAAACATGACCCATCCATCTGTTGCCTTCAGGAGACCCACCTCTCAGCCAAACATACAAACAAACTCAGAGTAAAGGGTTGGAAAAGGATCTGTCAATCAAATGCTCCCAGTAAGAAAGCAGGTGTAGCTATCCTGATATCTGACAAGATAAACTTTTTATTAAAATCAATACAGAAAGACAAGGACGGACACTACATATTAATACAGAGAACAATCCAAGAGGAGGATATTACCATTATCAACTTATATTCCCCAAACATTGGTGCACCCAGATATGTTAAGCAAATACTCACAAACTTACAGAATAAAATAGACCCCAATATGATAATACTAGGAGACTTTAACACCCCACTCTCACCAAAGGACAGGTCTACCAACCAGAGGATTGGCAAAGAAGCTACCGAATTAAGTGAGGCCATACTTCAAGCAGAATTAACTGACATCTACCGAGTATTTCACCCTAAAATAACACAGTACACATTCTTCTCAGCAGCTCATGGAACTTTCTCCAAAAGAGACCATATCATAGTTCATGCAAGGAACTTAAGCAAATACAAAGGGATCGACATAATCCCCTGCATCCTATCTGACCACAGTGGAATCAATAACAAAGCATACCGCAGAAATTTCTCTAATACATGGAAATTGAACAGCACACTTTTTAGCAATGCCTGGGTAATGGAAGAGATCAGAGAAGAAATAAAAAATTTCCTACAACTCAATGAAAATGAAAACACCTCGCAAAGAAACTTGTGGGACACAGCAAAAGCAGTCCTAAGGGGCAAATTTATTGCCCTCAGAGCCCACATCAAGAAAATAGAGACAGACCAAGTAAATAATCTCATGCTGCAATTAAAACAGCTAGAAAAACATGAAAAAATGGAGCCTAAAGTTACTAGACAGAGCCAGATAACCAAATTAAGAGCAGAGATTAATCAATTAGAGAATCAGATAACCATAGGCAAAATTAACCAAACAAAAAGCTGGTTCTTTGAAAAAATAAATAAAATTGATGGACCATGGGCAAAATTAATTTAAAAAAGAAGAGAGGAAACAGGATTATTAACAGGATTAGGGATGACATGGGAAAAATCACAACACGTACCCAACATATCCAAACAATCTTAACAGACTACTTTCAAAAGTTATACTCTCTAAAGGAAGAAAACTTGGCAGAAATGGATGCATTTTTAGAGAAATACAAGTTGCGCAAACTGAGCAAAGAAGAAGTAAAACAATTAAATAAGCCAATATCCTACGAGATACAGGAAACAATCAAAATCTTCCAACAACAAAAAAAGCCCAGGACCAGATGGATTCACAGCAGAATTCTATAAGACCTTTAAAGAAGAACTAATACCCATACTCCTCAAGCTCTTCAGAGAAACAGAGAAGGAGGGAGCTATCTCAAACTCATTCTACAAAGCCAATATCACACTCATCCCCAAACCAGGCAAAGCCAAAAAAGAGAATTACAGGCCAATTTCCTTGATGAACACAGATGCAAAGATCCTTAACAAAATTCTAGCTAACAGAATCCAGAAACACATAAAAAAAAAAATCATACTCTATGACCAGGTAGGCTTCATCCCAGAGATGCAGGGATGGTTTAACATACGTAAGTCAATAAATGTAATCCAACACATCAACAGAGCCAAGGTCAAGAATCACATGATTATCGCCACAGATGCAGAAAAGGCCTTTGATAAAATTCAACATTCATTCATGCTAAAAGCTCTGGAGAAAATAGGAACAGAAGGAACATTTCTTAAAACAATAAAAGCCATTTATGACAGACCAATAGCCAATATTATACTTAATGGGAAAAAGCTACAACCAATTCTCCTAAAATCAGGAATAAGACAAGGATGCCCACTGTCTCCACTCCTCTTCAATATAGTCCTGGAACCCTTAGCAAGGGCAATAGAGCAAGAAAAAGACATTAAAGGGATCCGCATAGGGAAAGAAGAAGTTAAACTATCCCTTTTTGCAGACGACATGATACTATACCTTCATGATCCCAAAAACTCCATCCCCAAACTCTTAGAAATCATAAATCACTTCGGCAAAGTAGCAGGATACAAAATCAACCCACAAAAATCAGTTGCCTTCCTGTACACTGACAATGTACAAGCAGAGAGGGAAATAAAGGGAGCAATCCCATTCACAATAACCTCCCAAAAAATAAAATATTTAGGAATTAACCTAACCAAAGATGTAAAAGAACTATTTAATGAAAACTATAAAAAGTTAAAGAAAGAAATTGCAGAAGACATTAGGAAATGGAAAGACCTTCCATGCTCTTGGATAGGCAGACTTAATATAGTGAAAATGGCAATACTGCTAAAATTAATATACAAATTCAATGCAATTACGTACATCCCAATGACGTACATTTCTGAAATACAGAAAACAGTCCAAAAATTCAAATGGAATAACAAAAGACCTAGAATAGCCAAAACAATTCTAGGGAATAAAGACAAAATGGGAGGGATATACATGCCGAACTTCAAACTCTACTATAGAGCTATAATAACAAAGACAGCATGGTACTGGCACAAAAACAGACTCAAAGACCAATGGAATAGAATAGAAGATCTAGAAATAAATCCACAGGCCTACAGTCAGCTGATATTCGACAAAGGAGCCAAAGACATACAATGGAAGAAACACAGCCTCTTCAACCACTGGTGCTGGGAAAACTGGGCGGCCACATGCAGAAAACTAAAAGTGGACCCCAGCCTATCACCATGCACTAAGATCAACTCAAAATGGATTAAAGACCTTAACATTAAACCTGAATCTCTGAAACTACTGCAGGACAGAATAGGAAAGACACTTGAACTAATAGGCACAGGAAGGAACTTCCTGAACAGAGTCCCAGGGTCACAACAAATTGGAGAGAGACTTGACAAATGGGACTACCTTAAAATAAAAAGCTTCTGCACAGCTAAAGCTATCGCAACCAAGCTAGAAAGACAATCAACTAATTGGGAAAAATATTTATCAGCAATATATCAGACAAGGTGTTAACATCTAGTATATACAGGGAACTCAAGAAACTAATCCCTACCAAACCTAACAAACCAATTACTAAATGGGCAAGAGACTTCTCAGATGAAGAAATAAAAATGGCAAAGAAACACATGAGGAAATGTTCACCATCCCTGATTGTGAAGGAAATGCAAATAAAGACAACCCTGAGATACCACCTTACCCCAGTAAGAATGTCCCACATCCACAAATCAGCCAACGACAAATGCTGGAGAGGATGTGGAGAAAGAGGAACCATATTACATTGCTGGTGGGAATGTATACTTAATAAAACCACTTTAGAAAGCAGTCTGGAGGGTCCTCAGAAAGCTAAATATTGACCTTCCTTATGACCCAGTTATACCACTTCTAGGCATCCACCCTGAACAACAGGAACCAATATACAAGGACACATGCACCTCCATGTTTATTGCAGCACTGTTCACAATAGCTAGGATATGGAAACAACCCAGATGCCCCACCACAGATGAATGGATCCAAAAATTGTGGTATCTATACACAATGGAATATTATGCAGCCATTAGAAATGACAAAATAATGGCATTTGCAGGGAAATGGATGGAGCTAGAAGAAATCATGTTGAGAGAGGTAAGCCAAGAGCAAAGAGACAAATAGTACATGGTCTCCCTGATAAGTGGATGTTAAATCCAAAATGTTAGGTGATACAACAAAATTAACAGGACTTAAAAAACAAAGAACTTCCACTCATCTGGTCGAACCACTACTAAATAACCCCATGCTGCTGATCACATGTATGATGTATATGTGTACACCGTTATGTGTTATAGACCGTGATAAACAATTTGCTCCAGGAAAGTTAGAATGAGTTTGTGACTTTAAATGAGTATCATTATCCCACAATACTGTGAAATTTGGGAAATTATGTAATCACTTAATCACAATTAAAAAAAAAAAAAGACCAGAAAACTAGAAGTGGTGCTATGGCTTAAGTGGTAGAGCATGAGCCTTGAGCTGAATTGCTCAGGGACAGCTCCCAGGCCTAGAGCTCAAGCCCTACTACTGACAAAAGAGAGAGAGAGAGAGAGAGAGAGAGAGAGAGAAAGAGAGAGAGAGAGATCTTTTATGAGATTGTTTCTAACATATTTATAAGATGATTTCTTTGTTGCTTTGTATGTCCCTCCCCCATGATATAACCCCTGATTTCACTATATATGATGTTGGTATATGTGGAGGGAAAGGGAAAAAACAAATCATTAAAACAGGGATACAGGTGGACCCATTGCAACAATGAGATGTACAAGTCATTATGTCAAAAAACGAACTTTACAACTTTGGTGGGGGGGACTGGGGGAAGATACAAAGGGATGGGAAGGGGAAACAAAGGAGAAGGCTACAATGCTTGATAAGAAATGCACTCATTGTCTTGCCCATGTAATTGTAACCCCTCTCTACAGTATTTTCACAATTAAAAAAGAAAGAAAATGGAAAGACTTGGAAAAAATTATATTAAGTGACATAAGCTAGGCCCAAAGAAACATAGGTCCCATGATTTCTTTTATTTACAGTAACTACTATATGTCTGAGACAAGCAGAAATGGTCAGATTAGTTGATGTTAAGCTAAATGAACCTCAAGATAAGGATTCAAATATTTTTTTCTTTTTTGCTATTGTTTCTAACATATTTATAAGATATTCTTTGTTGCTTTGTATGTCCCTCTCCCACGGTATAACCCCTGTTTTCACTGTATTTGATGTTTGTATAAATTGTGGGGATACAGGTGAACCCATTGCAACAATGAGATGTACAAGATGTTATGTCGAAAAACGAACTTTACAACTTTGTCATGGGGTGGGAGGGTAAAGGGGGTAGGGAAGTGGGCAGGGTGAAGGGGGGTGGGGGGAGATGGGAAGGGATGTGAAGGGGAAACAAAGGAGGAGGCAACAATGTTTGATAAGAAATGTACTCATTACCTTGCCCATGTAATTGTAACCCCTCTGCATGGTATTTTCAGAATTAAAAAAATATATACTACCCAAGCTGGCTTCAAATCCCAATTCTTAGATCTCAGTCTCCTGAGTAACTAGGATTAGAGACATAAGCCAACTTCTCTCAGATCCTATAGAATTTTAAAATAAATATTAAAATAACATGGAAAATATAGGAGAAGTATACTAATGGTACTAATACAAAACCTATGTTTTTATTTATTTCTTCTTATTGTAAAGGTGACATAACTCAGGTAATGAGTACATTTCTTTTTGAACGGTGTCACCTCTTCCCTTATTTTCTCCCAATATTCCCTCCTGATCCCCCTTTTCCACAAGTTGTATGGTTCATCTTCAACATGGTGTTTGGTGAGTGTCAGTGCTGCATTTGCTCACCCTTTCTCCCACCATGTCTGTGCTTCCCCTTACCCTCCCCCAAACAGATACACTTACATACAAAATCCACTTATACAGGTGACTCAATCTCAGCTGTAAGGACAGATATTGTAGCACCTTCCTGTTGTTTGTTAATGATCCCTTTAAAACAAAATCATGTTATATGCCTTCATAACACTAACTAAAACTCAAATCATCACACCTGAAATTAAAGATCTGTAAAATGATGCGTGCTTTTTCATAACAAATTATATGACTTGTGATTAACTATGATACTGGTAAGACCTAGGCAGATTGTATTGGTCATGTGTGGGGCCCATCTCTTGGCTTCTTTCTACCAGTTGTAGTTGCACTCAACCATCAAGCCACAGGCTTTAAAAGCAGAGGTGGGATAATAAAGTTTCTAAACTGTTTTAGTTATATCAAAGTAAAACTGAAGGGCCGAAAACCTTCTGAGGTCTGTCTGCAGATATACTGAAGAGAAGATGCAGGAGAAAGCTGAAGACCCCAGAGAGAGAGGGAAAGAGAAGGGGTCATATTAGCCAAATGGCTTCCACTCTCTCAGTACCACTCTCCTGAATACCCAGCTGGACTTCCTCCCACAACGTGTAGTAGCATTAACTACAGAGCCACTTTGAGTGGGTTTCTGTTTCTTAAAATCAATGAGCCTTGAATAATGTGACGATGATTAAAATATGCTTAGTAAATATTTCCATGACTCCAACTAGAATAACAAAAGGGAAAACACACAATCATTGCCATTACAAGAATGTAAGTAAGTGTCAGAACTGAATCATTTATACATCCATCAATACTGTTTAAGGTCCAAGAGCAGACTTGTGAACAGGTACTGTAGAATTTTAATGAAGCAAACAGTTGAGCTGGGCTCTCCAGGAGAGGAAGGAGGGTGGGGGGAGGTTTGAGGGGAACCACTGGGAAATAAATAGGGGCTGAGGAAAGAAACATGATTTCAAAGTTCCATCTGAGCAAGAGCAGCTGTCAAGTACAAATTATAAAAATCCCAAAGGGAATACAAGTTGTGGTATGAGAAAGATAAGCATGTGTCCGGAGGGTCCAAACAACTATAAAATTCAAGGCCAAGGTAATACCAGAAAGAGATAATGATGCTCAAGGTCGAGCTATTTAGAAAAAGGTTGTATATCTGGATATCTAGATGTGCAGACTTTTTTTGTTTAATTTGAAAGTTCTCTTTTTCTTCCAAAAAGAGCGTGCAATGTTGATTCCATTAGAGGATGAAATGTGCTTTAATAGTGCAGTAAGGAGAAATAGAAAATAAATAGATCTTGTGAGTTTAACTTTAAAATGTTTGATTTCCAAGTAAAAAGTAAAGGAAATTAAAATGTGTGTGAAAAATACAGGAACCAGTGTGTCATTTCTGAGACCCAGGTGCATGCTTATGACATGAAATTCCATTTTACTGTGTGAGAACTGTGGGAGAAGAGAGGAAACCAAGATTGAAATTGACAAGGAGCATACTGTAATACACTTTTTCCTTGAACCCCACAAAATGTAGGGGAGAACACTAGGAGGACCAAGCTATGGTTCTCATGCTATTAGTTAGTGGAAACAGATTGCCATGTTATGAATTGTTGAACACATTTGATGGAAAATTGAGTAAATGAGAATACTGATATGTTGAAATCTCAAAAATAGAAAATATATTACCATGTTATGTAAAATTCCCACCTTATAATAAAAATTACCTGAGAAAAATTGAACAGAAAGATGTTTAAGTTTTCTTTTGAATATTCAATAGATAATTTTTGATATAAGAATATACAAAGTAAACAGTTTAAATTAATGGAGACATAACTCAAGCCTATCATTTTTTTAAATTGTGTGAGAATACTGTACAGAGGAATTATAATTACATGGGCAAGATAACAAGTACATTTCTTACCAAGCACTGTTGCCTCCTCTTTGTTTCCCCTTCCCATCCCTTCCCATACTCCCTCCCTCTCCCCACCCGACCCTTCCCCCACTCCCCCCCACCAAAGTTGTAAAGTTCGTTTTTCAACATAACATCTTGTACATCTCATTGTTGCAATGGGTCCACCTGTATTCCTTGTTAAACGATTTGTTTTTTTCCCTTCCTCTCCACAAATTATACCAACATCAAATATAGTGAAAGCATGGGTTATACCATGGAGGAGGGACATACAAAGCAACAAAGGAATCATCTTATAAATATGTTAGAAACAACTGCATGAAAGGAAAAAAGAACAAAAAAAAATTTGAATACTTATCTTGGGGTTCATTCCCCTAACATCAACTTATCTGACCTTTTCTGCTTGACTCAGACATATACTAGTTATTGCAAATAAGGGAAACCATGGGACCTACGTTTCTTTGGGCCTGGCTTACTTCACCTAATATAATTTTTTCCTAACAAATGGGGCAATGTCATTCTTTGTGTATATATACCACATTCTCTTGATCTATTCATTTACTGAGGGGTATCTGGGTTGGTTCCATATCTTAGCTATGGTAAATAATGCTGCAATAAACATAGTCGTGCTGGTAGCTTTAGTATGGTCTTGTTTGTGATCATTTGGGTAAATGCCCCAAAGTGGGATATTTGGTCATAGGGAAGCTCTATGTGGAGTCTTTTGAGGAATCTCCATACTGCTTTCCAAAGTGTTTGAACAAGTTTACACTCCCACCAACAATGCAGTAAGGTTCCCTTCTGTCCACATCCCCTCCAGCATCTGTTGTTATTAGAGTTCTTGATTATAGCCATTCTAACTGGGGTGAGGTGGTATCTCAATGTTGTTTTGATTTGCATTTGTTTTATAGCTAGAGAAGTTGAGCATTTTTTCATGTGTCTATTGGCCATCCTTCTTTCCTCTTCAGAGAAGTTTCTCTTTAAGTCTTTAGCCCAATTATTTATTGGGCAGTTGTTTCTTTGAAGATTTGTTTTTGGGGGATTTAATTTTTTAAGTTCCATGTATATTTTAGTTATGAGACCCTTGTCTGTTGTATGGCTAGTGAAGAGATTCTCCCAATCCATGGGCTTTCTATTGATCTTGCAAGCTATGTCCTTTGTAAATGGTGCTGGCAAAATTGGTTAACTACTTGTAGAAAACTAAAGCTAGATCCTTATATATCACCCTGCACCAGAATCAACTCCAAATGGATCAAAGACCTCGGAGTCAAAGCAGACAGTCTGAAAACATTACAGGATAGAATAGGAGAAACCGTAGGTCTCCTTGGCCCAGGCCGAAATTTTCTTAATAGAGATCCAGAAACACAACAAATCAAAGAAAGGTTGGACAAATGGAAAAGCCTATCATTGTGGCTTATCTTTACTGTCAGCTACTTGGGAGGCAGAGATTGTTGGGACTATGGTTAAGGCCAGTTTTGATTTTTTAAAAAAGGGAGCTCTCAATTCAACCAACAAGTCAGGTGACATGGCTCACATTCATATCCCAGCTATTTGGAAGGCATAATTAGGGAGGATTTTGGTCTAAGCCCTTCGTTTTGGGAAAGGGGAGGACAAGGAAATAACATACGTAATATTTTCTGAAAAATAAGTAAACTAAAAGGGTGGGATGTGACTTAAGAGACAGAGTGCTACCCTAGCAAGAGAAAGACTCTGAGTCCAAAGCCTCGTACACCAAAAAGTGTCAAGAAAAACACAAAATTCAGCAAATACCTTTCATTTTTTATAATAGCAGACTGAATTTCCATATTTTAGGTAATATACGCAATTCTGCCACAATAAAAGGAAGTTCCATGAAAGTATCAAGTATCAAGGCAGATTGCTTTGAGAGGATAAAATTACAAGTAATCTTGTCATGTTCAAATCAGTGCATTTCACTTGGAATACAAGGATTATCTGGTTTCCTGTGGAGTAAATACTCTCTCTAGGTATCTGGCCTGTCTTCTCTCCTCAGTAATTTCACATACATAGACAAACACTTTGGAGATACTTTTAGCATTGTGTTCATGATGGCATATGGGGTTTTAGTTTTGGGAAAAGAAAAGTACAGCATGAAAAAGATAGAGAAATAGAGACAAACAGAGACAGAGACAGAGACAAAATGACTGCCCCATGCTGTATACTGCAACTTGTCCCTCATTCAAAACTCATCAAAAGAAAAACAAAGCTGAGCAGTGATGGTTTAGCACCCCTTGAAAGGTATCTAAGCAGTGGCCCTCAGGAGGAAACAGCTACAGTATGTAGGGGGGAGGGGCAGACATGAACCCACCTGTTATACTTTTACATTGTCTAGCTGTGCAAGAACATACTGTGTGCACAGAAGGTGTGTGCAGGCTGTCCTTTCCCCCTTGGTGAATAAGTTCTCCTTCCTTCCCTAAAACTACAATTCGCTTTTCAAACACCAACACCATTAGAGCCACAGACTCTAATGTTACTTCTCTCCTTGAAACTTGGGTTTGCCTCTGTGCCCTAATTTTCTGTAAGTAAAGAGCACAAAGAACATAGTTTACAAAGTAATTAGTTCAGAGTAAACAACAAGAGAAGAGCCATGGAAAACAAAGTGACCATAAATTTGATGGTTAGTGGTCCCAGCACAGTTAATGAAAAATGAGAGGAATAAGATTTGGCTGTTCTTCTAAAATGTTTTATGGTGAAATGACAAATGATGGCATAAACTATCTACCACTGGAGATAATTAATAAGCTTGCTAAAATTCAGTTTTGTTTGATGAAAAGTAAGCATATCATAATTTTATATTTATGTTTGTTTCTCACATTGTGCTCTAAAACTCAACAGCATGATATCACCCAATATTTCATTAGAAATGTATTCTCTCACATTCAGCCCTCACCCTTCTCCACAGATAAACTGAATTTCCATTTTTATAGGATATCACAGTAGGAAGTTATATACATTGTGGTTAAGATTGCCCTGCACTTTTAATACATTCTATAAGTAGTCATATTATTACCAAAATTGACTACTTATTCCAAGCCCCTGGAAATGTTGAGGAAATCATCAAAACTCTTGTACCAGCAAAACACACATTCACAGAAATTAATGATAAATTAAGGCGATTCAGAATTGAAACCAAAGAAACCAGACCACACACATTATATATAAAATACATGTGGAAAAAGACCTGCCTACAGCAACTAGTGGAGAAGTTTGTACATAGTAAATATTTCATCTTACACGAATACAAACCTAATAGCTGAGTTCTAAACCTGAGAAGTAGCTAATGTTCACCAAAATGTGATTATATTTTAAATGAAAATGACAAGAGATCAGTAATACAGATCAACTGCTAAAAGGTTATTGTCACATTTAGTGAGTTTTTCATTATATCTTTAAATAATTGCATCCAATAAAGAACACAGAGATGTCAACTTTTACCATGGAGAATTAAATATTTCCATTATTAAAACTATAATGAAGAATTACCACCTGCGGTCTGAGCTAATTAGAAACTGTGTTGATTGATATAAGCATACAGTGTTGTCTGCAGTTTTCGGTCACTATATTCTACTTGTTTGCTTCTGACTTTCCTGATCAGAAGATTGAAACAGCACTGGTAGGAGTTTACTACAAACAAGAAGGACAAAAACTTGATCATCAGCTATTAATTCAGCAATTACAGGATGATAATTTGAAACTATTTGCTGATTACAAAAGGCAGTTGGTAAGAAAATTGAGCACCAGAGTTAAAGGAAGATTCCAGAAAACTGATTTTTGATATTGTGTCTTATGATTGAGATCTGAGGCATGCTTATAACTCTAATTATATGAACCAACTCAGGAATGGCAAGACAAATAACTGCCCTGTATTATTCTGCATTGTCACAAGAAAGACCATTTAATTTGACTAGGAATCAGATTACTATGCAGATGCTGCAGAAAAATAATTAAAAATTTGAATTGATTTTTAGTTGACAGAGGGCATACCAGATGTTACAATGAGCTTAGGCCATTATTCCCCTGCCAAGAACTACCGTGAATATTATTATACTTATAGCTATAATAAAATAATAGCAATGAAATTTAAGAATTTTTATTCAGTATTACCTGAATTATAAAGTAGGAATAACCCTCTTTTCCTTAAATTATTTTTTCCTTAAATTTGAAAAGATAAATGTCTGAAGTGGGAGAGGAAAAAAGTGAAAAAAATATTATTTTTCTTTTCTAATAAAGTTTAAACATTTTTAAAGAAAATAACTAATTACAAAACTTTGCAAATAGTTCTGACTCACAGACATCTCGATTCTAACTAATTCTAATTGTGTTCTTTGTAATCTCATCAACACTTCGAGATGCTTCTTTCAACTACCCTTAACATTCAGTGTCTCCTTCTGTGACCTTGTCATGCTCCAGTCCTCTCCCACTGAATCCCTGAAATGCTTCTCTGAAAAACAAGCATGTTAGTAGGCTTTGAAACCAATCTCTTGTCATTATCTTTTTCTTTTATCACTCTTTTCCATGCAGTGTGTTGCATGGACATTTAATTCAACTTATTCTTGGCAAGACCAGCCATCTTTTCCCCTGCTGTATTATTTCTTTCCTAAATGGCTCCAACAATCCCTAGCCTTGCTTCAGGGCATGAAAATGTTCTCATTTGCTTCTACTATTCAATTGAACTAGGCAAAAGTTATCATTTAAAAAGATTCTTTCCTGACTTAAGCTAGAAGTCAATGCTCCAAGGCCTGAACTACCACTGTATTCAATCTTCAAGTTATCCATGTGAGATCTCAAACCAAAGCCAGAAGATCACCTCCTCCTTCTCCCTCCTCTTTCTGTTTCTCTCTCCTCCTTACTACTGGAAAAACCTGCTCTATTCCTTAGCTTCTCAGCTTCTATTCTTACTTACCTAAATTTTCAACAGCTTCTCTGCAATTAAAAATAAAGGAAACATGACTATTAACCTGCTAGATTTTCTTATATCTGTTTCATTTTTATACAGATTTTGACCTTTCAAATTTTTGCTACTTGAGTTATAACCAGAAGAAATACTTTAAAAACAAGCTAAGATCATTTAAAAACAAGTCTATATTGTATTTGCATTTACTCACAGACTGTGTCTTTCTCCCTAGAATATAAAGTTCCCAGAAGAAAACAATTTTGCTTTCTGCTCAATGATACCTCTCACACTCGTAGAATAGAGTTTAGAAGGTTGCATTTACTATTTATGGTGTAATCATCAGGAATAAAATGAATGTGTACCAGAGAACAGGAGCAAAAGGTAGTGTAAATGGCTGGTGCCTGTAAATCTAATTTGGGAGGCTGAGGGGGATTCTGGTTCAAGGTTAATTGTGGCAGAATACTTCTTTAATCAACTCATATAATTGGGTACAGTGGTGCAGTAGTGCACACCTGTCATCCTAGCTACATGTAAGGCTCAGATCAGGAAGATGGTGATTCCAAGACACCTTGGCAGAAAAGCCCATAATATTCCCTCTTAATGGAAGAAGATGGGCATGATGGTTTACACCTGTAATCTCAGTTATGGTGAGAAACTCAAAACATATAGACCAAAGTGCTACTACCATTCATCTGGTCAGGAAGATCATACCTCAAAAGTAACCACCACGAAGAAAGATGGAAAGTGTGGCTCAGTGATAGTACATCTGACTAGAAAACCCAAGATCTTGACTCCAAACTATGGTGCAGTTGAGAAAATAAAAAGAAAACTGAAGATCAAAAAAGAATAATAGAGTCTGGAGGAAGATGGCAGAGGAGAAGCTGGAGGCTAAACAAGCTCTCACATAGAAAGCTGTTTTTGTGTTCCAGTGAACAGTCCCAGGCTAGGGAATACACGAAGTGTGCCACCACAGTACAGAGTTTGGCCAGAGTGGAAAAATCCAGGCAGCTTGGTCAAAGAGATAGATCTAAGTCTGTGGTGGCAGTGGTGGCAGCGACAGCTGCCACGGCCAGCATATCAACAGATTGAGCACAGGACAAAGGTGCCAGACACAGTGTGTGAGTGGATTCTACTCACCACTAGCAACAACTGACAAGGAGTAAAAATCTATATCCTGCTGATCACAGACTAGGGACAGCCCAGAAACCAAGAGGTTCGCGTGAGCACCCTCAAGACATTCTCACCCCTTCTCACAGAGCAGCGGTGGGAAAGTAGCCCCTTCCCCACCACCGGAGAAGAATTCCAACTTTGGTACTGACAACGGCTCAGCCAAGCAGCTAGCTCCAACTCAGGCCTTGGAAGTAAACAATAGGAGCCATTCACCAGGTCATAGGAACCTGACCTGACCAGCTCATCTCTGACCAAAGGCAAAGTCACCCTGCCCAGGCAGAGAAAACTCCACCCCTAGAGAAGTGGTTTTCTTCACTGAGTAAAAAGAGCCAGAGGCTGCCCCTCCCCATTGTGCCCAGCACCAGGAGGGGTAAAAGACAAACAAATGAAATTCAGTAAACATAAACCCTGAGAATGGCTCCAGGCTGGGCTCTGTGAGTGTCTCATGAGCTACTGATTGCTGATAGGCTTCAACTCTACCCAGAATGTAGCCTCATCCCAGCAACTCCAAGTTAGAGGAAACAGCCATCTCCCTCTTTTGTGATACTCAAAGCAGATCTCCCTCCCACTGACCTAGCCTGGGGGAGGATCACAATGTCCTGGGTAAGGCAGAACATTTTTCTGCCTGTCAAACAAACTGACTTAAGAAACCAATCAGGCCACAGGAAAACCAAACACCACAAACAAACCAGAGACTCCACCAAGAGACTGGTTACAGACACAGGGGAAATACAAGATCCTCCCCCCTACCCCCAAAATCAAATAACTCGTTTTTCTACCTATTTTTAAAAATTGTTTTCTTTTTTTTTTTCATAATTTTTATTTTATGTATGTATGTGTGGTTTGTTGTTGTTGTTGTTTGCATGACTTAATTGCTGTCTGCTCATCCCGATATATACCGGTCCTCGATGATTAGATCTTATCCTTCATTGTGTACACACTTAATTCAGAAACTGATTAGTCAATTAACAACACCTTAGGCTTAACTTCTTTAATAGTAGTATTATGTTTTTACACCTATATAATTTTGAAGTATTGCGTTTTTAATTTTTTTATTTTTTCATTTTTCCTTTTTATCTCTCTCCTCCTCTCATCCTATCCTTTTCTTCTATCAGTATTATTTCTTTATACTTACACAATTTTTAAGTGTTTCATTTTTTCAATTCCAATTTTTCATTTCATCATTTTTTTCTTGTTTCTTTTTTTTTCTGGTCTTTTGTGGGGCTTGAATTCTGAGTCTGGGTACTTTCCTTGTGCTCTTCAGCTCAAGGTGAGAGCTCTACCGCTTGAGCCACAGCACCACTTCTGGTTTTCTAGTGTTTTTTGGAGAAAAGAGCTTCAGAGAGTTTCCTCCCTGGGTTGGCTTTGAACCTTGATCCTCAGATCTCAGCCTCCTGAGTAACTAGGATTACAGGCATGAGCCACCAGCACCTGGCTTTTTCTTGTTTCTTTATCGCTCTCCTTTCATTCTGTTCTATCCATTTCCTCTTAGAGATTAGGACTTGGTTAAATTCACTCTTTCCTTTTACCTCTCCACATCCCTCTAATCTTATTTTTCCCCAAAATCTCCACAAGCCTATTAATTTCTGGTCTGCTGAATCCCTCTTTGATCCCCTTAGCCCATTAATCCAGAGTTGTTTGATGTTGAATAGATTGTAGCTGTTGAACTAGATTGTATCTGCAGCCATTTTGACTATGCAACTACAGGACTCTTGCCTTAAAATAGTGTTCTAGCATGAAATTGGTGTTACTTTCATACCAAATGGGCAGAACAAGCTGGAGAAACACAAGAAAAATGGCAAGTCCAGGAATCTCAACTCCCATTTATGACAATCAGGTGACAGAACAGATAATGAATAATCCAGAAGAGAGTTCCCAAAAAGCTCTACAAACACTACTGGTAAACATGGTGAATAAAAAGATGGAAAGCCTACAAAGGACTCAGTGTGAGCATTATAGGGAACAAGAAGAGGCTAACCAAAGATTAATACAGGAACTTCATGAGCACAATGAGGTTAACCAAAAATTACTACAGGAATCTCATGAGCATGAGTAAGTTAATCAAAGATTAATACAGTAATTGCATGAACAGGCTGAGAATAGTCAAAGAGAATTACAAGAATTGTGTGAGCATGAGGAAGGTAATGAAAGAGTAATACAGGAATTGTGAGAACAGGATGAGAATAGACAAAGATCAATAGAGGCATTCATGGAATCCATAAACAGACAGCTGAAGGAATCCAGGGAGACCACAAAGGGAATGTGGAATGGAGCCTGTCAGAAGGAAAGGAAGTCCAAGGAAACCATCACTAATCATCTAAGTGATATGAGAATAAACACTGAACACCAAATTAAGGAAGTAAAGAAGTTCATACAAGTTCTACAACAAAGCTCCAACAAAGAATTTGAAGATATCAAGGCCCACCACTTAGCTTGAAAGGAAATAAAAAACAAAGTAGAAACTCTTGGACAGTAGGTTAGGCCATGCAGAAGATGGAATCTTGGGGATTGAAGACAGCCTAGATATTATAGAGAAATAACATACAACTATCCAAGACAAATCCAAGAAATATGATAGATTGATTCAACATTTAGAAGACACCATCAGAAGGACTAATCTGAAGATAAGTAGTGTAGAGGAGCACCTAGAGATAGAAGTTAATGGTCTAGGAAATTTATTTAACAGGATCCTAGTACAGAACTTCCCAAACATGCAAAAAGATAGGCCTATTCAGATACAAGAAGCTTTTTTTGTGTGTGTGAAAATACTGTACAGAGGGGTTACAATTACATGGGCAAGATAATGAGTATATTTCTTATCAAGCATTGTAGCCTCCTCCTTTGTTTCCCCTTCCCATCCCATCCTTCCCACACCCCCCCCACCCAACCCTCCCCCCCACCACCAAAGTTGTAAAGTTTGTTTTTGACATACTTGTACATCTCATTGTTGCAATGGGTCCACCTGTATCCCTATTTAAAAGATTTGTTTTTTCCCTTTCCCTCCACAAATTATACCAACATCAAATACAGTGAAAACATGGGTTATACGGTGGGGGAGGGACATACAAAGCAAGCAACAAAGAAATAATCTTATAAATGTGTTAGAAACAATCGCATGAAAGAAAAAAACATTTGAATATATATCTTAGGGTTCATTTCCCTAACATCAACTTATCTGACCATTTCTGCTTGTCTCAGACATATACTAGTAATTGCAAATAAGGGAAACCATGGGACCTATGTTTCTTTGGGCCTGGCTTACTTCACTTAATATAATTTTTTCCAAGTCTTTCCATTTCCTAACAAATGGGGCACTGTCATTCTTTCTGATGGAGGCATAGAATTCCATTGTGTATATATACCACATTTTCTTGATCCATTCATCTACTGAGGGGCATTTGGCTTGGTTCCATATCTTAGCTATGGTAAATAAGGCTGCAATAAACATAGTTGTGCTGGTAGCTTTAGTGTGGTCTTGTCTGTAAACATTTGGGTAAATGCCCAAAAGTGGGATTGCTGGGTCATAGGGGAGCTCTATGTGGAGTCTTTTGAGGAGCCTCCATACTACTTTCCAAAGTGTTTGAACAAGTTTACGCTCCCACCAACAATGCAGTAGGGTTCCCTTCTGTCCACATTCCCTCCAGCATCTTCTGTTGTTATTAGAGTTCTTGATTATAGCCATTCTAACTGGGATGAGGTGGTATCTCAATGTTGTTTTGATTTGCATTTCTTTTATGGCTAGAGAGGTTGAGCATTTCTTCACAAGAAGCTTTTAGAACCCCAAATAGACCAGACTAGAGCAGGACATCCGCCATCATATTATAATCCACACAGGATCAAGGAAAGGATCCTTAAAGCTGTCAAAGAGAAAAGATCAATCACCTATAAAGGGAAACCAATTAGAATCACCTCAGATTTCTCAGCAGAAACAATTAAAGCAAGAAGAACCGGGAATGATGTATGCCATGCCCTAAAGACAAACAACTATTAACCAAGAATACTGTATCCAGCTAAAGTCTCCTTCATAATGGAAAGCCAAATAAAAACCTTCCATAGCAAAGAAAAACTGAAACAATATATCTCCACCAAACCAGCCCTACAAAAGTAACTTAATGAACCCCCACACATAGAAAACCAACAAGAGCACAATAAAGGCCAAGAAACCTCACCCAAACTGAGAATCCAAGAACCATAGGAAGAACTCAGTTGTCGCAGCCCCCAAGAAGGTGGATAACATGGCAGGAACTACCAAACAGCTCTCAGTCCTAACTCTCAATATTAATGAACTTAACTCTCCAATTAAGCTACATAGACTGCCTAGTTAGATTAAAAAGCAAGATCCTTCTATCTGCTGCCTTCAAAAGTCACACCTGGCCCATAAAAACAAACATATTCTGAAAGTGAAAGACTGGAATAAAATCTATTAAGCAAACAGTTTCAATCCTAATATCAGATAAAAGAGACTTCAAATTAAAATTAGTCAGAAGAAATAAAGAAGGTTGCTACATACTAGTTAATGGATCTCTCCTTGAGGAGGATATTACAATTCTAAATATCTATTCACCAAACAATGGAGCACCAAAATTTATCCAAGAAACACTACTTTCCCTCAAATCTCACATAGATCCAAAGACATTAATTGTTCAGGACTTTAACACACCACTATCCCCACTAGATAGTTCAACCAGGCAAAAACTGAACATAGATACCCCAGATCTAAACAACTTCATAGATCAACTAGATTTAATAGACATCTACCTAGTATTTCACCCAGAAACATCAGAATATATACTTTTCTCAGCAGCACATGGAACATTTTCCAAAATAGACCACATTTTAGGTCACAAAGCAAACTTGTCCAAATTCAGAAACATTGAAGTTATACCTTGCATTCCCTCAGACCATAAGGGAATAAAATTAGAACTCAACACCAAAAGTCATCAAAGAATATCCAGTAACACATGGAGGCTAAACCACACTGTTGAATCAACAACAGATGCTGGAGGGGATGTGACATTGTTGCTGGGAGTGTAAACTTGTTCAACCACTTTGTAAAGCAGTATGGGGTTCCTCAAAAGACTCCACATAGAGCTTCCCTATGACCCAACAATCCTACTTTTGGGCATTTACCCTAATTATCACAAACAAAAACATACTTAAGCTACCAACACAACTATGTTTATAACAGCATTATTTACCATAGCTAAGATGTGGAACCAACCCAGATTCCCCTTAGTAGATGAATTGATCTATCTATCTATCTATCTATCTATCTATCTATCTATCTATCTATCTATCTATCTATCTATCTATACACACACACACACACACACACACACACACACACACACACACACACACACACACACACAATGGAATTCTATGCCTCCATCAGAAAGAATGGCATCGCCCCATTTGTTAGGAAATGGAAAGACTTGGAAAAAATTATATTAAGTAAAGTAATCCAGGCCCAAAGAAACATAGGTCCTATGGTTTCCATTATTTGCAATAACTACTATCTGTCTAGGACAAGCAGAAAAGTTCAAAAGCTATGTACATATGACCAGATAAGATGATGTTAAGTGAAATGAACCCCAAGATAGGGACACAAGTGGTTTTTGTTTCTTGCTATTGTTCCTAACATATTTATAATGTACCATGTGATTTTTTTTTGTTTCTTTGTATGTTCCTCCCCCTAGGTATAACCCCTGTTTTCACTGTATTGGATGTCGGTGCCCTGCATCTTGTATATACTCTTTTCTAGCTTGGGGAGGGGAAGGGAAAAAACCAAATGCTTACCTAGCGATACAGGTTGACCCATTGTAACAATGAGATGTACAAGACACTAGTTGAAAAATGAACTTTACAATTTAGGTGGGGAGGAGGATAGTGGGGAGGGGAGGGGGGAGAAGGGGAAGTGTAGTTGTGGAGGTGGGAAGGAAGGGAAGGTAGGTGAAAAACAAAGGAGGAGGTAACAATGCTTGATAGGAAATGTACTCATTACCTTGGTCATGTAACTGTAACCCCCCTGTGCAGTAGTTTTACAATAAAAAAAGTATTTAAAAATAAATTTTTAAAAGAATAAGTAAATCAGTATTCCCATAACTAGTATTTAGTAGCACCAAGAATAGTCTAGGTCTAGTGCTCTTGCCACAGAAAACAGTACTGACATAATCCATTTAAATACATCTTCAAACAGGATTCTAAATTTTTAAAGTACATTTTTACATTAGCGATTATAAAATAACCTGTAAGTCTTGAATTATCCTGTGTAAATTTATTTTGTGCTTATAACCTTTTAATTAAAATATTGATGTAATGAAGCTTTCTGAAACAAGCTAGACTACAAGATGGAATCATAGCTCTTTCAGTTAGTAGGTCTCTGTTAATAAATGAGTTTTTCTACCTGCTTGATTTGGCTCCCCTCTGTGTCTGATTTTCTCCCCGGCTGAGGGAGGCTGGGGAACAGGCGAGTGCCGCACTTACCTTTCCTCAGACCCGTCCGTCTTTCGTGAGACTGACTAAGACCCAACAGTATAATACTTACTGGATTCTCATGCATATGAATGTAGTTAACAAATGTTACATACTCAAAACATGGCTGAATACATGAGATGCATTCAGTAAGTACTCAGAGGTTCCAAGTTCCTAAGTTCCAAGGTCTTCCCTTCCTCCAACTCATGACCTCAGTCATTTACAAGTAAAATCATTTAAAGTATTTTACTTGGGTATTAATTTGTTTCACAAAATTTTATAACTTAAAGAGTTAATGATGATATCCTCAAACATTTTCTTTTTTAATTTCTGCTTTAGGATGATGGACTAGACTCCTTCCCATTTCTCAATTTCTGAAATAACAACATCATCATCATCTACATTTAGAAGATACAGATAGAGAAGCTGGAATAGACGTCAGCTATTCCAAGCAATGGGAGTCAATAACTCATTAAACACAAGGCTAAATATAGGTAGCTGCTATTTTCTTTTTAGTGAACTAGCTACCTTCCTTCCTGCTCCTCTGTAATTGACGGTTTGTAGGTCTTGGAGTACTTCTAGGGATGTGGCATCAGTGTCAGGACAGTCATCAGGGAAGTAATGTAACCACACAGGAAACTCATACAAGTCACCTACATGAATGAAGCACTGCCAGTTAGTTTCTCATTAGTAGGTTTGAGTGAACAGTATTGACAAGGGAGGACAGTACCACAGCAAGAAAAATCAGGAAGACAGAGAGGACAGGTACCTCTGAAGGGACACGTACCTCTGAAGGGCATTGTTTGCCTCCAAATTTCATGTGATGACACTTTAACCTCCAATATATGTTGAGAGACAGGCAGTCTAGAAGGTTGTATAAGAGTTAGTTCCCTTTGCAGAGGAAAAAGGGAAGAGGGAGAATATTTTTTCTCTGTATACGTGAGGGTTCAGACACCTGAAGGCCAAGAAGGGAGATTCATACCAGAGTCTGTCCATGCTGAAACATTGACCTAAGATGATCAGCCTCAAAACTGAAAACATTACTTTGTTTCTTTCTTTCCCTTTTTCTTCCTTCCTTCCTTCCTTCCTTCCTTCCTTCCTTCCTTCCTTCCTTCCTTCCTTCCTTCCTTCTTTCCTTCCTTCCTTCCTTCCTACCTCCCTCCCTTCTTCCCTCCCTCCCCCCTCTCGCTTTCTCTCTTTCTCTTTTCTTTCTTTCTTGCTTTCTTTCTTGCTTGCTTTCTCTCTCTCTCTTTCTTTCTTTCTTGCTTTCTTTTTTTTTGTCCTAGAACTTGAACTCTGGGCCTGGGCGCTGTCCCTCAGCTCTTCAGCTCAAGGTAAGCACTCTACCACTACTTCCAGTTTTCTGGTGCTTTATTGCATGTAAGAGTCTCATGGACTTTCCTGCCTGAACGGGCTTTGAACCATGATCCTCAGAACTTAGCTTCCTGAGTAGCTAGGATTATAGGTGTGAGCCACCAGTGCCTGGCTCTAATTTCTTTCTTTTAAAGTACTAAGTCTAACATTTTTGTTAGTATTAACTCAAGCTAAAAAACAGTGCTAACAGAAAAGACAAAAATAACTAAAAGTCAGAAACAAATGACAATTGGCATACTCATGGAAATTCAAAATGAAAAATTGTATATATGACAAATTTGCCACTAAAGGAAATAAGAAATAGTTTGTCATAATTAAAAGTGTAACTGAAAATTAAAATGAAATCAATGTAAGTACTGAAAGGTGAAGACAAAACATGGAACATATAAAGAAAGAGAGATCTAATATCTATTTAAGAACACAATACAATCAGTATTGCTTCATCAGTATTACTTTATAGCTAAGTAGGTTCTCAATATTGTGCTAGAATTACTTGAAATGAGTGTGTCTCATTTTCCCAGAGTTAGGTAGAAACTCTATTCATGGTTTCTAGTCTTTTATTCCCCAAATAAGAAAAAATTCCACTATTTTATGACCCTCCATAGTTCTAAATACTTGATTAAATCATAGACTTTTTTTTTGTGGGGGGGGGGTCTGGTCATGGGGCCTGAACTCTAGGCCTCGGTGCTGTCCCTCAGCTCTTCAGCTCAAGGCTAGCACTCGATCACTTGAGCCACAGCACCACTTCCGGCTTTTTTCTTTTTGCTTATGTGGTGCTGAGGAATTGAACCCAGGGCCTCATGCATGAAAGGCAAGCGCTCTACCATTGAGCCACCTTCCCAGCCCTCATAGACTTTTTTATGATGGAATTCTCATTCCATTCTCCAGTCAAATTTCCATAAGGAATGCCAATAATTAAGTAATTTGAGTATTCATTATGTAATTTCACTTCTGTGTTTGCTGAGTGAACAGTGTCTCATTTATAATATATAAGAACAATATGTTCTTATCTTGACATTGTTTGTCAAACATCATTGACAAAACCTAGGCCTTCTAGTGTCTTCTTTGTTATCTTCTAAGAGTTTTATAGCTTTGAATTTTACATTTATTAATGAGTTTGTGTGATTTACTAATTTAAAAAGTCATCATTTCAAGATGAGTGTGATGGCTTGAATCTATAATCCTAGCTACTCAGGAGGCTGAGATCTAAGGACCATAGTTTGAAGCCAATCAGTCAGAAAAGTTGGTAAAACTCTTATTAATTACAGAGATTTTTTTTTAAAAAAAAGCAAACAAATCCAGAAGTAGAACTGTGGCTCCAGTGATTGAGAGCTCTCCATATCCGATAAGGTGAAGGTTGACCTTTTAAAACTTAGAATGTCATTTCATGTTAGATAGATAGATATACAGATAGATAGATAGATAGATGATAGAATTTGTTGCTGAGTAGCATAAAATTCAAGAAAATACATGCATAATTTATAAGCACTTAGCAGAATACTGTATTAATACATTAAGGATCATTCACAAAGTAATGTAAGACTAATTCTATTAATTATACCCTTGTTGAAAATCAGAAAAGTTTTGGTCTTTGAAGTAACAGTAGTACATATTTATATATGTATAATTAGAAAAGATCAACTCTATGAATCTTTAATCTAATATCCCACTGGGAAATAACATATTTAGATTAAGAACAGCTAATAGAAAAGTACTGACAATGGGTTCTTCTTTGAAGCCACCATCATAACACAAATAACTACAAGATATTATAAAGAAAATAAATTATGCATCTGAATAGACCAACTAAATGTTCCTTTTCAAAGCAATGGACTAGACTTAATTTGATATTTCTTCTCTTTCAATAAAACAAAAAGCAAGAGAATAGAAACTATATCCTATTTTTAGTGAGAAAATTGCATTTTGGGAACCAGTCTCTATCATATCATTTGAAAACTATAAAAAGGCGATATTACTGACATGATATTTGGCCAATGATACTGTCACAGGAAGAAACTATACCAATGATATATTAGGTTATCTCCTGATGATGATTTTTTTAAAGAACCCTGAGGTTATTTCTTAAATAGAAAAAGTAAATGAAATTTATTTTGAATTCTGAAAGGAGAGCCACAGTAAAATACATTATTTTAATGAGTGAAATGTAATCTATTTCCCTTAGCCTCAGGTTTCTTTCCCTCTCCTGCAGCTCCATAAACAAAGGAATATAACTACATTATGTACATTTTTCAATAGCAATTTAAATTTCCAAACAATATTTAAACCACACATTCATTAAACAAGTTTGCTTTTTTAAGGCAGGAAATGAAGATAGCTATACTTTTGTAAGGTAATCATAACCTCCACAAACCATTCATTGCAAGTCTCATTTTTTTATTAATAGGTACACTTTTTGGTAATATGTATGCTTCTCATGGTTAAAAAAATCATTTTGTAAAAAGAAATAAACCTCTTTTGTAAAAAGAAATAGATCTCTTTGAATCATTTGTTTTAAAATACTTGGTAGTTTCTCGTGGGTTTCTACCTTCAATTGCCTTAGGGTATATTTGTTGATTTTTTTTTCTTGCACATAGAATGGAGTTTGTTTCCCCAACCACAGTAATTAATATTTAGTAAAAGTAAATAAATAACCCAAAGTCAGTTGAACAACCAAATAAATCTATCCTATTTAAGAAATAGAATCATGATTGGTACTTGTTCATATATGTTCTAATAACTATAAATTCAATTTGAAACTTTTTTTTCTTTTCTTTTCTTTTCTTTTTTTACTATTAGTGCTGTTTCTGGAGCTTGAACTCAGGGTCTGGGTGCTATCCTTGAGCTTTTGTGCTCAGGCTAGCTCTCAATCACTGGAGCCACGGTTCCTGTGGCTTTTTTGCTTTTTTAAAATTTTTGATAGTTAATAAAAGCCTCACAGACTTTCCTGACTGGCTGGCTTCAAACTATGATCCTTCAATCTCAGCCTCCTGAATAGGTAGGATTATAGATTCAAGCCATCACTCATCTTGGAATGATGACTTCTTAAATGAATAAATCACACAAACTCATTGATATATAAATGTAAAATTCAAAACTATAAAACTCTTAGAAGGTAACACAGAAAACACTCTAAGGCCTAGGTTTTGTCAATGATGTTTGACAAACAGTATCAAAAGCCACAAGCCATGAATAAAATTCCTAAAGTACATTTCACTTAAACATTTTTATTTTACAAAAGACAGTATCCTTTCATCACAAGAGAGACAAAAGATGCTTTTCTAAAAACAGAACACTGAGAGAAAATATTAAAAGAAGGCATATCTGATCAACAGTTATTATCCAAAATATATAGCGTTCTTAAATTTTAAGATAAGAAAACAGTTTTGTGTAAAAATGAGACAAAACCTTTAACAGATGCCTTAAAAACAGAGAAAACAGATGGTAAGCAAACATATAAAATATGACACCCATATTAGATGTCATCACAGAAATAGGATTTAAAACAACAAAAGAGTTCCAGGCATCTGATACCATAGCCACTCTACAAAGCAGCACAGCCACCAAATGCTAGCAAGGTCTGAAGAAACAATTCATCTTTGGTTGCTAGTGGGGTCCCAACAGTAGGCTTCCCATTTGGAATATACTAAAGTTGCTATTTTCACAAAATCAAATATAATCTTACCATGCAATATAGTGATTCTACTACTTGTTATTTACTCCCAAAGAATAGAAAACAAAAAAGCTGTCCTTCAGGAGATTAATGGATGGATAAACTGGTATATCCAAACAATGCAACATTTTTCCAGCATTAAAAAATGAGATTAAGAACTTGAAAGATGGAAGAGTGGGGCTAAGGGGAGAGGGGTAGAAGAATGAAAGGAGGAAAGGGAGAGAATGTGGGCAAGAATTCATTGTACATACCAAAAATTGAGAAATATACGGAAGGGGGAGATCATGGTGGGGTGAAATGCTGAAGTGGGGACATAGATCAAGATGCATTCTCTACATATATTGCTTTGTTATATGGCAATACAAATCCAATCCATAACCTAAAAAAATTTTAAACTGAGCGAAGAGTAGGTTTGAAGGGGAGGATCAGAATGTTGAAAGAGATGACACTGATCAAGATGCGTTGCATTCATAAACTGCTTTGGTGAATGCCAACTCCTTTGTACAACTACCTAAATAAAGATATCCAAAACACAAGATACATAACAATGAGAACAAGTAGACACACTCTTGGTCAGCAGGTAAATAAGTGCAGGCACTATGACAATCAGTCTGGAAGTTTCTCAAAAAAACTAAAAATATTACTACCATGTGATCCTGCTAAACCACTCATGGACAAATACCCGACATGCAATACAGACTCCTGAAAAGCCATATTTGTCACAGTACTGATCATATAGATTAGCTAGGGAATAAACTAGACATCTGACAACAAATGAATGGATTTAAAATTGCATTGCCTGTACAGAATAGAGTCCTATTCAGCAATAAAAAGAATAAAATTATGTTGTTCATAGAATGAATCTGGAGATTATTGTGCCAAACAGGCTAAGCATAACACTAAAAGACAAGTAACATATGTTGTAGCTCATTGACATGGTAATACAATAACCAATCAATAAAAAGATGATTATAACTATAAAAATGTGAGACTGATTGGGATGGAGCAACAGAATAAGAAGGAGAGATCAATGGAGATGAATATGATGGATGTGCATTATGTAGGTATGTAAGTATGAAAGAAGCACATAAGGTGACCCAATACTGTTAAAGAAGGGACAAACAGTACAGGAGGAGTTAAGCAGATTACAAAAAGAATGAAGTTGATCAAAGTACATTACACACATGCATGAAAGTACCACAATAACTCTCCTTTGTACAAACAAATTATGCTAACAAATTTTAAGAAAACAGAAAAGACAAAAAGAAAATTTATATGAATATTCCTAAAGAAGCCTATCTGAAAAACTACATATTATAGTTTCCAAATACATGACCTTTCTTTTTTAAAATTTTAATTGTATTGTCAAGGTAACAAACAGAGGGGTTATAGTTACATAAGTAAAGTAGTGAGTGCATTGCTTGTCGAACTTGATACCCCCTCCGCCATTTTTCTCCCTCTTTCCTTCTCCCATCTCCACCCCAAGTTGAGCGGTTCATTTCCAACATAGTGTCTTGTGAGTATCACTGTTGCATTGGTTCCCCCTCTGTCCTTTGCCTCACTATTGTTCCCCTTCCCTTCCCTAATTCAGATAAACATACATACAATACCCAGGGTACCAAAATCAAACACAGTGACAACAGGGGATAGACCATAGACGGATGAACAAAAAAAAGAAATACGAAACGGCTGGGAAGGTGGCTCAGTGGTAGAGCGCTTGCCTTGCATACATTAGGCCCTGGGTTCGATTTCTCAGCACCACATAAGCAAAAAGAAAAGAAGCCGGAAGTGGCGCTGTGGCTCAAGTGGTAGAGCGCTAGCCTTGAGCTGAAGAGCTGAGGGACAGCGCCCAGGCCCAGAGTTCAGGCCCTGTGCCCGGACCTCCCCCCCTCCCCCCCCCTCCCCCCCCCCCCCCCCCCCCCCGGCAAAAAAGAAAGAAAGAAATACAAAACCATGTAGTACGTTAAAACAACAACAACAAAGAAAAACTTCTTCTGTCCATGTCTTGGAGTTCATTTTGCTTAGCATCGTTCTATATGGTCATACATACATAGCTATAGAGCTATTCTGATCATCTACTAAGATTATCCTAGATGTATACTAATTATTACAAATAAGGGAAACCATGGGACCTATGTTTCTATGGGTTTGGCTTACTTCTCTTACTATTTTTCCCAATTCCTTCCATTTCCTTACAAAAGAGGTGGTGTCAATCTTCCTTATTAGGAAGTGTAGATTTCCATTACATATATCCATCACATTACATATAATGTGTACTTTATATATATAATATATATATACCACATTTTCTTGATCCATTTATCCACTGAGGGGCATCTGGGTTGGTTGGTAAATAATGCTTCAATAAACATTGTTGTGCTGATAGCTTTAGTATAGCCTTGTTTGTGGTCATTTGTATAAATGCCCAGAAGTGGGCTTGCTCAAAGAAACAACCATCCCATTAATAAGTGGATTAATGGCTTAAAGAAAGACTTCTCTGAGGAGGAAATAAGAATGGCCAAGAGGCACTTGAAGAAATGTTCAATATCGAAATACAAGTTGTCATGTCGAAAACGAACTTTACAACTTTGGTGAGGGGGGAGGGGGAGGAGATTGGGTGGGGGGCGGGGGAGGCTGGGAAGGGATGTGAAGGGTAAACAAAGGAGGAGGCTGCAATGCTTGATAAGAAATGTACTCATTATCTTGCCCATGTAATTGTAACCCCTCTGTACAGTATGTTCACAAAAAATAAAAATTTAAATTAAAAAAAAGAAATGTTCAATATCTCTGGCCATAAAAAATGCAAATCAAAACCACATTAAAATTCCATCTCACCACTGTTAGCATGGCCATGATCAAGAAATCTAACAGCAATAGAAAGTGGAGAGGATGTGCCCAAAAGGGAACCCTATTACACTGTTGGTGGGAGTGTAAACTTGTTCAACCACAATGACATTTCAAATAAAAGCCAAGCAAGGGAGGAAGTGAAGATTGATGTTTCAGAAGATAGAGACAGTGAAGGATGAATAGACATTCAATCAAGAAAAAATGGGCCAAATGAAATGGACTATAAAGCTCATGTTACTATCAATATCAAAAGATCTTAATCATATGGATTGCAGTAGAATTTAATGTGCAAGCCTAGATGGAAAGCCATAAAAAAAAAAAAATGTCTTTTTTCCCTATGGAGGAAGGAAGGTTCAAATAAACATGTAAAAGCAAAGTCCACAAAGGGAAAATTATGGTAGATTTTAACACAAAATTTAATTATTTTCTTCAATAAAGGTCATCACAGATCAAAATGAACAGTAAAAAACACAATATGATACTGAAATGTTAAAGCTGGTAAAATATCTAAATATAAAATATAAATAATAAAGTAAACAAAAGAGATCAACTGAAAAACTGTTAAAATATGTGGAAATAGTATTCAGTTAAGACAAAATGTGCACGACTCAATATCACAAATTTTTGAGTGATATTCAGGTCTTATTTCTATTTGAGTGAATAATGGTAGTTTGTGTCTGCACAGAATTTATTCATTCAATCTATGTCTTTGAACAACTTTGTCATAAAATTTGTAATTTTCTGTGTGAAATGTAGCATTTGTAGCAATGGACCCTTCCCCATTCCAATTTTTCTTTTCTTTTCTAATTTGTATGTCGAGACATCTATAACTTCTATTGATCTTCTTGTCAAAGAGTTAGGGTTAACTTCATTGATGACTTTTCAATTTAAGATTTGTTTTTTTAATTACTTACATTTTTCTGCCTACTTTGAGCTTAATTTGTTTTCATCTATGACAAATATCTTCGTAAGTCAAGTAAAACTAAAAAATATACAGCACAGTAAATAAAGGAAATTTATTCAAGAAATATAATCAAAGTCATTAAGTATCAAAGGCTTACAAGGTGAATCACCTCATTTTTTTGCTCTTGTATTTGCATAATTTCAAAAGAATATGCCAGAATATTTATATCTAGTATGGGTTATTTTTATGCTTCTAGTACTATTTTAAAATTTTTATTATTATCATTAAAGTGGTGTACAGAGGGGTTACAGTGCATAGTCTAGTTCTTTTATTAACCTTTCCATAATTAATGATCATAATGAGTGACATGAGTGGGGAAATCAGCTGAGAGAATTATACTAATGTAACATCCACTATTATTTGTCTACTGGCCAAAAAAGAACACATTCAACAGAAACAGTAACAATGTTCCTTATTTTACTTCATTTAAACTTGGACTGAACTGAATCTTATTCCATTACAAATTATAGTATAAAAGTTCTCACTTAATAATGAATTAGTAAATGAAACTTATAAAAGTAACTGTATCTAGCTCATTTCATAAAACAACAAATCACAGAGAAGCTGAATAAATAACTATCATCTCTTAAAGGTGATAGAGAAGTAGAAGTGAATTTGATTGTATATAGGAATATTTTATATATAATATAGAGTATATATATGTATATAAAATAGCATACAAAGCAACAAAGAAATCATCTTTCAAATATGTTAGAAACAATAGCAAGAAAGAAAAAACATTTGAGCCCTTATCTTGGAGTTCATTTCACCTAACATAAACTTATCTGACCGTTTCTGCTTGTCTCAGACATATACTAATTATTGCAAATAAGGGAAACCATATATTTCTTTGGGCCTGGCTTACTTCACTTAATACAATTTTTTCCAAGTCTTTCCATTTCCTAACAAATAGGACAATATATTCTTTCTGATGGAGGCATAGAATTCCACTGTGTATATACACCACATTCTCTTGATCCATTCATCTACTGGGGGCATCAAGACTTATGTCGAAAAATGAACTTTACAACTTTGGGGGGGGGGGAAAGAGGGGCGGATGGGAAGGGATGGGAAGGGGAAACAAAGCAGGAGGCAACTATGCTTGATAAGAAATGTACTCGTTATCTTGCCCATGTAATTGTAACCCCTCGGTACGGTATTTTCACAATAAAAAATAAAAAAAAAAAAGAAATGTACTCATTACCTTGCCCATGTAATTGTAAGCCCTCTGTACGGTATTTTCACAATAAAAAATAGCATAACAAAAATACACTTTAAAATGTTAAAAAGGAGGGGGAGAAGGGAAAGTAGTTATGAAAGGCATGGTTGCAAATATCACAAAAACCCCATTGCACAATTACTTTAATATAGTAAAAAGACTTTAATATTCATTAACTCAATTTAAATTATATGATAAAGCTTTCCAGGTATTCTTTTATTCATAGATGTTTGATACAGTTCCCCATATGAACTGTTCTTATTGTATTTATTAACTCCATAGGGGCAATTCTCATAGAATTCTTTGAAAAGAACAAATATACCACAAATTCAATATTAACAGTTTTACTATGAAAACTCCCAGGCCATAGGACCTGGGACAAATAAAGTGAGTCTGAAGGATGTTGTCTTTTGCCATTGTCAAGTTTTACTGTGCCTCTAACACCTGTATGTCAGGAAGAATTTTCTATATATAGTAATTTAAGTTATGAAATAAACAGTTTTCCAACATTGAAAATTTTCAACACTAAATGTTCCAAAATGCCTTTCACTAGACAAATCAAGATTATTATGTGTCTATCAGTTTTTGTAAAGGAGGGATAATTGGTGGATTTTGTTGGGTTGGTGCTGTACATTGTCAGAAGTTCTTCATGGTTTTGTGTGTGTGTGTGTGTGTGTGTGTGTGTGTGTGTGTGTGTGTACACTGTGACTTCACATAAGAGCAAAGTGTTCTCACTTGGCTGTTTTGCTCCAATTTGACACTCTAGAACTGGAGCCACACATCCACTTCTGGCTAGGTGTTTTTTTGTTTTTGTTTTTTGGTTTTTTTTTTTTTGATGGCTCCAATAATCAGCCTTTCCTTTTCTATGCAATTGACACAAGAATCATCTGATTAAAAACATGTATGGCACAGGTGGCAAAAAGAAACACCTATAGCAACGTTAATTATGTGCCACTTCTGGTCTCTTAATATACAAAAAGTACTTCACCTTTTTTATATGTTTTGTATTGTAAAAATATTGTACTGAGGGGTTACAGTTAAAAAGTACTTCATCTTAACCTAATTTTTCATACTCTGTTTGGACTTCTAGAGTACCAAAGAAATCTTATGCTCCTTTTCTTCTTATCAGGTATTTCAGTCTTTATCTAAAGCGAAATCTTAAGATGTAATATTCCACTTTTTTAAATGACAGAATTGACTACTCCAATTACAATGTAAAATTGAATACAAAGTAAAATTATATGCCTGCTCTCTGTACAATCTCCAACTATCCAAACAAGAATTATTAAAAGCACATTAAAATATATAATATTTTTATAATGTAGAAATATTACTTGAACAGTTAGCTCTAATTGTCTGACAAAAACAACTAAGAATTTAATGATCCAGTTCTGTTAATTATAGATAAAAAGAACAGAAAATGTCATGTAAAGAAACTTGTTTATTGATCATCTGCATCCACCACTTTGAGTACTGATCACATTTGTGAAAATAAGCAATGTTTATATAAAGATGAAGTATATGGATATTTCCAATGTCCAGAATAGTCTTTCAAATATTTTCAGACTTTGGGCAATATAAAAATGTTGTTGGAAGTATAATAGTTTGCTTGGATATGTAGATAAACTTTTAAAAAATTACAGTTTTGAATTTCAGTAGCAATTGAAAATATTTTTCACTAATCATGTTTGTTTAATCAAGCTTTTAATAAAATTAGTTTGCTAAATAGTATGATTTATTAACAAAGGCAATTAGAGTGCACATGAAGCACTAAATTATTCTTGTAGCAGGAAGTCAGTCAATCATGGATTGAAATGGTTTCTTACTCAAAAATATACAGTTTCCTGTTGTGTTTCCCAGGCAGCAAAATAGTTGTAGCAGCAAAATAAGTAGAAAGAAACAAAAAATTCTATAATAAAACTTGTTTGTATATTTTCAAAGCATCTAGTAATAGTTGTACTAGCTGAAAATTACATTAATCAAATGTTTTCAAGAGGTTTATGCCAGCTCAGTTTTACTTTGAACCTAGATGTATTCCGTCAGTCTGTGTAATCAACACTTAAATACTGTAACCATGTGCTATAATTTTAGATAAAATTCATACCAAAATTTGGTGGTTGGCCACAAAACCAGCTTCTTCCATATTCAGTATTCTACTAATCTTGATTGAAATAGTCAAAGGAATTTAAAGCAAAAAAAATATGCCAAGTCTCTCTGCTACCAAGAAATATGTATCCTCTCTCCATATTTCAAGGAATTTTGTGCAAGGCAGTGGGAGCATATTGAGGAAAGACACTTCAGAGTGACTGTCAGCCATTTCTTTAAAACCCACCGTGAGAAGATGCTTGCTCATCATAAATTACATATACATAATTGCTTTTATCTATTCTATGACTGTTGTTTAACCTGGAAAAACAAAATCTGACCAAACTAGAGACATTAGCTTTTTGACAGCATTAGTTCTTCACTCAACAATGAAATGAGCCGAGTAAGTGAAAGAATGACTGGGTAACACTGTTCCACAAGAAATGTACTCCTTTCCCTACTTATGCAACTGCAACTCTTCTATACATCAACCTTTCCCACAAAAAGAGAAGCTTTTTGAATGAAAGAAGTAATTGTTCTCAACAAGAATGAATGGAAGAAGGCCTGCTGCTGGACTAAGGGCAGCTGTCCCGAGGTATCAAACAAACACAGCGAGTGCAAGCATGGGGGAGATGGGGAACTGGTATTATGACAGTGGCAGGCTCTGTTCCTTGATGGAATAGACTATAAAACAGGAAGGGGAGCAAGCACAAGCACAGCAATTATCTAGACTGTAAAGTCAGCCAGACTTCATGAAGGCTTTGCTGTAGAGACATCAAAAAATAATCCTGACTGTGGAGATTTATATGTGTGTCTTGTCTGATCCCTATGACCTGCAATACAATGTCACTGCACCAACAGCAAACAAAATTGTGCCATAACATCTAGAAAGTCTACACATTTCTACTCACGGTGACTTTTAAGCAATTTTTAAGTTGGTCCAAATGAAAATGCATATAGATACATGTATATTACACATATATTACACAGAATAAAATGGTAGCTTTACATTATTCAACATAAGATTTGATGCAAATAGCTATTTTAATGTCATTTTGAGTGAAAATAGAGGGGGAAAATCTCATACAAAAGAATGTTTACAATTGTAAGAGTATGTCTAAACTCAAGTGATAAAGTGAAAACATTTTAAATGAAATCCAATATACAAATCTTCAAATACAAATACACACATGAGTAGTAAAGTCAAGTAAATACACACTGGATTCTTCTTATAACTTATTAGGGTAGTTTTTGCAAAATGTGTTCTTACCTTATGAAATCTTCTAGGCAATCCTGAGCAAAATGTTTAATTATCCCAATGTTACATATAAGTAGCTTAATGTCAAGACATATGCAAAATTTTATTCAGTGTTATAGTGAGATTGTGCAGGTTTGGCAATCTGAATTCCAAATTGCTCCGAAATATTTCTCCTCTTAAGATTGGAGCTTTTAAATTGTATAATGCAGCCAACTTCTGTGCCAGTTAGGTTTTTTTTTTCCTCCATACAAAATAAGTAAGGAGAATGGCAACTGTTTCGTGATTTCGTGGGAAAGAATGAAAATTTTCACAGAGCAAATGTCTAGCAACCCAAGGAAAGTACTCACAAATTGTTTGTCAGGGAAGATAAATGTTTCTGCCTTCCAGCCTGAAAAGTGTCAGCCTAACCCTAAGCACTCAATAAAATATACGGTGCAGAATGATAAGGTATATGAAGAGCCAGAGACTTTGAGCATTCAACTTAATCTGCTACACATATTCAGTGTGCATATAGTGTGCATATAATACACATACCCATATGTAAGCAGTTTTATGTATGTGTGTGAAACAGATATAACAGCATTTGACTTAAATATATGCAATTATATATTTATTTTCTCATTTATGAGTCTATACACATAAAATGCATAAATACATATTCTAAATACATAAAAGCTTTGTACACACATGTAAGTATATATTTATTGAGACAGAGTAATTAAGTTCCAAGAAAACTTGCTAGTTCAATATAAAGATATGTACATAGGCATTACACAGGCAAAAGCAAATTTTCATATGGTTGTATTTAGTCCTAATGTTTACTTGAAAAGATTAATACATATTTCTACAAATTATGTAATATGACCAAAGTAATAGTTAGTAGTCTAAATGATTAAGTGGTGCAACTATTAGTAGTTAGGACGTAAGGGTTAAGTTGTATTTTGCTAAAATAAGAAAAGAATGAACATTAGTGTAAAATCATCAAAGTACTTCAAATATAAAGTATATCTTATTATGAAATAAAGTTCAAATTTTGTAAACTCATTAATATCAAAATAAAGTGAAACTACCCATCAATAAAGTTTTCTTAACCCCAATCAGTTTGAATCACCAAACTGATCCCAAATCAACTTTTTAATATACAAATATGTAAAAGTAAAGATGATAAAGTAATCTAAGATAAAAATACGGCATTAAATATTTCTAAAGATTATTTTTGACAGAGGATGCTAAAGCAATGCAAATTTATGTTATGCTTTCATTACAAAATCAAATCTTATAATTTATATTTTATATCACTCTTACATTTGAAGAAACCTTCATAGATGTAAATGCTCATAGATTTATTTTTAAAAAAATCAGAATTGGGGCTAAAAATTTTGCCAATAGGTTCATAGTTACAGGACAGGAATTTGCTGAAATCAGTATTTTCCAAAAATCAAACAAAAACTTCTGAGAGTAGTAGCTACAATGCACTCTACAAAATGGGAGGATAAAACAAGAGAAAATAAAATACAATGTCTAGGAAGTTCACTTCAATAGAGAGAGGCCATGGAAGTCTCCAGAATGTTGCCAAAAACAAACAAACAAACAAACAAAAAAGTCTCTGAGGTGATGGTTGTGAAGCCAACCTAGAAAGCACAAGGTTTAGATAAAAGCAGAGGCCCAGAGCATGTAGGGGAGGAGATAGTTAGCTCCAAGAGGAAAGAGAAAAAAACCAATGTGACCAAAAGGAAGTTTTACATACTTATTAAACATTGCTCTATGAATCTGTAATCATATTTCTATCACATAGAATTAAACCAGTGAGAAATATTAAAACAATCATTAATTCCAGAAAGTTGATTGAACCTTAAAGGAAATACTCTAGGTTGGAAAAAAATTCAGTCATATTATAAAATATAGTCTATCAAATTAATCATACATTATGATATAAATTAGAGAACTATAGGGAAATTGAGTGTTTGTATATATATATATATATATATATATATATATATATATATATTGTGTGTGTGTGTGTGTGTGTGTGTGTGTGTGTGTGTGTGTGTGTGTGTGTGGAGGGAAACAGGGAAAAGCAGTAGATAGTGATTTCAGCAAGATAGGTTTTCTATTGTTTAGAAATCTATACTGGGAAATCAAATACTAAGTTTAAAATAAAAAAATCAATTTTAAAATTACATGTAAAAACCTGAGGTTTACTCATCTAGCTTCAAGATAGGATAATTCAAGATAGGAGAATAAAAACAGGTTAGTGGAATTTTCTTTAATAATTATACAACTTTCTAAGCACACACACACACACACACACACAGAGACACACACACATACACACACACAATGTTGATAGTTCACATCTATAATCCTACCTTCCTAGAAGGGTCAGAACAGGACTGTGGCCTGAGGCAAGCCCAGCCAGAAAATATTCTATTTTTCATTCTCTGTGTTAGCAACATTTCTCCTCTAAGCATGATTTCATAGTGTTCTCCATTTTACATAGACACATATTAGGACCATCAGAACCTAATATTTTCTGCTTTTTTAAGGCAACTGAAACAATCCATTAATAACCTGTACTCTCAACAGAGACTTCAGGTCTCTTTCTGGCTTGTTATTCAATGGCTCTATTTTGCCACCTTTGCTCCAGTCTGTAATACACTGATCATAGCCTACTCCACAGTAGGGAGCGAAAACCCTCAATGGTATCTTCCCAAGTACATAATGCAATCACTTCACTTTGGGGGTCTTTCCATTTCTATGGCTACACTTAGCAAATGGGGAACAGGTCTTTTGTGTTCTTATATTTCACCCCTTGTAGCAGTAAAGGGTGGATCCCGTTCTTAATTGTTTTCTCTTCCCCAATGTGTTTTAGCTATTCCACGAACCTTTTCTGGTCCCTTAAGGGGTGTGTGTGTGTGTGTGTGTGTGTGTGTGTGTGTGTGTGTGTGTGTGTGTGTGTGTGTGGTGTGTGGTGTGTGTGTGTGGTGTGTGTGTGTGTGTGTGTGTGGTGTGTGTGTGTGTGTGTGTGTGTGTGTGTGTGGTTTGTGTGTGTGGTGTGTGTGTGTGTGTATGTGTGTGTGTTTGTGTGTGGTGTGTGTATTTTGCCAGAACTGGGACTTGAACTGAAGCCTCATGCTTTCATTTGATATATTGGCTCAAGGCTGGCACTCAAGCACTTGAATCATGCTACTACTTCCCCTACGGGTTTGACAAATATAAACATAAGAAAGTTAGCTTTCCTTTCTCCCACTTTCTACCTTTCCATCATTTAATAATGAATATCTTAGTACTTTTCCATAAGTACAGAGCCAAACGGCTTCAAGTTGGATAAATATAATGGGAAAAAGAAGTAACTAGGCTTCAAAAATAAATTAGTATTTCAAAGTGTGTGTGTGTATGTGTGTGTGTGTGTGTGTGTGTGTGTTTTAACTGAAATACCTTATGTTTACATCAGGCAACATAGCAGACACCCAGGCATGGCTCATGAAACACAACTTTAGCTAAAGGGTGAGGCCAGTGAGGGAGGTAGAATCCAGAGGATGGAAGTATTTGGTTTTCACAGAGTGAGAATTCATCAGCGAGACTTGATGCTGCCCAATGAGATTGCATAATATAACAGAATTCAAGCCCAGTACCCTTGCTTCACACACGTAATCCTAATTACTCAGGAGGCTTAGATCAGAAGGACTGGCACCCAAAGCTAGTAAAAAAATACACAAGTTTTCAGCAAGAAGCCATCCTGGAGGCATTGCTCAAGTGGTAGATCGCCAGACAAGAAAGCACAAGGCTGTGCTTTCAAATTCCAGGAGCACTACAAAATACTAAGCAACTTTAAGAGATAAACAGGCCTAAGAGATGTGAGGAGGAACTACTGAGGACAAGTAAGATATCAGGAGAACCTAAATTAAATAAGTTTATGTCAAAAAACATTTTATTAGCTTAAATACTTATTTAGCTCATCTCATAATTACCGTTTGTTATCTACTTTGCAGAAAATAAGTCACATATCATTTAAAAATCAATCTACTTTCAAGTAATAAAATTTGAATGATTATTAAGAGTTTTAAGACCCCCACCAGAATTAGGATTTTGATAAGTGAACGATTATGATTCATCGTATTAGAACAACTTTAGAACAGCATCTGTGATTAATTTAGAAAAATGTGTAGATTACTTACATTATCAAAATGATTACATCTATCATAGTAAGATAACTTAATGGGATTCCATTTTAGGATGCATAGTAATTAATTATCTCAGTTATTAGAGCAATTAGCATAGATTTGTATCTGCACTATCATAAATAATTTCATTGCTATAAATTAGTTACATCTATGTAAATTTAAAAAGTAAAGATTATAATAATATAGTGTTATCATACTAAATTTCTAAGAATAGTATAGCTGCCTACATTTCTTGAAGTAAACTGTAATTACAATCTTTTTATGGTATCTTTACTTTTCAGTGCGAATTATATTTTTACTTCCAGTGAGAATAAAACACTTACTTAGAAAAAAATAAAACTACTCCACAGAGCACAGAGTTTAGCCTTGTGAACAAATGCCATGAGATGATTTTCTTAGCTACCCTTCCTTCCTTAAAAAGTCACAATTTGGCCCTGGTGGCTCACACCTGTAATCCTAGCTACTCAGGAGTCTAAGATCTGAGGATCATGGTTCAAAGCTAGCCCATGCAAGAAACTCCATGAGATTCTTATCTCCAATAAACCACTCAGAAAACTAGAAGTGGCACTGTGGCTCAAGTGGTAGAGCACTACCCTTGAGCTGAAGAACTGAGGGACAGCATCCAGGCCCAGAATTCAAGCCCCACAACCAACAAAAACAAAGTCACAATTAGAGAAATAACGTGAAATTTTTTGATAATGTATATTTAAATATCAAGTACCATCTAGTTTTCCAAATTAGCATCTATCTTTCCTGAATCATTCTATCTTTTTGAAACCCTCTTATCCCTTGGGTTTTGTGATACTGTTCTCTCTGGACTCTGCCACAGCACCCACTTCCTTCATTGTCTCTTCCTTCCTTACAGGATCCCTAATTTTGTGCATGTGCTTTCTTCTTCTATATAGCAATACGCTTTGTGACTAAATCTACAAGAAAAGCCTTCTACAATTATAAGAAAGGTTTTCTATCTCTCTCCTACTTAATATGACATTTCCTGCTGAAGACATTATGTGTACATTATGTGTACTAGACTAAGTAAGAAACTGAAAGATATTATGAGAGATTCTGAAGCCTGCTGGGACAGTTTTTCTTTCACCTATTACTTAATATCACAAGTTCTTGTATTGTATAATACTCTTAGAGTTGATTGTAAAACTACAAGAGATAAAGAAAGAAAGATAAAAGAAGAAAGAAAGACAGAAAGAAAGAACGAACAAAAGAAAGAAAGGAAGGAAGGAAAAAAAAAGAAAGGAAGGAAGGAAGGAAAAAGAAAGAAAGAAAGAAAAAAGAAAGGAAGGAAGGAAGAAAGAAAGAAAGAGAAAAAGCAACTTTGTGCTTGCTCTTCCCAGAAAATTCAGAGGCATTGTTGAAGATGACAGTGTTAAAAGACAGACAGACAGACAGGCGGTCAGGCAGGCACAGATAGACAGACACATAGACAGGCACAGACAGACAGACAGACAGACAGATAGACAGATAGATAGGGATGCAGAAAGAAAAATCCTGTTATCAGATTCTTTGGCTTACCTCTTAAAGACTTCAAAAATTCATCAATTCTCATTGTGTATGCTATAAAGAAAAAAAGCCATCCAGATTGGATGACTTTTACTGTGTAAGACCTCCAATTGCATAAGAATGGAATATTGGAGGCAAAGATACAAAAGAGGCTTCTGGAAGGGTTGTAGGCACTTCTCAAAGTGGAATGTCATTTAAAAGTTGACATCATGGCACACCTTGTTAACTTTGGAATGTCTTTCAAATATAGGGTATGGAGAAACACAGAGAATATATATGCTAAATTCAGAAGTAGCAATTGTTTACAAATTGCTAATCAAGGACCAAAAGACAAGCAATCAGAAAACTAAAAAGAAGAAACCAACACATATATTGTAGTGGAGAAGAGTCAAACAATAGATGCCTTAAACCTACCACAGCTTTGAAAAGTGTTGGATGAAGGTGTATTTCTAGACTTCTGGATTTAAAGTCTTGGTGATCAATGAAGAAAGATACATAAAGACAAGATCTGAGTACTGTCAGTCTCTTCAAAGGCAATGGGTTTTCAAGTTCCAGATACATTTGAGCCAGTGCCTGGCTAGGCACCAGTAGATCATACATACAATAAAAGCCACCTGGGAGGCTAAGATTTGAAGAACTTCAGTTCTAGGTCAGCCAGGTAGATCATGTTAATCAGTAGCTCTCAATCTTATACCTGTCTTTGCTTTCAGTAATCATATATAGCCTGATAGCTTTCGTACTCTGCAACCTAAGTATAATGAACAACTTGGAAAAACTTCTATTTACAATATGACTTGACAAGTACTTACTTTATTTTGTCTCCTTTCTTTTCCCTCACTTTTCTTTCTTCCTCTCTATCCTACTGTCCTTTCTTCCCTCGCTCCTTTTCCTTTTCCTTCTCTTCTCTCTCATTCTCTAATAATCAATAATTTTATATAGTATTCTGTTCAAAAAGTCATTTGATTTGTTGTTAATGTTATTTCCTTTCAGGTTTGAATTACTTTCTACCAATATTGCTATACATTGATGTTGAAAATTTGCTTCACCATTGCAATTTGGTTTTATGTATCAGTGACTACAACTGTTGCAATCATAGCCAAGTTAAAATATTTGTGTGTTTCTATAACAAGAATGGGATTTGTTTAATGTTTCTCCATAGAAAAAGTTATACATATATAATTTTGTACTAGGTATCAGAGAGAAAATTAAGCTTAGAATAAAAATATTATATATTTACATACCTTAATACAAAATAAAAGTTCAAAAAAGTTATGATTTTATACTTTATTATAGATTAATCTTCCTATTTTCCTTTTGTAATTCTTCCTTATTACCTCAGGCATAAGAACACAATGATCAAGAGACCCTAAAAGGAATACAACACTAAAATTTTCAAAGGTAAGAAGAATCCCTAGATTCTAGAGCAAAACATAAAACATATAATGCTAGAAAGAATTTTTATATTACAGACAATTCTTTCAAGTCTTTTCTATGTAGCAAATTCATTCCAGCATTCTATAGGGCTAAATTAAAAATTAAAAATAATGGAATTATTAATTGAAATGAATTAATTAAAATTAAATTAAATTAAAATTTTGCTTTAGAGACAATTCATACCATTAAATTACAAGGCAAATATTTCCACCTTTGGTTTCAACAAAATGAGCTTCAAATGAGCTTAAAAAGGAAATATATTGTTATTATAAATATAAGTAAGATTGTTTATTAGAGGTAATTAGAGACATAGACATGGTGCATTAATTGCCTTTATATGTCATATGTCATCCTTTCTTAACACAGTTTTGTAAAGAAGGCATCCATTGTTAAGAGCATTTGTCATATGAGAAAATCATGCTTGAGTAAACTCATTACCACTACGAAGTTTCACAGTGATACAATCAAGTCAGTGTAATCTTAGAACCCACTCTGGAACTTGAGTTCTAACAAATATCTAGATTAAAATTGTTTAGAGTTACATATATCCAGAGCTGAACACATTCTGTATCTTTTTTGATGTTTAATACAAATTAGAGTATAACTCTGTATCTTCTAACCACCTTACTACAAAAAGACAGAATGATACAGTAGCATATATGACCATCCATTGTAAGTAAAATAGAACTACAAAATAATTAAAGATACACTGAAGTTTTCTCTCTCATTACATTTAGAAAGCTCATACCAACCTAGATAAGCACTCCTGTAAAAAATCAAGTCAGACTACAGCTCTATCCTTCACCTGTGATTGAGCTTTAAAGCTATAACTAACAGTAGAAACTGAGTGCTATTATAGGAGAGAAAAAAAAAACTCCAGGGAGTGTTTAAAGTGATGTGAAAATAATTAGGATTTCAGGCTTCATAAAGTGCTTTAGGAAGGATGTCTAAATTTTTTAGGGCAAAATAAAAATCATTTATCAATGCGACAGTGCACTGGTTTTTACACTTAAAAAAGCACCTGCTTTTTGTTTTATGTTCAAACTTTATGAAATTAAATAAAATACAAATTAGCATTTTATTCACTTTGAAAAAATTAAAATTGTACATAAATGAAAAGTATATGTTCTATCATCAGGAAACCATTTCCTGACATGTATGTTTATATTCTAGCAGTAGATGAATAGATGAGGATGGATGGATGGATGGAAGAATGAACAGATAGATGGATGTTGGATATATGGATGGTCAATGCATAGACAGATAATGGATGGATGGATGGATGGATGGATGGATGGATGGATGGATGGATGGATGGTAGATAGATGATAGATAGAAAGATAGATAGATAGATAGATAGATAGATAGATAGATAGATAGATAGATAGATAGATAGATAGAGGGATGGATGCCTGGATGAACAATGATGGATGTATTAATGTTGGGCGATTAATGGATGGATAATGGATGGATACATGGATAATGGAGGATGCATATATGGTTGATGGATGAATAGTAGAGAGATAGATGGATGAATGATGGATAGAAGGATGGATGACAGATGAATGTATGGATAATGGAAGATTGGATAATGAATGCAGCGCTGTCCCTCAGCTTTTCAGCTCAAGGCTAGAGCTCTACCATTTGAGCCACAGGACCACTTCTGATTTTCTGGTGGTTTATTGGAGATAAGAGTTTCATGGCCTTTCATGCCTGGGCTGGCTTTGAACCATGATCCTCAGATCTCAGCCTCCTGAGTAGCTAGGATTACAGGCAAGAGCCATCAGCACCCAGCTTTCTGAGTATTTTTTGGGGTGTCTGGTCGTGGGGCCTGAACTCTGGGCATGCGCACTGTCCCTCAGCTCTTCAGCTCAAGGCTAGCACTCTACCACTTGAGCCACAGCACCACTTCCAGCTTTTTTCTGATGTGGTGCTGAGGAATCGAACTCAGGGCCTCGAGCATGCAAGGCAAGTGCTCTACCACTGAGCCACCTTCCCAGCCCCCTGAGTATTTTTTAACTCTAATAATACACTAAAACTTCAGGCAATGATTTAACAATCACAATGAATGTCTCAGAGATGGTTATGAAATATTTATGATGAAATATTTGATTTCAGTCTGCCATATATGGCAATTACTATAGAAAGTATCAAACTCAATGAGACAAAGGCTGTTGGGTTTCTAATTATTAATCTTACTTATTACTAAAATTACAAGGTTAAGCCCACAGTGTGAAGAATACTATTTTTATTTTGTAAGCTCAATGTCCACAGCAAGATCTTGTTCCAAGGGTTGGGAAGGTGGCTCAGTGGTAGAGTGCTTGCCTTGCATTCATGAGATCCTGGGTTCGATTCCCCAATATCACATAAGCAGAAAAAACTGGAAATGGCAGTGTAGCACTAGCTTTGAGCTGAAGAGCTGATGGACAGGGCCCAGTCCCAGAGTTCAGGCCCCACGACCGACCAAAAAATAAAAGTTCTTGTTCCAGCTAAGTGAGTTATATTCTCCATCTAACAATGTCATTTCTTATAATGCATGACTGATACACAATGTTTGCTCACCCTGATAGAGAATTATGAGAGTTGAATACAGACCTGCCTTCTAGAATCACACCATCTAGAATTGAGGCAATAGAAAATGGATGGCAACAGAGAGTCAATTGACAAGTGCAAGACAGTATCCACTAATTGACCAGCCAAAGAACATCACAAATCAAGTATGTTGCATTAGGTGCTGTAACACTGAGGTTAATGAGTAAAGAACATCTTAAAGACAGATTTTTAGGTGACAGAGGCTCTTCTTGTCAAGGAGGAGGACTGTATATTGCAAATAGGCCAAAGTAAAAGACCACCATGTGCTGAGCACAAATTGTGCTCCAAGAATCTCATCATGAACTATTTAGTAGGCCAATTCATTTAATCCTTAAGTCATCACAACAACTGTATTGTTTTTCTTAGTCTGTCCAGAACATAAAACAATGTTCTGAGTTCATTTGCAAATGTTTTAAAATAAATTAGTTAATGGCCAATGGCAGTGGTACATTTCTTTGTTATACAATGCTAACTTTGACAAGAACATAACCATAAATAACTGCAAAAATTGACTCTTCCTGATAACAACACACAAGTTTGTTCTTTGATAGAGAATCCTCACATGCCATTGCTGCCTAATGTTATCAGCCACAGAGTCCCTCTTCACCTCTGGGATGGTTCTTCATAACTTTGTGTCCATAGACTGTTTATTCTTTCTGGTCACAGTTTTCAATTCTAGGCTAACACTCAATCTGAGCAGTCTAGGAAACATGAAACTTGGTGAGGAATTTGCCTAAGCTTACAGGAATTGAACTACCAATTTCTTTGTTTGAAAGCTATAGAAAGACACCTCTCTCTTTCCTTAGATGAAGTCTAGAACTCTTTCAACCAGTTTACAATGCTTATATGGAAAAATGGATATGGGTTCTTTGCACACTTGGTGGTGTCCTCAAAACAACAAATAGGCCTAATCTCATGCTATATTCACTTATTTCTGATCTTTTCAACTAATTAATCCAGTAATGTGATCAAGTTTTGGTACATGATCATTCTCATTATAAAACATCCAATCTTGCACTGTTAGAAGATGGACTGTTATAGGTGAGAGTCTCCAGAAAAAACAGGAGTCAAGAAGCACCAGAACAAAAAGAGTTGAAGTGAGGGTAGGAAAAAGGATGAACAAAGTTTTAACCACCAAAAAATTAAATGACCTTTCGTAATTCAGTTGATATGTGAACAAAGCACATAGGGAATCAGGAGGACAATCATATAATTCTAAATTAAAAGCATGCCAGTCTATCTTCATGTACTTGACATAAATTTACTTGGGTAAAAGAATTTTTACATTTATATGATGCCCATATTTTTTAATTTGAATTTCTAGCATTTACTCTAATTCATAGTCTAGTAGAGGAAGTCAATTTCTTATGAGTTAATAACTAAAATAAAGTGTTTACATGTAATATATAAAAGTAAAAATAATTATTGTAAAATCTACTTTAAAAGAAATTAAGTTTGAGTTCATTTCGCCTAACATCAACTTATCTGACCATTTCTGTTTGTCTCTGACATATACTAGTTATTGCAAATAAGGGAAAGCATGGGACCTATGTTTCTTTAGGCCTGGCTTACTTCACTTAATATAATTTTTCCCAAGTCTTTCCATTTCCTAACAAATGGGGCAATGCCATTCTTTCTGATGGAGGCATAGAATTCCATAGTGTATATATATCACATTTTCTTGATGCATTCATCTACTGAGGGACATCTGGGTTGGTTCCATATCTTAGCTATGGTAAATAATGTTGCAATAAACGTAGTTGAGCTGGTAGCTTCAGTATGGTCTTGTTTTTGATCATTAGGGTAAATGCTCAAATGTGGGATAGCTGGGTCATAGGGGAGCTCTATGTGGAGTCTTTTTTTGGCGGGGGGTTGGGAAGGTTCCAGTCGTGGGGCCTGAACTCTGGGCTTAGGCGCTGTCCCTCAGCTCTTCAAATCAAGGCTAGCACTCTACCACTTGAGCCACAGCCCCACTCCCGGCCTTTTTTTTTTTCTGCTTATGTGGTGCTGAGGAATTGAACCCAGGGCCTCAAGCATGCAAGGCAAGCGCTCTACCACTGAGCCACCCTCCCAGCCCCATATGTGGAGTCTTTTGAGGAACCTCCATACTGCTTTCCAAAGTGGTTGAACAAGTTTACACTCCCACCAACAATGCAGTAGGGTTCCCTTCTGTCCACATCCTCCAGCATCTGTTGTTATTAGAGTTTTGATTACAGCCATTATAATTGGGGTAAGGTGGTATCTCAATGTTGTTTTGATTTGCATTTCTTTTATGGCTAGGGAGGATGAGCATTTCTTCATGTGTCTATTGGCCATCCTTCTTTCCTCTTCAGAGACATTTCTCTTTAAGACTTTAGCCCACTTATTTAGTGGGCAGTTGTTTCTTTGAAGGATTCAAATGTTTTTTTCTTTCTTGTGATTGTTTCTAACATATTTATAAGATGATTTTTTTGTTGCTTTGTATGTGCCTCCCACACAGTATAACCCCTGTTTTCACTGTATTTGATGTTGGTATATTTTGCGGAGGGGAAGGGAAAAAACAAATTGTTTAAATAGAGATACAGGTAGACCCATTGCAACAATGAGATGTACAAGACGTTATGTTGAAAAAATAACTTTACAACTTTGGGGGGCAGTGGCTGCTGGCTGGGGGGGTTGTTTGGGGGGGGGGACATGGGAAGGGATGGAAAGGGAAACAAAGGAGGAGGCAACAATGCTTAATAAGAAATGTGCTCATTACTTTTCCCATGTAATTGTAACCCCTCTGTACGGTATTTTCACAATAAAAAAAATTAAGTGTGGGTAATAAAGTAAAATTCATAGAAATAGGTTGTCATTATAGCTCATTTTACCCCAGAAATACACTATTCACAAATTCAGAAATACACCATTCATAATTTGTAATACAATAGAAATAAGTGCAATGTCAATGTCATCAATAAAATTCAAATGAAAGAGATACCTGTATAAGTGTCTATGTAAAACATAGTTACCTTTGTAACAAAAGTGATAATAAGATTTATGAATTGTTATGTTGCTATATTAATAGTAAAGGTACATAAAAATTAATATAGTTGTATCAGGGCTGGGAGGGTATCGCAGTGGTAGAGTGCTTGCCTTGCAAGCACTGGGTTCGTCTGCTCAATACCACATGAGCAGAAAAAGCTGGAAGTGGTGCTGTGGCTCAAGTAGTAGAATGCTAGCCTTGAGCTGAAGAGCTGAGGGACAGCACCCAGGCCCAGAGTGAAGGCTCCATGACTGGCAACACACACAGACACACACACACACACACACAATCAAAACAAAACTAGTATAGTTATATTAAGCTTAAAAGTTTCTGCCAGTTATTTATTCATCAGACAAGGGTCTAATATCCAGAATATACATAGAGATTGAAAATTAAACTCTCACAGAGCCAACAATCCAATTAATAAATGGGCTAATGACTTAAAGAGAGACTTCTCAGAAGAAGTAAAAATGGACAATAGACACATGAAAAAGTGTCCAACATCTCTGGCTATAAAGGAAATACAAATCAAAACAACATTGAGATTTTTACCTCATCCAAGTTAAAATGCTCTCTATCAAGAAAACACACAAATAATAACAGATACTGATGAGGATATGTCAAAAAAAGGGAACATTAATGTAATGTAAATGTAAATTTGTTCAGCCACTCTGGAAAGCAGTATGGAGGCTCCTTAAAAAAAATGAACACAAAATGACCCGATAACCCAGCAATTCACCTCCTGGGCATTTATCCTACAGATTACAAATGAGGTTACAGTACAGCCCCCAGCACAATCACATTTATTGTAACACCATAGCCAAGATAGGAAATCAGCCAAGATACCCCTCAATGCATGAATGGGTCAAGAAAATGTGAGAGGTATGTGTGTGTGTCTACACACACACACAGGAATTTTATTCAAGCATTAGAAAGAATGATACTATACCATTTGAAGAGAAATGAAAAGACTCAGAAGAAATTACACTAAATGATATAATTCAGTTGCAGAGACACAAAAGTTGCATGGTTTTTCTCATGTGGAAACTAGAACTAGCCTATAAACCAATAAATAAATACATTGGATGGTATGCAAGTGTATACAGCTGAAAGATGATAGATTAAAGGGAGAGCTCAAATAGTGTAATTCCTTAGACAGGTAAAGTCAAAGCCCAACAAAATAAGGAAATCTGTACTTGTAAGGAATGGGTAGGGCCAAGTAGAGAAGGATAGAGGAATGAAGGAGATGGGGAGGGGAGAATGCAATAAAATATGCCAGGTATATACCACAAAATTAAGAAAAGCAAGAAAGGAGTGAATAGAGAAGCGATGGGTAAGAATGTTGAAATGGGGCAAGACACACTGTATGCAGAAACTGCTTTGCTGAGAGGAAACTCCTTTGTACAGCTACTTAATGATAATAAAAAGATAAAGTAGGATGGCATAAACAGAATAAAAAAACTGATGAATAAACTATAATACTCGTCTGACTCAAATTTCAAAATGACTTTAAGAATATGGTTTTAGCTGGACAAGGAAAGTCAGTTAATGGTTTTTGAAAAAAAAAGTTATTTCAAGTGTTGGTACTGTTTATCTGGTTGGGGTATTTAGTGTGGAAATGCTGAGAAAAAGCAAAAGTCATGGCTCACATTTACTAGGGGGTAGAGATTTGGAGGACTACAATTTGAAGGCTGCCTTGGCAAAAAATTAGTGTGTGGTGTGTGTGTGTGTGTGTGTGTGTGTGTGTGTACATAAGTAAAAGGATTGGAGTCAAAAGTCAGACCCCAGAAAAAAGTGAGAATCTCCCACAAAAATAACTGAGAAAAGAGTGTTGGATAGTATGGCTCAAGTGGAAGAACATGTACCTAGTAAGCATGAGACCCTGAGTTCAAATCCTAGCACTTCCAAAAATGGGTCAGATGCTGGTGACTCATGCTTATAACACTAGATACTCAGGAGATTGAAAACTGAGGATGAGAGTTCAATGGCAGCACATGCAGACAAATCCAAGAGGTTTTCATTCTCCACCTAACCAGCAAAAAACAAATAAAATAAAATAAAGAACCACCCAGAAATTGAAGTATGGGTTAATGTCTGCCACCTGAGAAAAAGCTGGGCAATGATGTTCGACCATGAGACTCTAAGTTCAAGCCCCAGAACTTGCACCAAAAAAGTTAATTAATGAATTAAGGAACAGCAGGTTTAAAAAGAATGAATGGTATTTTCAATTTGGGAAATAATATGCTTAATTCATATCCATTTTTTGGCATTCAATTTATCATCAATTTATTCACCTAACTAACTATAAGCTTTTTGTATTTTTTTAAACTGTTGATGAACTTAATGTGACTAATTACTGTTACAGTTGTGCAACCTTTCAAAATGTAAGCATATATAGTAGAGAAAGCTTTGCAAAAGAATACCACAAGGATCTGTATTCCCAGGGGATTGATTCATGGGCCCTTCACAGATACCAAAATCCATACAAGTTCAAATCCTTTATTTAAAATACCACAGTATTAGCAAATAACCTACATGTATGCTCTTCTTCACTTAAAACACCATGGGATTTTTTAAATAATATCTAATACCATGTAATGTTAGAAAAGCATTTATTGCACTGTACTGTTTAGGAAATCATGTCACGAAAAGCCTATATATGCTCAACACAAACAAACCCATCATTGATGTTAGTGTATCCTTGTGCTTAGTGAAATCTTGGATGCAAAACCCTCCAGATACAGAAAAAAAGTTGCAGCCAAAGATTTTAAAAAGTGAAAATAAATAAATCTTAAAAATGCCTATAGCTAAATAAAGAAAATGTCCACATATAAATCTCATTTCAATAGCAACTATTAGTTTGACATTGTATATTTGAAATTGATACTCTTTATCCACTTCTGTAATAATAGTGTTTACATTTTCATTACATATAATATATACATCGCAGGTGAAATTAAAGGTCACACTTGTCAAGTAGAAAAGACCTACTTATGTTTATATAAAATATTTCCTGCTTTAAATGATAATGAATACTGATATGCCAATAATACAAATAGTATTTTGAGTACACACCACTGCTATCATGCTATTCCTTCAATAGGAACCAGTGTTTAGATGGGCAGTAAAGCCAACCTGAGTAGAGCATTAAAAGGCACAGAGAGCACGTTGCTTTAGACAAGTCTGAAGGGTCTGAATATTTAGTTCACATAAGTCTGGATACACTGGCAGGTGAGACAGGGTCCTGGGTGCATATGCATCTTCAGCATCTCCAAAGGGTCAATTAGACGGAGTTCAAACTCCTTGGCCACAGGTTGAAGTTGTTATACATCAGTTATTTTTCCATTTCTCTATGTACTAAAATGTACAATTCTATAATCCAAAGGTTGCCATTATTTTAGTATTATGGTTTTTCTCATTAATAAATTTGCTTTCCTTCTTCCAATCTTTCTTTCCTTCTTCCTTACTTTCTTTTTTTTTTTTATTTTTTGTCATGGGGCTAGAAATCAGGGCTTGGGTGCTGTTTCTTGAACTCTTGGCTCAAAGCTAGTGCTCTACCACTTTGAGCTATGGCTCTACTTCTGGTTTTTGTGTGGTTTGGAGATAAGAGTCTCACAGGGACTTTCTGCCTGGGCTGGCTTTGAACTCTGATCCTCAGTTCTCAGCTTGATGAGTAGCTAGGATTACAAGCATGAGTCACTGTCTCCAGTCTTCTGTTTCAAATTTAAATTGGCTCACTGACTCTTTTTATATTTAGTCTATGTCTATCTGATCTGTGCTCTTCATCTTTTCCTGACATAATCTGATTAAAGGGAGCAACCCTGACTTTGTTTTTATATTGGAAAATATATTTTTTACCTTATACCATAACTTTTTTAATTGTTAGCTTTTACTATCAAGTTTATTACTTACTTATTTTAATATATTGCTTAATTTTTCCATAACTTAGGATGCAAAATTGAATTAGAAAATTAGAAAAACTAGAATATTAAAGTATTTAAAAATTAGAAAATAGTTCACATATATTTATATATTTGACAGTACCAGAATATTATCATTTACTTAAAATACAGAACAAAATTCATAAGGTTGACTTTTATTACTATAAATAATCATTCTGAAAAGTAGTATGGTGTTTCCTCAAAAGACTAAACATACAGCTTCCATATGACCCAGCAATTCCATTCCTGGACATTTATTAATAGACTCAAAATAAGGCCACACTAAAGCCATAGCACCACTATGTTCAACAGCATTGTTTACCATAGAGATATGGAATCAACACATATGCCCCTCAATAGATGAATGGTTCAAGAAAATGTTGTATATACACAATGGAATTCTATGTTTCTATCAGAAAAAAATGATATTTACCATTCATAAGGAAATAGAAACACTTGGAAAAAATCATATTAAGCCAATAAAAATTATAGTAAGCCAGACCTAAAGAAACTTAGGTTGCATGGTTTCCCTCATTTGTTGTAATTAGCATGTGCCTATAAATCTACAAGAAAATACACTGAATGATAATTAACAGAAACATACACTTGGACATGACAAATTATACAAGACTCTAGACATTTACACAGTGAAAGCAAAGGGGGATATTCTTAGGAGTTGATCACACAGGCTCAATAGCTATGTGCATATGTTCATATTAATAATGTTCATCAAAATGAACTCCAAGAAATGGAATCATGAGAGTTTGGGAGTTTTGTGGCTTTTGTTTTTGTATTTGTTTGCTCCTTTGTCACTCTTTTTGACTTTATTCTTGGGGAGGATAAGGGGGAACACAGAAAGGGTGGGACAGAAGGTGAACAAGTGCAGCGGGGGACTCTCTAGACATAATGTGGAAAATAAACTACATCTTGTGGGGGTGGGAGAATCAGGTGGAAAAAACTGGGAAAAAAATGAGGGAAGAGGTGACACTGTTCAAAAAGAAATACACTCATTATCTGACTGTAAACCTTTACAATAACAGTAATAATAATAATAATAATCTTACCCTATGTTAACTGTCATTTTTGTTAATAAGGTGGACTTGAAAGGATTCTGACTACTAAAAAACTGATATTTTATTGCACCGCCCAGAAATTTTAGTTTTATAGTATTTAGTAATTATTTTACCAATAATTTAAATGACTTAAATTTTATTTATCTCTTGAAGATTTTCCTCGAATGAGATTGAAACATTTTAATTGTATTATCAAATATCTAACTTATTAAGTTTTAAACAAGTTTCTATGCATTACTATTTCACTATTTCTATATATAATTATTTCAATAAATAATGTTTTTAAAAGATAAGGAAGAAATTTGCATAATTACAAATTACATAAAATGTTATTAACATTTATACAATATTATAATAATTACCATCAGAATATTTTATATAATTCATTCAACACAATTTACAATGGTGGTAAACTGACTGCAGCATGGCTCCGGGGTGAGTTGTCATTTAAGCAAAGTCATTTCAGAAGGCCCAGAGGGGCAAGAGGTTGGTTCAGTGGTAGAGAGCTTGCCTCGCATACATGAGGCCTGAGTTTGATTCCTCAGCACCACATAAGCAGAAAAAGGCTGGAAGTGGCCCTGTGGCTCAAGTGGTAGGGCGCTAGCCTGGGACAGCACCCAGGCCCAGAGTTCAGGCCCCATGACCGGCAAAAAAAACAAGGCCCAGTGTATGCAGAGCTGAGATTAGGGCAGGCGGCAGGCTATAAGACAAGGAAGGTTTCTAAATACCATTATTCTTAAATAATTCTTAAAACACTTTGGTTAAGCCTTGAACCTCATTTGATTTAGTACCTACATCTGTCAACATATTTTAGGATTTCTTGCTTATTAATTTTGTTTTTAAAAGAATATTGGTAAATATTAAGATAACTAACAGCAAAGATGAAAATCACTTCTCTGGATAATAATCTAATATCTATTTTCAGTATTTAGATAAAGCTTACCAAGAAATCAAATGCTCTGCATAACACAAAAGGAAAAGGTTCTCAACCTTGTCTCCTAAGCAACTACATTTCATGCAATTCATTATACTTTTCACAAGAGAAAAAATTTTAAAACTTTCACAAAGAAATTGTAATCTGCTCTTTCTGTTCAGTTGGTTTAAATACATAGAGCAGGTCTATCCATCATGTTCTGAATAGAATTATTAGCATTGAAACTAATGATAGAGTTATTAGTATGGACAATACTACTTTTACATAGTTCACTGGTTTCACATAAGAGCATATTAGAAAATTGTAGAAATAGATATATCATTTCATTAAGTGTTGTGTTGTTGTTCAATTTTCCCTGATTCACAAATGCCAACAAATGCAAGCAGATTCTATGTATTCCTACATCAAAATTTCATACACAGTTGTGATTACCAGGTCAGAATATGTTCCAAATTAGTGCAAGGATGAAGAGATCCTATAATTTGTCCCAATAGGTAAGCTTTTTTCCTTAAAATTTTTTGACAAAATAGCCCAATTTAACGTAACAACATGACAGGAGTTTATGCAAGAATTATTCAGACACAAGTTACCTCCAGATCATACTAATAATATGATAAAAATAAAATGTGGAAGAAAACCTGCCTCAATCTCAATGTTTAGAACACAACTATGCAATGAAATAAGTGAAGTAGGGGTAAGAAATTATGTCTTTTTGGTGCATTTTTAGTTTTATTATCTTTGAGTATTTGTATGGAAAAGTTGCCATCTAACAAAGCAGTTTGTGCATACAAGGTATCTGAATTCAAGACCTTTCATACAGAGCTCCAAAGTAAGCAGTACAAGTCAATTATATTTCATATTACTGGCCTTGAATAAGTCAATACCTGTCCTGATGGTATAATCACTACCTCATGCACCAAATATATAACCTTCACATAACAAAGGTATTTCACTCTCAAACTGGAGGGTAGTGTGGATAATGTTGATAGGAGCATCTTGTTAGATTATAAAACAGAACTGGGAGATGATAGAGCAGAGCCCAGTGTTTCAAGCCCCAATAATCAAGTTACTTCTCAAAATCTAGAAATTAATCAAAGAGATCAAATGGGCACAGAATAAAATAAAAAAGTAGAGGAGTCAGAAATCCAATGAGAGGCTAGGGAATATGTAAAAACAGATGTCTGAAACTACAAGGAGAAGGCAGATATGAAAACGTTCAACACCAAAAATCAAGAGGGGAAAAAAACTACCTATAAAACCAGGCAAATAAGATAGGCTGTGTGAACAGAATTTCCCTTTATACTTTCTGATGTAAATAAAGTGAGAGTAAACTAGCTACCATATGAATGGTATTTTTAGCTACTCTACCAGCACAGAGTATGTCGATTATGATTATGAGTAAAAAATTTACTATAGCCATTCATAGATAGATACTTTCAGACATTGGGGCCCAGTGTATTTTGAAGGACAGTTTGGCATTTGGTGATACTTAGGTTATAACTGTGTAATAGATTTTGCAACATGGCTATGGAATTATAACTGTACAGAATGCTTTCATGGTTTGTCCCCTCCAAAGTTCTTGGGGATTTAGGAATAGACTGGGATTCAAACAATCTGTCCTCTGGGTCCCTTCAATGTATGTCCTCCATATTATGTATCTAACAGCAAGAAACGAAAGGGGTTTTTAAGGAAAGGGATCATCTTAGGTCACTTGAATACTTGCAAATGGAAAGCCAATATAAAATGAATTCCAACTCAAGGAACATGGGCCAATACATTAATATGTGTGATTGAGTCACTGAATCCTGAGTATAGTGAGTTCACAAGCAAAGGCATAAGAGAACAAGAAAGGTAGGGTGGTACTAGATTGTAAGGAACCAACTGTATCTTCAAGGCTTTGAAAGTAATCACAAAGATTTTAAAGCAAAAGTTAGGTATCAGATCTTAATGTTTAAAAAGACTACAAAGATGGTAGTAGGGGGGATAGTTTCAATTTGAACCAAAGTCTAGAGGTAGAGTAATCAGCAGAAACTTACTGGAAGCCTAAAGAACAGTTGATGGATTCTGACAGAACTGAGTAGCTGAACACAAACATTGAATCATACTGATCAATTAAATTCAATAAATAAGTAGTAAGAAAGATGTTTCAACCATGAGCATATCATCTTAGGTTGCTAAGTGGAAGACAAAGATTTATGAAGAGATAACACTAAAATAGAAGCAAAATGGTGAAGGTAGAGGAATGGGTCAGTTAAAGCAGAACTGATAAACTGGAGACGCCTCACAGACATGTGGGTTGGATGTCCTACTTTATGAGGTACTCTGAATTAATGATTACTGCCTTGGGATAATGTCAGTAGTTTTAAATTAAAGTTGAACTCAGAGCATAAATATTGTTATGTGGGTTGAGTGTGTAAGTCTAATAAAAGTTTTTATTACTTTCTGTTAGAGTGTAAAAGCAGTATTAATATGGAAAAATGAATGATATAAAATGAACATAAGAATATAATCTTAATAAAGGCCCCATAAGAATTTTATAAAATTGGTTTAAGATTTAAATATATCATTATAAGCAGTAATGTTTATAACCCATTTATCATAAAACTGTGAATAGTAACAAAAAATATAGGATACTATCCAATATGCTTTTATTTTGGAATGAATGAAAAGCTTATGTGAGGAACCTCATTAAATTATGGCAGAAATAGTAGGGTCTAATGATAAAATCACCAGTGTCATTCACCCAGTCAAGCCAATCCTGATTATTTAAACAGAATTATATGAATATACTGTTGCATGAAGTACTAAATAAATTATTATAGACAACACAGGCTTGATGGGTACTTGTTCTAAACCACCTTCCTTGACATTCTGCATTATAAAGATGAATTTTTACTTTGAACTTCCATTTTCCTTTCTATTACACAGTTGGTAATAGGAAATACCAATATGTAATGAAAGAAGTTGGAATGAGAGGTGTTTTCTGTCTTTAATGGGACATTATTAATGCATTGCCATTACATGGAAATAGACCTGCCTTATCATAATAATATACTCCAGAAAAAGTTTTACGCAAAAACTAAATGTCTTGATTTTTCAAACTATGTCCTAAGGGACAACAAGCATAACTTCATTTTTTTTACCACCCTTAGTTAATAGGTAGGATTTTTATGCATTGTTGGCACTACGTGTAATTGCTATATATAATTATAATATGCCCAACAATGCCTTCTTGTAGGTCACAGTGGTTATTACTATGAATCTAGATAATTAAAAGGGAATGAAAAATGATTATAGCCCCAGAAGGGCAACTGTCGGTCTGTAGCTGAGTCTATGAAACACTGGAATTGAAAATGCTTTTCACATCATCTATGATCAAGCTAAAAGTTGACCAAAAAAACCAGAACACCATCTAGAAGATGCCAAGTGGCCTCAAAGCCAAAATGAATAATCAAATTTGGTCTAAAATTAAAGACAGATGCAAGAGTACTAAACACAATCTGAAATAAAATGAAAACTGAGCCTGCTAATTATTGTATTTACTCATGGAACATATCTTCAAAAGTATATAGCTCACTAAAATGAATCCTTATCTTTACTGTAAATTTAAGTGCATCTCCTTTCTTAAAAGTTAATCATATAAACATTTCTGAATTATTTGCTGAAAGTTAACTAGATGTGTTAGTGTTTTGGTAGTAAATTATAAAACCCATATAATATATCTTTAAACTACAAAAGAATAGAATTATCCTGTGAACTTCATATAAATAATGATTCCATGTATATTATCTGCATGCAATCATTATCATTCGTAAGAGAATTATTTGAAGACTCAAGTAACTGTAAATTCTTTCTATTTGATAATCCCAAAATTTAATGCATACCGTCCTTCTAATGTATTTTTTTCTTTGGCGGAGATGTAAACTTTACAAAAACCATATGAGTTTATGGTAATTACACACCTATTGACAGGAATTTCAGAGTGAAAGAATAAGGAATAAAAATGACCTCTGCACTTGGCTTGCATATGCTCATAGAGGGTGTGCTTTTGTAAGAGTGAGGAAGAATAGAAGAACAAGTTTGCTGAAAATATACCAGCTTATTTTTTGGACATGATAATTCAGCAGAGCTTATCTAACAGTCTAGCTGGGAGGAGGTGTCAAGGGATGGATATCACCACAGGGAGAGTACATAGGAGAATGGAAAAGGCCGTTTAAGGAAGTGTAGTTTGTGAAAAGGTGAAGCTGTGAGCTGCGTGGAGGTGTAATCTATTAATCAGGAATCCATCCCAAGAGGAGCAGCTCTTTGAAAATGCTGAAGGTCATAAGCATGGGATTCAGCAAGAAATCCGGGTGTGCTAATAGCAGGATAGAGAGGAAACACACAATGGTCAGCAAGCTGTGTCTTGACTGTAACTGAGCGTGATCACAGGTGGCCAACAAGGGAAGTGACCATTTCAGAGGAGAGAGAAGGAAGGAAACTGCCCTGCTGGGAAGAATGGGAACAGAAAGCATGAGCTCAAAGCAGAGCATGGGGAAAATACATGGGTTTGGTTTGGAATTGTTAGGATAAGAAAGGAATTTTTTTTTCTCTTTAAAGTGATGGGAGTTGCTGAAGGGACTTTTCTAGACTAATGGGAGCCACCCTATAAAATAGTAAAAGGATATCTACCTAAATCAGAGTTTAAAATTTTTCTTAGCCTATCTAATTTAAAATCCTTCTGGCTCCTTAACCTATAAAATTGGACTCTATAAAAATGAAAATGAGAGAAGTGGTTCTGTGCCTCAAATGGTAGAGCACTAGCCTTGAGCACAAAGAGGCTCAAGGACAGCACCTAGGTCCTTAGTTCAAGCCCAGGACCAACAATAAACAAATAAATAGATAAATAAAAGAAAGAAATTAAGAACTTTTAAATTAGCATAATTTAACATGCATTTGTTTATGTCCTCACTAAAAAACTTAGTGAAATACATTTTAGTAAATCCATTTCTTCCACAAAAGACATAATTAGAAATTTTCATAATTCAACTTGATCTAATTAGTTATTTTAATATTTAAGTTTAAAGTAATTATCCTAGGTCATGTTTATTGAGAGAAAAATATAAGATTCTGGCTTAAAACATAGGTCATTCAGGTACACATTATTGGTGTACTGTGCAAAAGTCAATTATTTCTTTTGCATCTTTCCTTAAAATAATCTATGGTCTATTTATTGGTCCTTGCCTTAAACATACCTGCTATAAATTCCTTATGATTACAAAGTGTCTAAGCTTCATGTTTAGGTATATGTGTGTGTTTATGTATGTGAATGAGTTATTATGTATGAGTGACAGAGAGAGAAAGAGAAAAAAGAGAAAAGGAAAAAAGAGAAAAAGAGGAAGAGAAATAAAGAAGAGAAAAATAGGAATAACAATAACTAAAATACAAAGGTCTGAGATTAGTGTGCTTATAGCAGAGGAATGAATCTTGGTTTAATTCTACAGTAAAACATTACTGTTGACATTCTTTTCATTATTATTTCTATTACTATTATTATTTGTGTGTGTGAATGAGTGAGTATGTGTGTGTTGTGTATGTGTGTGTGTGTGTGTGTGTATGTGTGTACTAGGCCTAAGTCTTTAACCTAGGGCCTGGGAGCTGTTCCTGAGCTTTCATGCTCAGTGCTAGTACTCTACCACTTGAGCCACAGCACCACATGCAGCATTTTTGGTAGTCAATTGGAAATAAGAGTCTTACGAGCTTTCTTGTCCAAACTGGTTTTGGACTGCAGTCCTGAGATCTCAGCTTCCTGATAGCAACAGTTAGTTATAGGCATAAGCCACTAGCACTCAGCTTATTGTTATAGTTGTAATAGTAAGCAACATATATCACAGCAGAAATACTTTTCTCTGATGGTGCTTGATAAAAATCAATGACTTCATAGCCATTTGAAAAAAAACTTCCCTAAAACAGCATAGAATCGAATCAATAATTATTTTTCTTAGATACTTATTATATACTAAGACACAGTATGCTGTGTGAGTATCTGTATATATGGGGAATATAATCCAGTATTAAAACTAAGAATAGAGATTATTAGAATTTGCAATTAATATTATAGTCAGCTGACATTGATATCAGAATGAGACAAAAAAGAAAGAAATGGCATGGTAAAATAAGCAGGGGGGACACAGGACAAATAAGAATGGTAGTATAAGCAAATAATGATGCAAACTGGAAAGAAAGTAGATAGGCAAAATGAAAAAAAATGGCATATGTAAATGAGTGTGTCCCAAAGTCACAATTCCATTGTCCTTTAAAATGTGATTCCTACAAGACTAGAGACTATTTTTTCTAATAGAGATTCATTTTTTGTAATGGCTGACCAATAATGCTAGACTCTTTTCTCCTAATGGGCTCACTAGTGAAGATTATGGCAGAGAAATTACTCCCTGAATCGCAGTGGTAGTTATCAGGACAGCTGTCTTTCCAGAGGCTGAAAATGAATTAAGCTGAATCCAGATTTTGTCTTTGGCTGAGGCATTAAACGTTTGTTTCTCTTCTCTATTTTCTTCTTCATTGCTGGACTGGCTTAGGAAACCACAGCTATAAGAGCCAAAGTGGTGAGCTACTACTTTGTAAGGCTATTGTGTTTGCTACTGTGATGTAATTAAGTATTAATTATGGAGAGGAAATATGAATTTGATAAACTTTTTTTTTGGTCGGTCATGAGGCTTGAACTCTGGGCCTGGGTCTGTCCCTCAGCATTTCAGCTCAAGGCAAGCACTCTACCACGTGTGCCACAGCACCACTTCCGGTTTTCTGGTGGTTAATTGGAGATAAGAATCTTTCCTGCCAGGCCTGGCTTTGAGTTGCAATCCTCAGATCTCAGCCTCCTGAGTACCTAGTATTACAGGCATGAGCCACCAGCGCTGGGCGAAAAACAGAATTTTTGTTGATGAAAACTAAACTTCTGAGAAAAGAGCTGAGATCATCATCTGAGTATCTGAATTTTATTTTTTAAAGAAACCACAAATTAAAATTGAAGATGGTAGAGCAAACGTAATTTATGCAAGAAATAATGTGTGGGATTACAATCAACAGAACTTAACAGTCATGACCATCAAAAGACTGGTGTAATGACACACATATACCTGTTTTCAGTCAAAGCAGAAAATTAAGGCGTGCATACATTATTTCTATGGTTCCCTTTACAGACCTTTTAAAGTCATTAACATACTGGTTTTCATCATGACAACTAAGATCATGCAGGTTAAGTACTACATATCATGGGTAATCTTCTTGCTACTAAGAAATAATCAAACAGTAAGGTTTATAATGATGATGATGATGATAGTAATGATTATAGGACATGAATGAGACTATCAAAGAAGGGCTCAGTGGAGGTTAGGAAGGAGGGGATACAGAAAGGTGATAGCATCAAAGGACATTCTAGGTATACACATGAAAACTGCACAATGTAACCCACCTAATATATTTAAACAAGAGAAGAAAAGAGGAAAAGAATGGTAGAATGAACTTGTTCATGGTGTGCTTGTACAGATATGCCAGAATAAAAAAAATCCCTTACTAAAACTATGCCAGCTCAAAAATGAAAATACATAGTAAGAAAGAACAGAGGAATTATCACAGAAGAAATAGAAAGAAACTAATCACAGGCAAAATGTATGTATATATGAGAATTGGTCTGTGACATCAGCTGTCCTTATGTACAAGAAGAGTGACCACCAAATATTTGTTTCCTATATTTATACAAACATAAGAACTTTGCTTTCTGTGTCTAAATGCAAGAATATAAGTGTTTAACCATATCAAGTTGTTACTGCAAGACACTAGCAACATATGCAAAATGATCTAACCATGCATATCAATACAAGCTGACCAGTTGCTGAAATGTTAACCCACTGTAAAATTTATAAGAACTTATATGCACAAGTTTTCTCAGAAATATTTTCTCTAAAAATCTGAATACTATATGATGAATTTATGAGATTTATAATAAGTCGTTCATGAACATAAATGCATAAAACAAAGAATTTAAATCTCAGGTAAGTTTTTGTCTTTAGCCAATATGATTACAGTTCACCAAACTATGGTCTACAAAAATAACAGGATACATTAACAGGAAAATAAGATAGTGCTAAAAGTAGTACATAAACAAATGACATGGACAATTTCTGAGATATCATCTTTAAAATAATACTAGAAGCCTTTCAAAGAGATTTTTCTAAATTATTTTGAGCCAGAACAATAATACACAATAGTGCTCTTAGTCTGTACTGCCACCAAGTGACTAAACCAATTTATTTAATGTTGTTCAATAGCTATTGCACTGCTGAAGCAAGAACTGGAAACACTAAACAACTTGAACCATCAATAGGTAAAAGAGCACCACAACTAGCACGAGAATGAAACCTCAAAAGCACTAATAAAACAACAGAAATCTTACCAGCTCACTGGAAGTTCATGAAGTCTAAGAATGTTACTCAGTTTGTAGTCAAATTTTGCTGGACAGGGATTTTCTTTACATAAAGTCATGTCTAGATTTGGTTGCATATCTATGGGAAATTCTGAATCCTAGAGAAAAAAAATACAGCAAGAGCTGTGTTAAATACCTGTAACACTGTACACACTGGTATTGTATTGTTTAATATTAAATTATATCATATCTATTACTACTATATTCTTCTATAAATGTTACCTTAAATTCTTATTATCTTACTTTACCTAATTTGAGAAAATATACATGAAAGATTAAAATTCAAACGAGGGACAAAGCCATTTCATAACCAACTTTAATTCTAAGCTGCATGCTATGTGTGAAAGTTTACTTGAGACCCTTCTTTTCATGAATTCCAGTGGAGCCCAGTATAGCACCATTTTTAGTCAAGTTTGTCAACTGACATTTTCGATGTACTTTCTACTCCAACAGTAACTTCAACACGCTGTATATTATTCTGACGCCTCTTTTGTCTTCTGGGACTGATACACTTAAAAGCTAAATAACATTTCTTCTACTTTTTAAAAAAGTTACTAGCATTTCCATTGGTTTAATGTTTGTTATATCTATTTTCTAAGTTATATTTATTTTAAAGGTATTTGCTAAAGATAAAAGACCCCTGTCATAGTCCTTTAAGTCACATACATTAGAATCCACTTCTACTTGTTGATTACCAAGAAAACTCCATATGCCATTCAAATTCCACAAGAAAGGAACCTATCCTCAGTGGATAGAAGCCATACTATGAGTAAGTGTTCAATGCTTTCTAATGGGTGGATTCATTGCCTAACATGTGAATCTTTAAAAGTGCCTTGAGAAATAGAAGCATATATTCCGTTTTGTTCTCAGTAATTCATTCAAACCACATTTATAAGTATCAATTTCTCCTAAGTGATATTGTAGGCATGAGAAACCCACCAATAAACTAAACAAATAGATAGACACTTTTTGCCCTTGTGAATGAATAGGAAATACCTACAGAGCTGGAAAATGATAAAAATCCATTTTCCTAAATAATTTTTCTGATGAAAAAGTATTACATCTGTAAAAGTTTTGTGCATTTCCTACTATAAGGAAATAAAAGAATCTTAGTGTCACCACCAAGATGTAATCATTATTATTGTTTTAATTGTTTAACTCATTATTCTTAATTTTAATTGTTCAACTCATTTTCTCTTTCAATGATTCAACAGTTGGTATTTATCCTCCGATTTTCATTTAACTATAACTTAATTTTTCACATCATTTAGTCTGTTCTGAAAACTAATTATTTTAACATTAGTATATACTATTTTATGTAATATTTAGTGGTTTAGCTTATTGTTGCTCATGCTACGTAGAGTTCATCCCAGCCATAACTATCATTTCCTTAAAAGACTGAGATATGCAAATAATTCAAAACATCATTTGAAAAAAAGACATGGTAGCTTGTTCTAAAGAAATGTTGAGCTAATTTGTGGCACAGTGTATAATTCCACACCATATCCTTGTTCACAGATTACATGCAATCACACACTGAAAATAGCACATTCATTCACCAAGAGTTTATTTTGATTAACATTTATTGTTTTCTACTTAGTGGAAGGCACTGAATTTGATTCTTATACTGTAAGAAAGCAAAAGAAATAAACACATAAGTTGTATCTACAAGGTGAAAATCCTATGAGGAAAAGTAGCTGCCAAGTCATATATTCAATTATTTGTCTTTTTTCATGTGTTAATTGAGTAGCTGGCACTTTAAATTATATTTCTCTTTTCTTTCTTTTTCCAGATTACATATTTATATTTTTCATCTACTTTCTTATTAATACAGTGGAATTTCATTTTAATAATTCTGCTTCATTTGGAAACACAGGGAGCATAAATGATTATGTTGGAAAATATATCAAGATAGATCAAATTTTAGTATTATAAAAATTTTTGACCATAGAAAAGTATCTCAAACCACAAGGATATTTTCCATGACAATTTTGTGATCACTGATAAACAAATCATTATTTAAAACTAATAAAATAAGGCATTTAATATAATGTAAGTTATATCACTTATTTCTCTAGCTCAGATCAAAATAGGAAAAATAGCATAATAATTGAAGATCAACTTAAAAGAAGATTTACAAGAGCAGCAAAACCTCAGTAATAGTCTATATAAACATGGTTTTCTTACAGAGGCAAAGCATAAACTCCTATATCACCCAGGCAATGTATAGAAACTTTACCAGAGACAATAGCCAATAAATGGGTAAACAGGATCAGTGAGGTAAATGTGGAATACACTAGTAAAGACAATGCACTCAGGATAGAAAAAGTAATATAAATCTTTAAGCTATTCTTTAAAGCTGTATAACCATTACCTTTTGTTTGCATTGGCAAGATACAACTGGCAGACATTGCTAAGCTCTTAGTAATGGCTTTGATTGTTCAGTGGTTCTCAAGTCAGACTACACATTGAAATTTCTGGGCAGCACACCAGGCCTATTGAATAATAATTTCTGAGACTGAGTCTCTAACACTTCCATTTACTGTAATGTTCCCTGTGTAAAATACAGTAAAGGATTGAAAATCATGGCTTTCACGAATAATTCAGCTCCACCCTATAATAGTATGTGAAATCAGGCAAGGTATTTAATAAATTTTATAGCCATATTTTGGTGTCTATAAATTATAACCCAAACTATACCTGTCTCACAGGATGCAGTGAAGGTTAAGTGGCATAATCGTTGTAAAGCTTTCATCACATATTTGGGACCCATGTAAATTATTTAATTATTTAAGAAACAAACAATTTCTGCTCCTATTTTTATTCATTCTGTAATTAGGGGCCCATGTTAATTCCAATTTATAAGTAAATTTATTATAAACCGTTCAACATGCTATTTTAAAATAATTATGTATGGAAGTGGCGCTGTAGCTCAAGTGGTAGAGTGCTCGCCTTGAGCTAAAGAGCTGAGGGACAGTGCCCAGGCCCAGAGTTCAAGCCCCACAACCGACAAAAATAAAAAAAAATAAAATAAAATAATTATATATTAATCGACTTATAGTTTTAATCTTTTCCTGGAATACTAGATAAACCAGCCTTCATTCTCCTATGATCCTACTGTTCAGAGTACCAGTCCCATATCCAGGCAACTATAGGCCATCTGTTCAAGTACCAATGATAGTGCAGGGCTTGCCCTGTTGCTCATTTATGATTACTTACTGCTAATATTTAACCATAGAAAAAATAATGGTTCTTTCTCTTCACTTGAGCAATTCATCAATCAGACACTCCTGCATCTATCTATCAATATGGAGAATCTAATTTACTGGGCGCCCCTCCACAAGAATTCCAAGTAACTAAGTTTCCCCCAGGCCCTGAATCTATGGCACTTGACCCAGCTCTGTTTTTGTTTCTCTTTCTTTTCTATTGATCTAACATTGGTAGAAATTACCTCAAGCAATTTTAATTAGAAATTGTTCACTCAAGCACACACTCTACTCTTTGTCAGGTCAAAAATATTAACTAGAATATGTTTGTTCTACAGCAAAGACTCAAGGGTCTGTCACAAAACAACATAAATTTTAAAATATATCATTGATAAACGTAGAGTCAAAATATGCAAAGGATGCTAAAGTGGGAAAAACTAACAAAACTATTGGACCAGAGGGTATGCAATCATCATTAATTGAAGATATGATAATGTTAATTGATGAGAGATATACAGAACTAAGTGGATGAATTAATTGCAAATACTATGATTATGTTGAGAAGGTAGATAAAAATTAGATAGAAACTGTAACTACAGGGAAGGCATTTTATTATAGACAAGAACATCTGAGAAATTATAAAATTCAGTAAACTAATGAACTGAAAATATAAAATAAAAAATTCAATTAACTTTAACGAGATAAATACCTAATAAAACAATAATAAGAAATTGGTTAAGCCTAAAAATGAAAATTATACTTTCTTCATGGATGTATAAAACAATGTCTGAGTAGTTTAAGTATTCTGTGGCCTGGAGTCTGTGGATAAATACCCCAATAAATTTGGCTTAAATATTTAATTCAATTCAAATCAGACCTTGAATGTGAACTTAGAGGCTTTTCTGTTGGGCCATCAAGAGCTGTTTTTATTGATCAATCATGTTGGGAAATGATCTGATTTAATCATGGGCCATAAGGATTCATTTTAAAGTTAGAAGTTTAAAAGATTAATGTTTAAGTTAGGATTCACATAAAGGAACATCCTACTGGAACCTATTTTTTCCATATCTTAATTCCCAATGTGAGGAAGAATTTACCAGAAGTTTCCTTCTGGTTTCTATACCCTCATTATTATTATCACTCAAGTGGTCCTTTGCTGTCTGACAAGCTCACCACATCACTCCTTGTGAATGACTGACAACTGACATTATCAGCAAGACTTGATGGAGATAATTGACATTCACAATCTAAGAGTGAAAAACGAGGTGAGGGAGGGAAAGCCTTACTTGTCCATTCAAGTTCTTTCTTGACCTTTCAGTTTGCTGGCATTAAGTGACCTTATAGGGAGAAGTCTGATACTTATTTAGGAAATGTTATTTTCCCAAATATATTTACACATTCTTCTTTATTACTTTAAAGTACTATTGTGACCCTTCTCTATGATTACATGAAATAAAATAGCTTCACTGTGTTTTTAATCTATCCCTGAGATATTAATTCAGACATTACTCCTATCAAATTATGCTAAAGCAAAAAAACTAACAAAAATAAAATATACAGCCCTAAACTATCACTTGTAAACTACACTACCTCATCACATTTTAAAGTATATTTCTTGACTAAATTTCACTCTTGAAGTATAAATTACTAATAGAATAGTAATAAAAAGTTTTCTTGATTTATATTTTACTCATATTTATATTGCTATAATAACATTTTTGGTGAAAGGAATTATTACTTTAAGAAATACTGGAATACTACCCTGAAACCTAATATAAAATTGGCATGCAAAGAAATAAAGGACTTCTAAAGAAGTATACTTTTACTATGTTGAGTAATGATAAATAGCATTTTAAAACTAACCTCCATTGTCCAGTTTTAGTGGCTCACCAGAGCCCATTCTCTCAGTAACTCCATTTCTAAAAATGCATTCTAGAAAGTTTCAGACCAGTTTCCAGGAGGAGGAGTGAGTGTGTGTGTGTGCGTGTGTGTGTGTGTGTGTGTGTGTGTGTGTGTGTGTGTGTGCTAAAAATACCTAAATGCCAGTAAAAGGAAGTTAGTTTACTGTATTACAGAACACCAGCAATCTAAATAATAGAACACTACCAAGTCATTAGTAATTTTTGGCAGGAAAAACATTTTCAGAAATAGAGACAAGTGTTCACTAAGACAGAGGACATACATACATATTGACATATATGTGCAATTAGAAGGAAGTCCAGTCTTGAACCACGTAACATTTTTTGTCAATGATACAATTTGGACTACACAGACAATGGTGATCCCTTAAGATTATGAGCCTGAAAATTCCTACCGTCTAGTAATGTAAGAGTTGTTGTAGTGTTGTAAAGTAACCCATTATGAGTGTGTTTATAGTGGTGCTTATGTAAATAAACCTATTGCATTGTATTAAAATATAGCACTTACAACTACATATATTACATTTTATTTGATAACAATAATGACTTTCCTAGATGATGTATTTACTATGATGTACTTTTACGGCTATTTTTAAATTTTTATTGTAAGGGTGCTGCACAGAGGGGTTTGTTACATAAGTCAGGTATTGAGTACATTTTTTTCTGAAGAGTGTCACCCCTCCCTCATTTTCTCCCTGTTTTTCCCCCCCCTCCCCCTTAACCCCAAGTTGGATAGTCCATGTCCAACAGAGTGTCTAGTGAGTATCACTGCTGAATTAGTATCATTATTTTAGAGTGTGTTCTTTTTCCTTATAAAATGTGTGACCACATTCTTCATGTTCACTCAAGGCCTTGGCTGCATCAACACATGACCTGGGTTGATTGACAGGCATCCTCTAGATATGTGTAAGTACACTCTATCAAGTTCTCACAGGGATGCAATTGCTTGAGGAGGCATCTCTCAGGATGTGTCCTTATATTAAAGTAACACATGCTTGTATGTCAGAATATTAATAGTGACTAACTCTGCATGCTTTTTATTTTATATGAATTTAATTTCTTTATTTTCAAAGTTTTCTATAAGGAATTAAGATTACTTTTAGCACTTGGAAAAACATGGAATTAAATATGTATATGATTTAGAACCAGCATTTTAATGAAATGAGTAACTTTTCTCAAGTTAATAGTTTAAAATTCCTTCCCTTTTAGCATAGAAGGGCTTTACTTTTATTATTAATCTAGGTCTTGCTTAAGCAATTATATATTCTAATCATGACTAGATTTTTAAAAATACATTATAAAGTCTGTGTGGGAGAGTAATCAGATATTTCAAGTTGTATATTCCACTGATAGTCCATAATTATCAAATAACATGATTATACATCAATTCCAACTTTACATGTTAATAAAATTAAACATATGAATTAACAGCATCATGATACTATGTGATTTATAAATCACCTCCTTCCTACTAAGCATATGCTTATAATCTGAATACTGTCGAAATCTAACAAATGATACTGACTGAAGTTTCTGAGGTTTCCTTAAATAAAGACCAATTCAGCACTCAGAAGTTGAGTTGTTTTAGATACAGTTATAAATGTCAGAGTGTAGCCTTCTTGAAGTTAGGTATGGTGTGGCCCTGTGATTTTCTTGACCAAAGAAATACAAGAAAAAGGAGCTGCAAGGAGCAAATTTAAAGTGCAACACGTTTTGCCACTCCTTTACTTGTTTTTCCTGATAATAAGGGATCTAATTTCATGCCCTCCTCCACCAGACTGTGTTTCTAGATTAGAACCAACAGAACTCTTTTGCTGATCCACAACATCCACATAATATAAGAACGATCTGCTTTGCTGTACTAAACCACTTAAATATTTGAGTTAGGTTTCTATGCAAGTGTCAGAATTTCTAACTGATGTAGACAAGGCTATACATCCAACAAAGTTGTCCAGGGTTCATATTCTACTTTCATTGCCAGACAAGTTATCTTAGTATTGGTTGAAATCCCCAAGCGAAGTGTGTATTCCAGTAGAGTACCAGAGCTTATTTCATTTACAAAAATCACCTAACGGACAGTCATAATAAGCTTACATTGCAAAGCAGAGGATCATCTATATCCTTCTCTTGTAAAGACATTTCCCAAGAAATGAGGAAAATGATCTGATTCATTTATATTCCCTTGGCTCAAATTTCCTTTCTGGGAATGCAAGACTCACCCAATGACTTTCTGTTCACCATACACATTTCTAGAGGGCAGCCAGCTGGCACAGCTCCTGTTTCTGGCACAAACAGCACACAGCTGGGTTGCTTATCTAGTTCTTTGGAATCCATCCTGGTGGCTCTCATGAGCCTAAGCAAATGCTGAGCCAAATTGAAGCAGTATTCAGGGATCAGAGGTCACTCCCACAGCATCTAGTTATTGGTTAGGGTAGCAATTAAAATATATAACACTACTTTAAAGAGTGGTTATAGCAACTTTTAAACTACTTGAATGTGTGAGCAGTTAACTGAAAAATTAAAAAGGAAACAATGGAAAGGACATTTATCAGCAAAGAATATAACCTGTTTAGGTTTGAAATTTAAAGCACTTCTCTTATTACAAGTTTACTTTGAGGTTGAATGAAGATATCCCAAACCTGTAATACAACATACCTAGCAGTATGTAAGCTAAAGCTGACTGAAGTGAAAGTTTCTGTGACTTTTAGATTCTATCTGTCTCACTATAATTTTCATTTAAACAATTGTGTTATCTCTACAAAGCAGACACCAAGAACAAGCCTTTTAAAGGTTAAATTTTCCCAACAATATATCTGACCCAAAAGAAATTGCTCAATTGGATGGTTTGTCTACTAGCATTGACTACATAATATATTATCTATTTGTTAGACTTCCAAAGATAAGAGAAAAAAACATGAATTTTTATTATTGAAATTTTAGCACAGACTGGCTATGTTAAACTAATAATGACAACTATTAGAGTTTATATTTTTTGCTAATAGTTTTTGTACAATAAGGCAAACACCTAAAAAGTGTCAGTTATATGTTATATGTAAAATAATCTTTGACAATAAATTAAAACTTCTGGTTTGGTTGCACAAAATATATTGAAAGATACAGTAAACAAAATTTAAAACACAGGTAAGAAAAAACACATGGAAGTTCAATAAGGAATGTGCTACAAATATGACAGAAGTGACCATTTGTGTCAGTACTTGGCACTAAAACAGTACTGGACAATGCTTTATAAAAACCAAGTTCACTTGAAAATGGTGATGCTGTTTTCAAGAGTTTTACCAAATTAATAGTATATATGATCTCTTTGAGTTCTGGTATTTCCTTCAATAAATGTCAAATATTTTCTGATTTGTTTAGTGGCTAGAAAGTACATATCATTTTCTTTTCATTTTACAAAGTTCTTTATTGCTGCTTGAGCATATATAACTTTTAGTAATTTTTGCTTCTTGAGATCCTTTCTGGCTGATTTTTAAGCCCTCAAATCAGTGAAATTGTATTTTTTCAGTTATTTTTATAATGGATATTAATGTAAGACTTGAAACTTGAAACTACTATAGTAAAGAATAGGAAGTTGACATTAGACAGTAACTTCCTGAGCAGAATTCCAATAGCTCAGCAAATAGGAGCAATGGTTGAAAAATGGAATTTCATTGAACCAAAAAGAAGCTTTCAGAAGACTCAAATAACACAGAATGCATGAAAATATTTGCCAATTACACATATGACAAAGGATTAATCATCAGACTCTCCAGGTAGCTCAAAAGAGTAAACTCACAAAGAATCAACAACTGAATTAACAGATGACCAAGAGAAGCACAAATGGCCAAAATATACACAGAAGGAAGCTGAATGGGTGACAAATGCAAATCAAAATGGACATGAGATTCTAACCCAATCCAGTCACCATGGCCAACATCAAGAACAACAAATGTTGGCAGTAAGGGAAAAAAAATCAAACTAATATCCTGTTGGCAGGACAGTAAATGAATGCAAACACTACAGAAAGCAGTATGGAGCTTTTCTCAAAAAACTAAAAATAGAACTACCCTTTGATCTAGCAATGCCACTCTTAGTATCTAAAGAAATGTAAGTCATGATTTAATAGGGGTAACTGCAGACTCAAGTTCACTAAAACATTATCCACTGCAGCCAAGCTATTGATGCAGTCCAGATACTCTGCAATTAATGAACAGGATAAAGAATATGTGTGTGTGCACAAATACATAGACATATATATGTGTGTATTTATACACACATACATACATAGATGCATAATGGGATATTGGTAATTAATGAAGAATAAAGTTATGAACTTTTAAAGCAAGTGGATAGGTTTGGAGACCATCAAATTACAGTAAGCCAGTACAGTATAGTACAGTACAGTAAGCGAGGTTCAGAGGATCAAGGTCACATGTTTTCTCTGATATGTGGATGTTAGTGCTGTAAGATAAACATATACATAAGTAGATACAGATAAGTACATGGAAACACCTACATATATACATATTATATATGCACACATAAATATATCATTATATATGTACAGTATATGTATGTGTGACAGACCATGTTAAACCCTAAAAAGCAATTAGCATGTGCCTTTTTAACTATATTTTTCTTATCTCTGAGTAGTTGTACAAAAAACTTGCCATTCAACAAAACAGTTTATAAATACGATGCATCTTGACCAATGTCACCCTTTTCAACATTCTCACAACATACACTTAAAAAAATGAATATTGCTGGGAGTGCGGGAAATCACACCTGTAATTCTAGCTACTCAGAAATCTGAGATCTGAGGTTTTTGGTGCAAAGCCAACTCAGGCAGGAAAGTGTGGGAGACTCTTACCTCCAGTAAACTACCAAAAAAGCCAGAAATAGAGCTATAGGTCAAAGTGATAGAGCACTAGCTTTGAGCACAAAAGCTTAAGGATAACCTTGAGTTCAAGCCCCAGGACCAGTACACAGGAAAGTGAGTATAGAAAGGTAAATTATGTCCATTCTTGGGTGTGCATATTAGTAGTATAGAGCAGGGGGAATGGAAATGGTGATAGAAGGTTGATATATCAATATATTTTGTATCCATGTGTAATAGAACAATAAGCTTGTGAAATTGGTTTGGGAAAGAGAAGAAAGGAGTAATGAGAGTGACTAAAGGAATGAGCCAGATCAAGGTATGTTGTATGCATAGATTGATGTGTCAAAATGAAACTCCTTGTACCACTATTTGATGCTAATAAAGTTTAATAAAAGGGATTCATTTGCACTAGTGGAAAGTGCTTAATATCCTGACTGATGGGCACTTGCTGGACTTTCTCTGAATGCATGTCTATGGCACTATGATAACATGTTAACTGAAGATTTCATTTTTCAGTGGATGTCCCCAAGATTATCTGCTTGTAGCTTGATGATTTAGAGTATTGTAAAGCCCCATATAAAATACTTTCACTCTAAACTTCTAACAATATCTGCTATTAATATAATCTGCAGCATTTAATCTTATTTTTATCAATCTACAATTCAATTATTCTTATCTTTGAATCTTAAATGTTGTGATTGGCTATCTAGAGCCAAACTCAAGACATCAGAAAAACAGGCATCCAAGTAGACAATTCAGTAGGCACTGGTGGCTCACATCTGTAATACGAATTACTCAGGAGGCTAAGATCCAGAAAACTGTAATTCAAAGACAGACAAGTAAAAATAGAGTCAGGAGATTCTATTCTCAAAACAACCAACAAAAAGCTGATCTGGAGGTATGGACCAAAGTGTAGAGCTAGCCAACAAGCAAATTACACAAGTGCAAACCCCTTAGTCAAACCCTGGTGCCCATCAAAAAAGAAAAGAGAATATGATAATTCAAATGAGTTAATTGGTAAGTGTGTGAACATATATATATATATATATGCATAATATATTTAATGTATAGGTAAATTCTCAAACATAGAAATAAAATCTTCCCTTTCACTAAATTATGTTTCCAACTCTCTTGATGCTTTTTGAAATATTCATTATTATAAACATATTTTTCTTTTCCTTAAGAAAAACAAAATATGGAGATCAATATTTTCTTCTTAATTCAACTGTAAGTACAAGAAGGAATATGAAAGTCATAGCAAAGCCACAAGCTTTGCTGGTGAATCATCTTTAAAGATGGAATACACACACAGTGCAGGTCCTGTGGGCTTGAACTCAAGGTGTTGTCTCTGAGATTTCATAATCAAGGCTAGCACTTTACCACTTGAGCCACAGCTTCACTTCTGGTTTTTTGGTAGTTAATTGGAGATGAGAGTCTCATGGACTTTTCTGCCCAGGCTGGCTTCAAACCACAATCCTCAGATCTCAGTTTCCTGAGTAGCTAGGAAGACAGGTGTGAGCCATCAGTGCCTTGCTGGAATAGTTTTTGTAAATACAAAATGTCATTAGTTCCATGTCCGCAGACCCAACAACAAACGTTTTATTAGAAAATGTGTACTCATTCATGCAGAATTTATAAAAGTCTTTTGCATATTTTCCTGTATTGACTTAGATAGTTTCATTTTGCCATAAGATTAGACTTAAGACAACAAAATAGGTTAAATGATTTGCTTATTAAGATCAGAGTGATTTGAAATAAACAATTTAATTTAAATGCAGTAGTTTGTTATTCTTCAGTTATTCTAAGACATGTTCCAAACCAACATAACAGATTATTTCATCTTAATACAATCAGGAATTTATATTAATTATACTAATTAAATTACATTTAAGGCTTAGAATGAGGTATCATCTACTTCTAAGGATTGTGCTGATATTCCTTTGTAGCTGAGATTGTCAATCATAAATGACTGGAAAAAAATTGTCCAGATGAAACTAATCCTATATTATTTGCATAATTATGTGGGTTCTGATTAGTGTAAAATAGTGCTTCAACTGTAGAAATTCTATATTGCAACCCAAGAAATCCATCGATTCTTTAGAAGTATCCTATGGTAGAATATTTGAAGCTGAAAAGTTAGTCTCCTAAAATTTACCACATACTCTGTCTTTTGTTCATTTATCACGAATGAATCATGATCACTACTTTTAAGTAATAACTGAAGTCTCAGGCTTTGAACATTTTTCCTACCATCTCATTGATGACAGATGATCTAATGTTAGCCAACAATTTTCTCGTCTATAGGTACTTCTACTGAAATGCGTTTAGTCATCAGAAACTATACCTAGATATATACATACATACATATGCATGTACATATACATACATATCATTTAAACACTGAATTTCTCCAGAGTTCATAACTCCATTTTCTTATTCCATATCTGTTCCTCTAGCATGTATATCTACGCCTAAGGCTTATCCTAATGTACTTTTGTTGTCTTTTATCTAAGTCTACCAAAATTTCCTCAGGAATCTAAACAAGTCATCAAAAGCTCACTTTTCCATGGCCCACGTTTTGGGAAAGGCCTCCAAGCTGATGGAAAACAATGTCTAGTGGCTGAAGAAAAAGGCTGGCCCAGAAGCCCTGCCAGGAGAGACGCAAGGCTGGCCTGTCTGTGGCGGGTCAGCCACTAGCCTGATCCATTTTACCTCCTGCCTAAGTGGTGGGCGTCCGGGAGGAGACAGAGGCGGAGGTCTGTGCAGGCCGATAATGCATGAAGGGTTCCGGCTGTTTTCCGAGGTCCCGGGACTCGGGTGCCTCCCCGCGGTGGCACCAGAATGCTTTCTGCCGGCCCTGGAAAGGTGCAGGCCGTTGCGCTGGTTTTGCATCTTCCGTAGGGGGCCTCGCGCTCCTCGTTGCCCAACTGGCAGAAGCGGCTGGCCAAGGCTCCCCAGAGCCACATCCTTGGGGTCCTATTAGAGCGCTAGTGAAATGTAGGTGCCAGAAGCCCACAGATGCAAATTGGCCAGGCGATTAAAGTCTTTTGAACTCGGTAAAAGTATTTGTGGCTACTCTGGAAGCTAGAGGTTGGTCAGCAAGAAAATACCAAAATATAAAAAGAAAGGAAAGCGACAAGAAAAATAAATATATATGAGCATACTATATTATTATATATTATAATTACATTATTATATATCATAATTATATAGTATATATATTATTTTAAAAAACAAACCAAAACCGAAACCAAAATGTTGGCTGGTCTGGAAAGCAGAGAAGCCTGAGAAGATGCCCAGGTAGCTGCTAAAGAGGAGACGGACAGCTGGAGGTCACAAGGTCTCTGGGTCCGTCCAGCACACTGTTGAAGCAGGAGACACCTCGGAGGGATCCACTCCCATGTTCCTCATTTTGTTTTTGAATGTTCACATTAATTAAGCACCATTATTTACATTCATGATCAAAACTGATGGCGCTTGCCAGCCCGTCTTCGAATTATGCTCATGTTTCCATTCCTCCCTCTGCATTCACTTATTCTTTTCCTATTCGGGGTTTCTGTTCTTTTCAATAGGAAAATTTACGACCCTCAGTATATCTCGCTGCTTAATGAAGTCCACAAACAAAAACTGGTCAGGAGAAAGCATATATCATTGTATATTATTTCTCCTTATGAAGAAATATGTCCATGAAAAAGAAAATGCAATCACATTTCGTTTCTCTCTATTTCCACCAGATGGTCTATTCTGTGCACAAGACCATCCGTGGGGGGTGATGCAAGGCTATCTCTAACATCACCTTCCACTGCTTACCTTACATATGCCCTACCCTAGCCCTGTTACCTCTGTCATCCCCTGCTTTGACAGAGCACTGGAATCATGTCATTACACAGACTATGAACTATCAGAAAACAAAGGTAACATGCATTTCTGTCTCTTCAGAATGGGATCTTCTATATAATAGGGATCTTCTACATAATAGGTGTTCCATAAAGGCATACTTAGGTCCTCCCACAAGTCAATATGTTGTTTATATTTAATTCACAAAACAGTCAGCATTCCTCTGAGGGGAAAATAGCAAAATAGCATTATGATGTATATTTTGTGTATGAACTTACATAGTAATTTTACTTGTCTAATAGTCTCTTAGTGACACATTCTATAAAAGCATAGCTGGAGTCATTATTCTTTTTTCCACTACAGAATGATAATACATGTTAAAGATTTAGCAGCTTTAAAAGCACATTCTCTGATTTACTGCAGCTAACTCAACACTATATAAACAAGATCTTTTTTGCCTTTATACATTTATTTTAGTAATACTTTGCAGAGATTCTGATTCAAATTCTATCTTTTGGCTATAAGCCAAAATTTACTACATATTCAAGTCAAAATCAGAGATTAAAAAATGATAACTCAAATACGTACTTTCAGTGAATGTAAACATTTGTCTTATGGTCAAAATTAGTAGCATTGCCAAAAACATCACTTCATTCCAGGATCATATGTACAAAGTACATCTATGCATAGCCAGATAACTCTCAGCAAAGTGAGACAGCTGAGAAATGGTACTGAAACGAATCGAACAAATGCAATGACATTGAACTAGTTTTAGAAATACACATTAACGAATTGTAAGTCCAAAAGGCATCAGTCATGAAGGCAGAAAATACTATCTAAAGATAGCAAAAAATACATTAATCTAAATAAGAATTTGGACTCTGGGAAAACTATAACTTGGTACTGAAACTATCCATACATGAAAAAACAACAGATAAACCTAAAATCGTAAATACAAATGCAAACAAAACAATGAGAAAAGGAATTTCTGAAATGTGGGCAGCAGAAGACCAGGGAGGAATAAGATTAAGTAAAACAATTGGAACTTGGGGACACTGTAGATACAAAAATCTCTAGGCAAAGATATGACTCCATATAGTTGATCAGATCTATAATGAAACATGTAATTTTAAATTTTCAATAAGACATAAACTCTGTAAAATTATAAATATTTAAACAAAAATGCTACCTTTGGTCAGCGAATAAATGTACAGAGGCCTCAAATGACAATGTGTTAAGGAGAATTGAGAGAAGATAAGAAAACAGAAGAGGTACTGACCTCTCATGATGTCAGAAAGCAATGTTACATTAGATGGGTTTGGGCAATACAATGCTACCTGCTTCAACTAAGTTCACTCTCTCCCCCTCCAAATTCTTTTCTCAGCCACACACACCAGAGACAGTTCCATTCATAAGCTGGGTCTTGCACCATTTGTCTAGCCTTGTTTCAGAATCTCTACTTCCTGTATAAGTGGGATTATATACATGTGCCACCAAACCCAATAAGGTTCTCACATTTTTAAAGAAATCTCATAATGATGAGGAAAGGTCAAGGTTCTCTCTAATTAAGGGGATATAAAAAAAATAGATTAAAAAGCCAAAATGGACAAGCAGATTTAGTTATCTGGCATTTACTAACAAGATAGTAGCAAAATCTAGATTTCAAAAAAAGACAATGATTTTTTTCTCCACTATGCTAAACTGCACCTTGGATGATTTCAAATGGTAATAAGCATGGAAGCTTGTACCACAATCAAGACAAAAGTCACAAGCGATAAAATACCATCAATACATTTTAAACCTCTAAAAGATATGTGCACTTAACGAACAGGAGGAAGGTGCTTTCTTGTGTTTGGGACACATTTCTTTACCCTAATCAAGTCATAAAGAAACATGGTAATGAGATATGTGATGTAAGCCCAGATACACAGATTTAGATGTGTATTACAAAGTAATTTTTTAATGCTCATCTCTATTGTCAAGCTTATGGGATGATGTCCCTACATTTTGGCAGCCACAGATCTTGAAGCCCAGCCAGAAACTCTGGATAATAATCAACCTCAAGCTGCTGTATCATAGATGTCTCCCAGTTGGGATAGCAGCTTTCCATCTTTAAAAAATTCTGATTTAATATAGAAATGAAAAAGTTCATTAAAACTGTAGTATTAATTCAGTGATCATTTTTCCTGTATGTCTCTGAAAAGAGAATAAACTTCAATTTAACTCTCTTTGTTTTGTGAAAGTTTTAGCCAGTATTTATTTGAATAAAACAAGGTTAAATTAGGGAGAAATGGAAAAATCAAGAGAACCCTTTTCTATCCCCGTGAAGGAAATATGAGTTGAATGCTTTATTTTTTAATATATAAATGCATAAAGTAGTAAGTAACCAGACAAATACAGAGAAATATAATCATGGTGCTTTCTTCATACTGAGATACCGATATGTACATTAAAAACCAAAGGAAATAACATTTTCAGTGTATCATCTTTATGCAGCAGAATGTACACTGCTCTCTTAAAAAATATAATCAGTATTTAGTTAACAGTAAAGTCAAAACATTTATTGATACCGAAATTCTTCTGTACTTTTACATGAAATTATTAAAATCTTCATGAAGAGAACAGAAAATGCAGTGGAATATTGGGCTTGACCTCAATTTCACTGGAGGGCTGTGATTATGCATTCCCCCAAGCTATTAGAAAAAAACATATTAAAGATTTTTGACCATGTATAATACTTTCATACTGAAGTAGGAGGGGTTAGAGTCAAGAGACGGAAAGGCAGAAAGGTCAAGGAATAGAGGAATGAAGGGAGGGATATACTTTAAAAAAAATCGAGAATCTTTTCAAATTGTCAGCAATGAACCAAATCACATTTTAATTTTGAATCTTTCTTGCTCTCCTCAAGCAACATAAAAGCTGCCTATCTACATGATTCAAGTGAAGCTTACTGTGACATGCTCACAAGCTTCCCACTGCTTCAGCTCCATGTCACCCACTCCCTTTGCCCACTCTACTCTGCAGCTATGCCAGAGGAGGGCCAGGTAGGCCCTCAATGCCACAGTCAACCTCATTGCCTGGTTGCTGAGCCCTTTGTGTCTGGGGCACTTTTCTGCTTCTGCCCCAACTCTCAACAGCTCCCCACAGGCAGATGTCTCCTGTCCTTGTCTAAGTATCTTATCCTTCCAATAGTCTCCTAACACCCTACATCTCCCTCAGCACAATCCCCTCATTTCATTAATACTGTAAGTCGTGAAATCATAATTAAACTGATTAAACTAAAAAAGCTAAGGATTCGTGTTTTGCCTTCAAATATGTTCAAAACAAGTGCTGAACACTCAGTATGGTAATTTATTATTATAATATGCTAATATATACTGTCAATGCAGAACAGCGGTATTGGAGTCAGCTCTGATTTCAAGTTGCAGTCCAAGAGGGACTGAATAGCTCTCTATTCATCTACTCCAAAATCACTCATCATTATGAGCTAGACAATAGAGAGGATGGAGATACAGCAATGAGCAAGAAGAGTTCGAGTTCTTTCTCTCTCAAAGCTTGAAGTGGGAAATTAATCAAGTCTGATAAGACACTGTTCTGAGCCAAGAAGGTAGAGTCTAGGTTCTGTAAGATAGAGAATAACAAAGCGCCTAACCTAGAATAAGTAGTTAAGAAAAAACTTCCCTAAGGAAATGGGATTTCAGATGATGTTTGAATGGCATACACAAAATTGTGAGCATTAAAAAAATCATTAATTTAAAATTCTCTCTTCAAAAGAAATTTCTAATTTCAGTATTTGTATGATGTGTTTTTCATATTGTTATCTACTACTTATAATAGAAACACGATTACGTAGAGAACAAACTTTACCAGTTTTCAAAAGCAGGTTAAGTTATATTAATGTATAAGCTAAAGCCTGACCACACAAAGGGGCATGATGGGCCAGAGAACCTGAAAGAAAGATCTAAAGGAAATAGAAATTTGAGGAAAGATTCAATAAGCAATGCCAGAAGTTCCTGGTGCCTATTTATCATGTTGGTAATATTTTTGTCCTCATCTTTACAATAATGGGAAGTCACTGAAAGAAATGACATGTGGAAAGAGATATATTTTGATTGAGCTCACTCTTTCTTGAGAATACTGCACAAATATCTAGTGAAAGAAACAGTATGTGTGATAAAGGAGGAGAATAGAATTTTTAAATTGTGATTATTTGGCTGTAGGAGAATAGATACAGAGAAGCACATAGTTGGCAGTTTTCTAGCTTGCCTATCAGGACAGAATATGAGCTCACTGAAATAAGTACCAAGTAGGGGGTTCATCTAGATTCACCTGTAACTAGATTCTGTTTAAACTCTTTTAAGACATCTAAGATGAGAGCTACTTGTCCAAGATGAACATCTGGAAATGTGTGAGTTGCGGATGCAAATTCAAACTTAGTAATTAGAGTCCAAAATGCCATGTCTGAAAGCTGTACCACACTTTTGGTAGTCATTTCAACTTTTAGCATTTTACCTTCTAAAGAAGCTGAGAACTGTGAAAATTATCCAGGCTTCATTCGTTTCTCTTGAACAGTTCTTCCTTCAATTATCCTTCTCCTCAGTTACATGAATCAATAATTCCCTGCCTTTTAGCTAGAACTGGCCTGCTTTGGGGAAAGTTTGCACTTTTAGTTTGAGATGGGTTTCTGTCAGTAGCAATGAAACTGAGCTTGAAATAATGTTTACAGATGGGACCAAGTTATGTCATGCAAGCTACACATCTTGCTTATCTATGAAGAGTGACAGAGAGGAATAATACAAACAAAAAGAATAATAGGATGGTAACAAAGTAAACTATTCATACTTACCAGTGCTTTTTCCAGCTCAAGCACCCACATTTCTCAGGTCATTTAAAATACAATAACGTGAAATAACTATAGGAGAGAGTTACAATGTGAAACTGATGGAAGCAGAATAAGTCAAAGGGTGCTAAGACAATTGTATTGAAGACCATTTATGGGGACTCTGAAATCACAACTATAAGGACAGGACATGTGGTCAAATAAATATGCTTCATAGGGGAACACAAAGCTTACTATACATATATACATATATATGTACAGATATATATATATATATATAGTAAGAAGCAATTTTAAAATATAGTTTATTACAACAATAAAATGACTTGCCACATGCTGAGCTCCTCACTGCTTTACAGACATTTTATAATTTAATTCCCATAAGTTATTTTAATGTCATTTTATATATGAGAGCATTGAAGGTCAGAGAAATTACTCTGCCCAAATCGAGTAAGGGACTGGGTCTGAGCAATGTGATTCTAAAGGTCATACTTTTCACTACAATGGCTAAAGACTAAGAGGGTTTCATAGTAATGTTTTTATATTATTGCATGCCATCCTGAGAATGAAATGGCTGAGGACCAAGAAATCTTTAATCCTGACATGTTACTAGAGAAAATGCAAATGCTTCCATAAAATTCCATTTGACCATATTTGGGAAGGAATTACGTGTTCCTGGAAATAAACAATCATTCCAGATAATGATTTGCTATAAGTAAACCACACATTTTACTTGTTTTAGTGCTGGTACAGGATCTTGAACTTAGAATCTTATATTCTCACTTGATCTTCTGTTGATTAACAGGAGATAATTTATGTCTTGCAAATTTTTCTGCCTGGAGTTGGTTTTAAACAATTATCCTTGGATCTCAACCTTCTGAGCAGCTAGGATTATATGTGTAAGCCACTGGTACCTGGATAGTTCCATATTTTTAAAATAAATTGAAAATTAATTCATAGACTTCAACTTTTCGATATTTATTAAATGTATACCATTATAGCTTATGGGTAAATGAAGTAACATGTATAATATGATAATGTGAGTATGTCCAATCTTCAAATAACTTGTAAGCTACTTGACTAGAGGAAACACTGAAAAAGTTTAATGGAACAATTGAATTTTGGAATTTGTTTCATCTTGTCCTATTTCTCCTGATAATAATAGTCTTAAAATTAGGAAGTAGCTGAAATGTATTGAGAATCTATTTTTTCTATTGTTGCCTAACTTGTGTTTCCTTCTCCCAAAGCCTTTTTTTCTCAGGCTTTTTCTTCAAACACAAAATTACCCATCGTGCTAAACCTATTCTCCCCTGTAACGAGCCAATGTCCCTTTCTCCCTAGCCTATAAGGTGCAAAAGAAAATTAAATGTTTCCCAGGAAAGTAGCCTGATATTTCAACTGTGATAAATGTAGTCTTCCGAAATGCACCTTAAATAATAATAATAATGATAATAATAGTTGCTACTAAAGCTTCTCACCATGCAAAATCAGCAAATAGAGAAGACTATATTAAGTAGACAAGAAAAGGAAAAAGTCTTGGATTAGTTTTGCCTTCTAACAACTAGATGATCTGACACACATTAATAAAAGTTCCTGGGCTTGACTATCTTTACCAACTAAATAAAAGCAACACCTCCCTTTTCAGTGTTGTTGAAAGACTAAAATTGAAATAACACATAAAGTATCTTTATTTATAGAATTAGTCATTGCATTAAGATTTGTTATGAGGTGAAAATAACAAAAACCACAACAGTAGACATAATTTTAAGTTCTTCCTGCAGATGAAGCCATTTGGGTCATAGAAAATCTATACAATTGAACTAAATACATACAGCTAGTATCAATCTAAATATAGAACATTTTCCTTCTCTCCAGAGACTTCCATCTTCACTATATTGTTATCCTGCATCACTTAATCTTAATGTAATCTAACTTTGTACTGAAGTATTTCTTAAATATTTGTACCTGTCTAATATTATGAGTTGAGCACAAAATAAACTGAGTTTTGGTCTATCAATAATAATTTTCAGCTACATATTTTGTACACTTTTAAAACTAGAAATTAAGGCAAGATGAACATTAGGTATCATAAATACATTGGATTTACACAGCAAAAATGCATTGGATCAAAATGTACCATGAAATGAGATTTATTGTTCTGGTTATTTCACTGCCACTTCTCTCTCTCTCCTCTCTCCTCCTTCCTCCTCCTCTCTTCCCCTTCCTTCTCTTCCTCCTCCTCCCTCCCTTCCTTCTTTTCTCCCTTTTTCCCCCTCCCCCCTCTCTCTCTCTGAGATAAAACAGTAGCCAATTCCTTATTCCTCTACCCATCTTGTAAGGAAATAAGTCTATAAAAATTGGCAAGCCTATAGTATCTGAGGTAATATCCTCCAGAGAGGACAGATAAGAAGATACCTTTTTTCTAATAGACAAGATGAAAGGTACTCAGAAAATGAAGACAATTTTATATTAAAGAATTATATGACTAAGCTGAGTGCTGATGGCTTATGCCTGTAATCCTAGCTACTCAGGAGGCTGATATATGAGAATGGCAGTTTGAAGCAGGCCTGGGCAAGAAAGTCTGTGAAACTCATCTCCATTAGCCGCCAGAAAACCAGAAATGGCACTTGACTCAAAGTGGTAGAGCACTAGCCTTGAGCAAAAGAAAAGCTCAGGTAATACACCCAGGCCCTAAGTTCAAACTTCACAACCGAAAAAAAAAAAAAAAAAATTCATGTAATGCTAATTAACAACCTGATATGTGGTTAGACTGGAAAAATTAATTCCTACAAAAGCATTAAGGAAAGCCACAAGTCTTCAATATTCATGTCCTTCATTGGTGTGTGAATTTTAAAATCTCTTCTCGGTCTTTGACTTTAAAATCAAAATGTGTATATATGCCTTCCAGGTCCTATTTGTGAGTGGTAACATGTTCTGCTTCACATAGCAACCCATTTTTAACTCCTTTGCTTTTAGTCTTCTCAAAAATGGGCAATATCAGTCTCCAAAGAAAAATGCAACATAAAAAGTAGGAAATGGAAAGACTTGGAAAAAAATTATATTAAGTGAAGTAAGCCAGGCCCAAAGAAACATAGGTCCCATGGAATGACTAGTATATGTCTGAGACAAGCAGAAAAGGTCAGATAAGTTGATGTTAGGTGAAATGAACCCCAAGATAAGGATTCAAATGTTTTTTTTTCTTTCATGCAATTGTTTCTAACATATTTATAAGATTATTTCTTTGTTGCTTTGTATGTCCCTCCCCCACGGTATAACCCCTGCTCTCACTGTATTTGATGTTGGTATAATTTGTGGAGGGGAAGGGCAAAAACAAATCATTTAAATAGGGATACAGGTGGACCCATTGCAACAATGAGATGTACAAGTCATTATGTCGAAACAAACTTTACAACTTTGGCTGGGAGGGGGGGTGCGGGGAGTTAGTTGGGAAGGGATGGGAAGGGGAAACAAAGGAGGAGGCATCAATGCTTGATAAGAAATGTACTCATTATTTTGCCCATGTAGTTTTAACCCCTCTGTATGGTATTTTCACAATAAAAAAAGAACAACAACAAAAAAAGTATGAGCATATTCTCCAGAGATGAACTGAAAGTGCCTTGTGGTAGACATTCCAAACAATATATCATTGCTCTTATTTTTCAACATCAGATAAAATGCATCATTTATCCAGAGCTGATTCTCTGTGAACAGTAAGTTCCACAGAAAGCAATAAACATTATTTCTATTTTGACACCTATTACAAGCACCAGGCAAAGGTATCCCACATGCTAGACAGCAGCAATGTTATATAGATTTAGCGTAACAGTAAAAATTTAAGCCCAAGTATGATGATTTTATTATAATTTAAGTTTGATAAATGTATAACTTAATTTTATCTGTGTTAACTCAGAAAACATAATCCATACAGATTATTATATAAACATTTGTTATCTTGTTATTTGTTCATCTTTTTAGAAACAGGAGGGGAATATAATACATAACGACATACCACATGAATCCTGCATAAAAGTCCAAGAAAGAGTCCAAGTCATTGAAGTAGTTGACTCTTGATGTATCCTTAAGTGTGACTTATTCAGAATAATCTCTTAGATTATTAAATCATCTTCATTTTTATTTTTAATGTTTCCTTTCTATATCACCCTTTCAATTCAAAACCAATAATTTAATATGTAAACCCCAGTAACCATGCAGTAATAACAATGTGTATGTAATGTGAATTCCTTTTTTTTTAATTCCTTTTTTTGAAAGAAGAAACATGGTGCAATCTAGGAAAACAAATACAAGAGGAAACAGTAGCATGCATTTAATGAGTATTTATTTTAAAGAAAAAATACTTATTTTCAAATTTGAGTACCTTTTAATTATTTGTGGATTTTATTCCTTCTTAAATGCATGATAGTTCCTGAGTGACTGTTTCCTAGCAGTAATTTCCTCTTTCTCCGTAAGGAAATTATTTTTTGGTTTGACTAATAAATTAATAAATTAACTTGCTGTATAACCTTTATCTTAAGGAAAGAAATAGTAGAATGAGAGTGGAAATGACAATGTCTAAAATATTTAATATAAAGGAAACTATCAATGTACAATCCAATAAGGATAAACAAGAGAACATCTTTTAGGAAGAGAATGGGAAAATAACTGGTAAAGACAGTCTGAGAAAACCACAATTAACAATATTCATGGAGGGGTTAGAGGTTACAGACAACTAACTTAATTCACACATGCATGGAGAGCCTATGACTCAGGAAAAAACAGGTTAAGTTTTACAAGCGGCAGCATAAGAGGAACTAAATATAGAAAGTTGGTGCATGTAAACAGAGTTTTCTCTATACTCAGTGCTTACCACTGTCTCTACAATTTCCAGACTATTACTGCAGAAAACATTCATTTCTAAGTAAGAATGAAAACCAAGTAGTAATTAACATAGGGTTGTTTTCCCTACAAAAGCCCCCTGAATTCTGTCATCTAAAAGGCTCACAGCAATATCAGCTACCATCCATTGTTACATATCAAGTTTGCCAAAGGACATACCAATTAATCACTACAGAGATCCAATTCATACTTTTTATTAATCTGTTGCTAATGATAAGCATAAATTAATAACCAGAACATAAAACAGCTGGGAGCTGGTGGCTTGTAATAGGAGGCAGATATTTTATGATTGCAGTATGAAGCCAGCCCAGAGAGGAAAGATCCTGAGACTCTTACCTTCAAATAACCACCAAAAGAAGCCGGAAGTAGAGCGGTGACTTCAGTAGAAAAGCACTAGCCTGAAGCAAAACAAACTAAGGAGCAGCACCCAGGAATATGTGTTTATATTCTTGATCTAATACTTCTAATTCTTGAGTTTATACCAGGATAATAATCAGATGTCAGTGTGGAAGAATTGACCTCATAATGTTATTTCCAGTAGAGAAACAACAAAAATTAACCAATGAATAGATAAAAGAAAAATGGAATTACATTATAAAATATCCAAATAATGACACATTATAAGAACATTGAATCTAGAATTTCTGAAAAGTAATTAAAACCAAGAGAAAGTTTCCTGATACATTATTAAGTGAAAAGTAGTAATGTAAAACTGTACATAAAACTGCTTTAAGAAACATTTACATTTTGCATGGAAAATGTACAGATGATATTATTTCATTTATTTAAATACATACTTTGTGTATAAAAACAGAAATAGTGTAAAAGTGATGTTTCAATTAATCTCTTTGATAAACTCATTCTAAACATGCATGTACCAAATGAAATTGCTTCAAAATGTGTGAAATTTAATAGAACTGTAGAAAAAGACTGAGAAATCCATAAATTTTATTGTAATTGTTGATATTACTAAATACAATTGATACGGATGCTGTGAACTAGGCAAAACTCAAACTTTACAAATAGACATACATATATATTTATATAGTTTGATTTTTGTACACACATATCTAAAGTTCCAAATTAGAAAATATGCATTATTCTCAAGCATAAGAATTCTGGAATGTGTGTTAGTTAAAAACACCTAAAATATTAATATGTAAGCTAAACTGCTAAAGCAAAACACACTCAAAAGTAGAGATGAGTTAGGAAAAAAAATTAAAAAATTATCCTCTTAAAAGTAACTGCAGGGAGTTCTCAAGATGGCGACGGGGCAGTAGGGAAACGCCACAGCTCTCTCCAACCAAAAAGAGAGTTCGAGTTCCAACCTTTAATCTCCCCAAGAGACCGACAACAACAAAAAGACGAACACTCAGAGAAAAACCAGAGGTGGAAAATAACAAAAAAAGAAAGAGAGGAAAAGAAGAATTTCAGAACAGAGAAGAGCGAAGACCCCTCCCCCAACCTTTACTGGCCGCGCGGCAGTGCGCCAAGCCGCCGGCCAGCCGGCCCGGCAGGGGCTGCCGGAGCCACAGAGACACAGGGGGCTGCTTGCAGATCACCAGGTACCGGATTGCAGAACAGCGGATCGCCAGGAACAGAGAAACCTACCAGCCTGGAGTCTCCAGGAGGATCCCACCCCACCCATCACTCTCCACCGGAGCGGAGAGGCTCCATCCCGCCAAAGCCGCCCGGCACCAGCAGCGCCACAAAGGGACCTGTCGCGATCGCAACGACCCGGCGGGGGGCCGCCCAACCCAGCCCGCAACCACCCCAACTGAACTCGGACTGCAACAACAACTGACGGACTGCAACAACAACTGACGACCTACAGGGTGAGTACCCATCAGGGGACAGGGAATCCATCAAGGGAGACCAGAGCTGGAGGGAATCCCCAGACCCTGACCTAGACTCCCTACCCCAACACCCGGACCACAGGACCCACTAAAACTGGGAACTGTTCGAGAGCCCCACCAGCCGGTGGAGCACACTCTGCTGGCCAGGCCAGAGCAAGAGCGCCCCGGGAAGGGAGCTTAAATGCTCAAGCCAGGAACAGTGCCCCTGGGTCAAGACTACCAACAGTAGAAGAAATTTGAACTGTGTCCTCCAGGCTGCATAACCAAGGTGGTATACACATTAGCACAGGCCTAACGAGCGCGCTCCAGGCTGGGGCCGGAACCAGGCCAGGGGACCGGCGCCTGAACAAAGCAAAAAGGGTCAGAAGTGGGGCTGTGGCTCAAATGGTAGGGTGCCAGCCCTGAGCTGAAGAGCTGAGGGACAGCACCCAAACCTAGAGTTCAAGCCCACAACCAGCCCAAAACAAACAAAAACACATCAGGAGCCCATAGCAGACTCCAGTATTTGGGAGAGTGCATCCAGAGCATCTGATCTTCCCAAGAGCACCCGCAGGAGCAAACACAAGCAGTCTAGGCTGCTCAACCCTTCCAAAGGCGGGAATTGCTACAGCAGAGAGCTGAGAATCCTAAGTGAATAGCAGCTGGAAATAGGCTCCCAACAGAATCCAGATCAGACACAGACTCTCTCTACCAATAGAGAATCAGCAACCAAGCAAAGACAGACACACCAAAACAAGATTGAAGAGCAGTCTCCTGAACCCCCATGCGAAAATCACAGAGAAAAATCACAAGGTTTACCACTACCCAGGACAGCAAGCTCACCTCAAAAGCCAGCAGCCACGCAGGGGAGAGCCCCAGTGGGAGCAAAGCAGGAATGGAAGACAAAAACTACATCCAAGGGTTGCTGGAGGCAATGACTCAAGAAATAAAGCGAGAAATGGATCAGAAATTGAAAGAGCACAAGGATGAACTATCAAAAGATATACAGGATATCAAACAAAAATTGGATGCAAAAATAGAAGCTGCACAAACCTCAGTAAGAAGTGAGATAAACGCCAAATTAGAGGTAATGCATACTGATATCACCTCATTGAGAGGTGAGATCAGTACTCTGAGAACCAACATTGAATCCATAAAGGGATCCATTTCCATCATGCAAACCACAATAGAAGCCACGGTCAACAGAGTGAATGAAATGGAAGGTAGAGTGTCAGATACAGAAGACAGAATACACCAACTGGACCAAAAAGTGACAGATATGGAAAAATCACTCAAATTAAACCAAAGGGAAATTCAAGAGCAAGCAGATAATGCTAAAAAATTTAACCTTCGCATAATCGGAGTGGACGAAGGTGAGGAATTCCAGAGCAAGGGAATGCAACACCTATTTAACAAGATAGTCAATGAAAATTTTCCCCACCTCAAAAACGACCATCTTAACTACATCACAAAAGCTTATCGAACACCCAACAAGCAAGATCCCAGGAGAAACACTTCTAGGCACATAATAGTAACAATGATGGATCTGAATAATAAGGAAACAATCCTGCATGCAGCAAAAATGAAGAAGGAGCTATACTACAACGGGAAAAAAATTAGAATCACTGCAGATCTCTCCACACAAACAATGAATGCAAGAAAAGCCTGGGAAAGCACCATACGAGCCCTGAGAGCCAATAACTGCCAACCCAGACTGATATACCCGGCAAAGCTAGCATTCACATTCGATGGAGAACTGAAAACTTTTAATAGCAAAGAAAAACTAAATGAATACATAAACATTAAGCCAGCATTACAAAGAATTCTAAGAGGGGGGACACAACCTGAAGAAAGCAACCAGGAACTGGGACCTGCCCCAAACAGGCATTACTCAAAGTCTAACTGAGCAAGCACAGGAGGAAAGGAAAGAAGAAAAACTTAGGAAAACGGAATGGCAGGGACAACAATGCATCTCTCTATACTTTCTCTTAATATAAATGGGCTGAATTCGCCAATTAAAAGAAAACGAACTGAGGACTGGATCAGAAAACAAGACCCATCCATCTGTTGCCTTCAGGAGACCCACCTCTCAGCCAAACATACAAACAAACTCAGAGTGAAGGGGTGGAAAAGGATCTACCAATCAAATTCCCCCAATAAGAAAGCAGGTGTAGCTATCCTGATATCTGACAAAATAAACTTTTCATTAAAATCAGTACAGAAAGACAAGGACGGACATTACATATTAATAAAGGGAACAATCCAAGAGGAGGATATAACCATCATCAACTTATATGCCCCAAATATCGGTGCACCCAGATATGTTAAACAAATGCTCTCAAACTTACAGAATAAAATAGATCCCAATACGATAATACTAGGAGACTTTAACACGCCACTCTCACCAAAGGACAGGTCTACCAACCAGAGGATTGGCAAAGAAGCTACCGAATTAAGTGAGGCCATACTTCAAGCGGAATTAACTGACATCTACCGAGTATTTCACCCTAAAACAACACAGTACACATTCTTCTCAGCAGCTCATGGAACTTTCTCCAAAATAGACCATATCATAGTTCATGCAAGGAACTTAAGCAAATACAAAGGGATCGACATAATCCCCTGTATCCTATCTGACCACAGTGGAATCAAGCTAGCTCTCAATAACAAAGCATACCGCAGAAATTTCTCTAATACATGGAAATTGAACAGCACACTCCTTAACAAGGCCTGGGTAACAGAAGAGATCAGAGAAGAAATAAAGCATTTCCTAGAACTCAATGAAAATGAAAACACCTCACAAAGAAACTTGTGGGACACAGCAAAAGCAGTCCTGAGGGGCAAATTTATTGCCCTCAGTGCCCACATCAAGAGAATGGAGACAGACCAAGTAAATAATCTCATGTTGCAACTAAAACAGCTAGAAAAACAAGAAAAAATGGGACCTAAAGCTACTAGACGAAGCCAGATAACCAAATTGAGAGCAGAGATTAACCAATTAGAAAATCAGAAAACCATAACCAAAATAAACCAAACAAAAAGCTGGTTCTTTGAAAAAATAAACAAAATTGATGGCCCGTTGGCAAGATTAATTAAAAAAAGAAGAGAGGAAACCCATATTAATAGGATTAGGGATGCCACGGGAAACATCACAACACGTACCCAAGATATCCAAACAATTCTAACAGACTACTTTCAAAAGCTATACTCTCTAAAGGAAGAAAATCTGGCGGAAATGGATGCATTTTTAGAGAAATACAAGTTACCCAAACTGAGCAAAGAAGAAGTTAACCAATTAAATAAGCCAATATCCTATAATGAGATACAGGAAGCTATCAAAAGTCTTCCAACAAAAAAAAGCCCAGGACCAGATGGATTCACAGCAGAATTCTATAAGACCTTTAAAGAAGAACTAATACCCATACTCCTCAAGCTCTTCAGAGAAACAGAGAAGGAGGGAGCTATCCCAAACTCATTCTACGAAGCCAATATCACACTCATCCCCAAACCAGGCAAAGACCCAACCAAAAAGGAGAATTACAGGCCAATCTCCTTGATGAACACAGATGCAAAGATCCTTAACAAGATTCTAGCTAACAGAATCCAGAAACACATAAAAAAAATAATACACTATGATCAGGTAGGCTTCATCCCAGAGACACAGGGATGGTTTAACATACGTAAGTCAATAAATGTAATCCAGCATATCAACAGAGCCAAGGTCAAGAATCACATGATTATCGCCACAGATGCAGAAAAGGCCTTTGATAAAATTCAACATTCATTCATGCTAAAAGCTCTGGAGAAAATAGGAATAGAAGGAACATTTCTAAAAACAATAAAAGCCATTTATGACAGACCAATAGCCAATATTATACTTAATGGGGAAAAGCTACAACCAATCCTCCTAAAAACAGGAACAAGGCAAGGATGTCCACTGTCTCCACTCCTCTTCAACATAGTCCTAGAACCCTTAGCCAGGGCAATAAGGCAAGAAAAAGACATTAAAGGGATCCGCATAGGGAAAGAAGAAGTGAAACTATCCCTTTTTGCAGACGACATGATACTATACCTCCACGATCCCAAAAACTCCATCCCCAAACTTTTAGAAATCATAAGTCACTTCGGCAAAATAGCAGGATACAAAATAAACCCACAAAAATCAGTTGCCTTCCTATACACTGATAACGCACAGGAAGAGAGGGAAATAAAGGGAGCAACCCCATTCACAATAACCTCCCAAAAAATAAAATATTTAGGAATTAACCTAACCAAAGATGTAAAAGAACTATTTAATGAGAACTATAAAAAGTTAAAGAAAGAAATTGCAGAAGACACTAGGAAATGGAAAGACCTCCCATGCTCCTGGATAGGCCGACTTAATATAGTAAAGATGGTGATACTTCCAAAATTAATATACAAATTCAATGCAATTCCTATTAAAATCCCAATGACGTACATCACTGAAATACAGAAAACAGTCCAAAAATTTATATGGAACAACAAAAGACCTAGAATAGCCAAAACAATTCTAGGGGATAAAGACAATATGGGAGGGCTATCCATGCCGAACTTCAAACTCTACTACAGAGCTATAATCACAAAGACAGCATGGTACTGGCACAAAAACAGACCCGAAGACCAATGGAACAGAATAGAAGATCCAGATATAAATCCACAGGCCTACAGCCAGCTGATATTCGACAAAGGAGCCAAAGACATACAATGGAAGAAACACAGCCTCTTCAACCGCTGGTGCTGGGAAAACTGGGCAGCCACATGCAGAAAACTAAAAGTGGACCCCAGCCTATCACCATGCACCAACATCAACTCAAAATGGATTAAAGACCTTAACATTAAACCTGAATCTCTGAAACTACTGCAGGACAGAGTAGGAGAGACACTTGAACTAATAGGCACAGGAAGGAACTTCCTGAACAGAGTCCCAGGGTCACAACAAGTTGGAGAGAGACTCGACAAATGGGACTACCTTAAAATAAAAAGCTTCTGCACAGCTAAATCTATCGCAACTAAGCTAGAAAGACAACCAACTAATTGGGAAAAAATATTTACCAGCAATATATCAGACAAGGGGTTAACATCCTGTATATACAGGGAACTCAAGAAACTAATCCCTCCCAAACCTAACAAACCAATTACTAAATGGGCAAGGGAACTAAAGAGGGACTTCTCAAATGAAGAAATAAAAATAGCAAAGAAACACATGAGGAAATGTTCATCATCCCTGGTGGTGAAGGAAATGCAAATAAAGACAACCCTGAGATACCACCTTACCCCAGACAGAATGTCCCACATCCACAAATCAGCCAACGACAAATGCTGGAGGGGATGTGGAGAAAGAGGAACCCTATTACACTGCTGGTGGGAATGTACACTTATACAACCACTTTGGAAAGCAGTCTGGAGGGTCCTTAGAAAGCTAAAGATTGACCTCCCTTACGACCCAGTCATACCACTTCTAGGCATCTACCCTGAACAACAGGAACCAATATACAAGGACACGTGCACCTCCATGTTTATTGCAGCACTGTTCGCAATAGCTAGGATATGGAAACAACCTAGGTGCCCCACCACAGATGAATGGATCCAAAAATTGTGGTATCTATACACAATGGAATATTATGCAGCCATTAGAAATGACAAAATAATGGCATTTGCAGGGAAATGGATGGAGCTAGAAGGAATCATGTTGAGCGAGGTAAGCCAAGAACGAAGAGACAAACGGTACATGGTCTCCCTCATAAGTGGATGCTAAATCCAAAAGGTTAGTGATACGACAAAACTAACAGGACTTAAGAAACAAAGAACTCCCGCTCATCTGGCTGAACCACTACTAAATATCCTCATGCTGCTGATCACAAATATGGTATATAACATGTGAACACTGTTATATATTACAGACTGTGGTAGACAATTTGCTCCAGGGAAGTTAGAATGAACTTGTGACTTTGAAATTATGTAATCATTTAATCACAATCAAAAAAAAAAAAAAAAAAAAAAAAAGAACCTCGGGGAAGGGAGGGAGGGAGGGGATGGTAGGGGGAAAACAATGGAGGGGGTAACAATGTTCAAGAGGAAGTGTACTCATAACCTCACTCATGTAACTGTGACCCTCTGTATAGTAGCTTTACAATAAAAAAAAAAAAAAAGTAACTGCAAAGGTGAATGGTCAAAATTGATACACATGAACAGCAAATTACCTCCTCTTTTGGTTCTTCTACTGTACTGTCCTGTCTTCAACAAATATTTGTTCCATATTTAAAGGAAAATGAGTGTAAAGCAATTCTAGCCTAATGGGACCAGAACATATTCCTCTGTCAGTAACCGTCATAAATTAAAAGCAATTGCATTATCTCAGTGGTAGAGAACAAGAAGCACTGATGTAACTTGTGCACTGGTGGAGAACAGCTGACATGACCAGGGCCCCACTACGGCAGACTAATTCTCTTGTCTCTCATTGGGCCAAAGGCTAGCTGACATACTCTTTTCACATTCGTGGCAGAGATACAAGAGAGCAACCCATAACATGCGAGCAAGAACCAAGATTCTGTGGTGGGCAATTTCTTAGATCATGATTGGCCAACATGAATTTATGGCCAAGCTCTGCATCCATGATCAGGGGAATGGTATCCTGAATTAAAAATAATAAAGAGTAGATATTTCTGGAAATTAATTCCATAGGCACATCAAACTAGCAATGTAACACAATAAAGATCAAAAATTTCCAAAAACTGGTTTCATACAGACCATGTCCCTGGCCATAATTTATTTTGACTGTGAATATATAATGAAAAATAAAAGATAACCCCAAACTCATATATATATATATATATATATATATATATATATATATATATATATATATGCGCGTGCGCGCACACACACACACACACATGCACTTGCAAACAACCTCTAAGTAAGCCGTAGGACAAAGAATAAATCATAACCTAAATCTTACAATACTCTAAATTAGCTAAAAATTTAGGTGTTGAATATAAATACTTATGTAATTCAGCAAAAAACAGTAGGGGGTATTTATAATATAAGTGATTAGAACTGTAGAAAGCCAAAACTTAATTAGCTATGTTTCCAACATCAGAAGTTGGAAAAAGAAAAACAAATTCAAGGACTATGGATAAAAGGAAATCATACCAAAGATAGTATGAAATAATAGAAAAAACTGAGCTACAAAAGATTCATTAAAAAACTGATTCCTGAAATATATCAATAACATTCACCATATTTAGGTAGACTGAGGAGAAATAAGGATGGATAGAATTACTGAAAGGGATGAGAAAGGTATGGAGAGAAATAGAATTCAAAAATAAATTATGGATCCAATGGCATTTTAAAGAAGACAGAAGTGTGATTAAAAAAGCCTTTAATCTGATAAATTTAAAATTCAGAAAAATGGTGAAATTCATGATCATATTATCTATAACTTTCAAAACTGATTGAATAACCTATCAGATTTCTGTTGTATTAAAGATAACTAAAAATAAAATATTATCTCATCACAAGTACCTAATAGTTCCACTTAGATTTCACAACGTTTTACTGTAAATCATGCAACTGTATTTCCATAATACACAAACTTTTCCAAAGAAAAGAAAGTATTTTTCCATTTTATTCAATTATTCCAAAATTACAAAAGGACAATGGATTAGAGATATTGAAGAACAATTTCATACAATGAAAGTAATCATATTAATGATAACAAATGAGATCTAGTGATATAGAAAACCACACATAAAGCACAATTTTCTCCTAGAACTAAGAAAAAATGTTTACTTTAGATAATCTACAATAATTTACCATGTTAGAATATTTATGGACAAAACTGCCTCTGAAGCAGACACTTAAATGTTAGTTCTGATAAAAGTAAAATCTTAGCAGTTAAGCCTATTTTTAATTTATCATTAACTTATTACTTCAAAAATAACACACTTATGAAACACAAACATATACTACATAGTAGGAAATTATTTTTGGGTGCATCTGACCAAGAATAGCTAGCAAAAATAACACATACCATTCCTTGGGTTGAAATACCATTCTTGTTAAATCATAAGCAGGATAAGAATCCCTTCTTAGTATTTTGATTTCAGTATTTTCTGCAAATTCTTTATAATATACACAGATAGGAAAAACAAAATCTTCTAGGATTAAAAAAGCTAAATGAGGATTATCACAGGTGTTATCATTATTTACAGAGAAAATTTCACCAATCTATAGAGTTTAGCAAGGCTACTCTTTCAGACCAACTCATGGTAAATGAATACCTGTCTATAGAAATTTAACAAACAGAACATAGATTTTTTTCACTTGTGCATTCAAGAAAATAAAAAATAGCAATGCTATACTATTTGCCAGATATATTTTTGGCACCGGAAAAATAACACTGAATTTAAAAGATAAATATCCCTGCTCTTATGGAGCTTCCATTCTAATGGGAAGAAATAAAATAAGCAAGTAAGATATGTAAGGATATCTAAGTACTGCAATTAGACAGGAAAGAAGCCAGGAACATTGAGAAGCAACATGAAAGTTTAGATTAATTAAGCCAGGCACCTTAGTGCATATCCATAATCCCAATACATGGTTGCTGAGGCACAAGGATATCAGTTTCAGAGCCATCCTGAGCTATATAATGAGACTCTATATCAAAAACTATAACAATAAAGTACAATTTAAATTTTCATGGCCATGGGAGGTCTCTTTAAAATGAGAAACTAAATGATGGAATGAGCTATTCAGATTTCTTCAAAGGGCAGAAAAGTCAAAGAAATCAAGTGCAGATGCCTTAAGGCAGTGTTCTAGGACAAAGTGGGAACTAATGCAACAGTGATACTCCCAAAACAATCTGTTGGAAATAATCTGTACAATGGGGGGGAGGGGCAGATTGAGGGATGAGGAAAAAAGGGAGAATTATGAGGGAGGGGGTAACAAGTTAGACAAGAAATGTAATCACTACCTTATTTATGCAATTGTAACCACTCTGTTCATTACCTCAATAATTTTTTTAAATGCCAAAGGATATAGTTGCTACAGTTGAATAAAAGGTGAGAGAATAACAGGAGATAAGGGTAGAGAGGTGAGAAGGGACCAGAAAACACAGAGCTACAGAGGGTATGATGATATTACCTCTGAATCAGAGGAAGAGAAAGGCCACTGAAAAGTTTTTAATCAGGGATACATCAGGACAGACAGGAAATGTCAGGGATCAACATGTTGTTTTTTTTTATTTTTAAATATGAAATTATTTTATTCAAACAAAATCAAAAATAAAATCTGACACAACAAAACAATTATGAGCTAATAAATGTCTTCAGGAAATGACAGGGGTAACTTCATCTGACTTTTTGTTTTTTGGATCGACATGTTTTAAGGACACATTAGCTGTAGTGCTGAATGAAAAGTAAGGGAAAACAAACACAAACGCAAAGATAATTAAGAAGTTTCTTCGATAATCCAAAACAGAGATGAAACTTTCAAAAAATAAGGGGGTAACAGTACTGTCATATTTAGATATTTTCCAAAGATATAACTAAGCTAAATTATTTTCATATCAAATGTGAAGGAAGAGTGGGGGAGAAAAGGGGAAAGAGAGAGGACTCAAGGATGACTTTAGATTTTTTTTAATGTAAATGATTTCAAAAATAGAATTTCTATTGAGTAAGATGGAAAAGTTACACAAGACACAAGTGTAATGGGGCATCAATATCTAACTGCAGATGCAGACGTTATGCAGGCAGTTAAAAGCCCAAGAAATGAAACATCCTGGTAGTTACCAGCAAAATAGTAAAGTGAGTAATAGAATGGAGAACAGGCTCACTGCAGGAGAGAATGTCAAGGAAATAAAAGCTTAGTTTCATCCATGTGGATGTCTAAATTATGAACTATCAAACGGAGAAACCATTTAAAAGAATAACAGTGGAATAGGAATCTACTTTTATTTTGGTTTTGTTGACTGTCCTGGAACTGGAACTCAGGGCCTGAGCATTTTTGCTCAAGGCAAGTGCTCAAGGCAAGTGCTCCACAACTTGAGTCACAGATCCACTTCCAGACTTTTTGGTAATTTATTGAAGATAAGCATCTCACTGATTTTCCTGCGCAGGCTTGCTTTGAACCACAATACTCAGACCTCATCCTCCTGAGTAGCTACGATTACAAGACTGAGCCACGAGTGCCTGGCAAGGATTAATTTTTTTGTTAATCAGAGAAGCAGTGATTATTATAAAATGGCATAGTAGGTGGAAAGAAATCTGATCCTTATATTCAAGAAAGGATACGTTCATGAAGGAAGGAGAACTAGCAGTAATAAGAAGCAAACGAATTATGTTCTTAGTCTAAAGTCATGATTCAATATAAGGGTGAGAAAACAGATACTCCTACTTGGGCTCTGAGACATGTTGAACTAGGTTTGGCTCATACTGACTCAGGATTGCTGATAGTGGACATCAATTTCCAACTGGCCATTCAGTGAAGTGAGACTATAGCTTGAATGACTAGGGTATATTTATAGCACAGGAACTGGAAAAGACTGAAAATGCAGGCTTTTTGCATTCTTTTTCCAAAGAGTTGATTATTAAATATTTGCCAGAAACCCACTGGCATCAGAAGAACTATAATTAGAAGAAAGTTATGTATCTATTAGCATAGATAGATGAACGAAAGATGAAATACAGAGGGTTTTACTATTCACTGACTTTGAATTACAGTAAGTGCAAAATGTTTAGGGAATGCAGAAAACAGGAAGAAGAGAATGAGTCATGAAACACTGTGCAGGAAGAATTACAGTTCTATCAGTAAATGATGATATGAGGATACTAAAAAGAATATAGACAAAGGGCATGACTATTGAAGAAAGATTGAAGGAAGTCTTAGAAGAAGACAACCCAGGAATATATGTTGCTCAGAATCTCCCATTTGGCTGGGGCTAACAGAGATCTGATGTCTTGTAGGCAGGTGGTCTCATTCTGAGTTTTATGCTCTGTTGTCCCTTGCCAATGGTGCCCTGTAGAGATGTGGCCTCTTTCCAGGTTTGAGAATTCCCTTTCCACTCCTGCAGACAGAGGTGTGGAACTCCAGAGAGCGTTGACCGTGTACAGACCTCATAAGCTCCCTCTTGATTTCCATTAGAGAAGGCCTCAAAGGCAAGAAAGGAAAAAGTTATTTATTTTAAAAAATAATGCTTGTACTGCAAAGGCTTAACATATTTAGTGTCACATTAAACACAAACATGTATTAGATTTTCATAGAGAAAATTAAAATTTTTAAAGAAAGTCCAAATACATTGAAAGACTCAGTGTCACACTAAGCCAGAATCTCCAAAATGTTTTAACAAAACCAAAAATATTTTAATAAAAATCACAAGGACAAAAATTATTATGGAAATTAACAAGCCTATATATTTCACAGAGCAGTAGGACAGTATACAAATAGCAAAAACACGTCTGTAAATTAAAAATGAGTTTGAAAGATTTCATTTGAGATATATCCAAATGAAAACTATAATATTAAGGATTATTGTACTGACAGTGGACCAACATGTTGTTGGTTTGGATGTGAAGTGTCTTTCACAAAAGTTCATACAGTAGTGAAGGTTTGGTCCCTACCTAACAGATCCAATCAAGAAAAGACAACTGGATCATGAGACCACTAATCAATGGATTAATTCATGGATAGATTCATAATCTGATGGAATTATTGGAAAGTGATACAAGCTTTTGGAGGTGTGGCCTATTTAGAGGAAGTAGGTCATTTGCAAGCCTTTCAGAGCTGAATTTTGTCCTAACCTTTCTTTTCTTTTTTTTTTTTTTTTGTCAGTCATGGGGCTTGAACTCTGGGCCTGGGCGCTGTCCTTCAGCTCTTCAGCTCAAGGCTAGTGCTCTACCACTTGAGCTACAGCACCACTTCCAGTTTTCTAGTGGTTTATTGGAGATAGGAGTCTCACGGTCTTTCCTATCTGGGTTGGCTTTGAACCATGATCCTCAGACCTCAGCATTCTGAGTAGTTAGGATTACAGGCGTGAGCCACCCGCGCCTGGCTGTCCTAACCTTTCTTGGTCTCTCCCAGATTCCCAGTTGCCATGAGACAACAAACTTTGCTGGCTCTATACCCATCTACCATTATATGGTTCTCCATTACCTCAATAGCCCAGAAAATAGTTTATCCTGTGGACCCCAGTCAGAAAACACTGGAACCAGGAGTCAAATAAACCATTTCTCTTTTTAAATTGTTTAAGTATTGGTTACAGACAAAAAGTGACAAAATACACCTGAAAACTGGTTATGGTGCAAACCACAGTAAAAAAGAATGAACCCTATACTAAATAGTTCTGAACAAGTAATTATCTAAATCAAACAAAGTAAAATTTGATCCCAACTATATTCTACATTAAATAATTGATTTCAAGATAATTAAGTATTTTGCCTAGCTATTTAGGAAAGCAAAATTTTATGAAATGATATACTGATATGTTGTATCCCTACAAGGATGTAAGGAAGGGAAACTATAAAAGACAGAGATAGGAAGTAATCTGAGTGCTGGTACGTGGATTGGAGAAACAGCATAATGTCAGAAGAGTGTATTATTTCTTACCCAGAGAAAAAGAAGGCAGTAAAAGTCTGGCATTCAACCTAGCAACCTGACCACAGTGGAATCAACTAGGAAAATCTCTTAACATTTGAACCTTCAATTAAAAAGGAAGAATCAAAGAAAGTGAAAGAAAAATTCGAACAGAATGAAACCAAAACGCAACATATTAAAATATGTGAGAATTAGTTAAAATTATCTTGAGAAGGAAATTCATAGAAATCCGAGCTTATAAGAAATGCCTTAAATTCTAAGTTTTTAACCTCATCAAGGTATAAAAACCAAGAACAAAGTAAATACAAACAAGGGACCAAAGATGAAAGCCAAAAAGTAGAGGAAATAAAATAGTGTGAAAATGTAAAGAAAGAAAACTTGATTCATTGAAAAAGCTGGTAACACTGATGAAAAGACAAAAATCACAAAGATCATGAAGGAAACAAAAGATAAGACCAACTGATCCTGCAATCATTAAAATGATAATAAAAAGATACTATAAATAAACATCTTACTCATAAATTTAACAACTTAGAAGGAATAATTCCTCAAAACCCACAAATTTCCAAAGTGGTACTAAAATATAAATATCTGAGTAGTATATAATTATTCAAGAAATTGGATTTGTAAGTTACCCTAAATCCCAAACACAAATGGATTTCTCAGTGAATTTCACTATTTAAAAAACAAGTAATTTATAATTATTCATCAAAAATAAAAAAGAATAAACTATTGTTCCATACAAATGCTAGATGAATCTCAAGAAAATTATGCTGAGCAAAAAGTTGAAAAAAAAGTTAACTATACTGGGTTGTACAATTTCACTTAAGTAACAATCAAAATGAAAATGTTCTAGAAAACAAGATTAGATTAATGGTTTTTCAGGGGAGATATGGTGGCAACAGATGTATGAAGATGTTACTGTGACATATCTTGCCTATATCCATGTCACTATTCTGGTTGTAATATAGTAGAGTATTTCAAGACATTAAGGTTAAGGTAAACTGGGTAAGTGTTACACAGGATCTTTCTAATTTATATTTTTTAATTGCTTGGATCTTTAACTTAAGATCTACACAGTGGAATACAGAAGATTTCAAACAGAGTCTGTAAAGTATTGTATTCATATTAATTTCTTGCTTTAAATAATTACATTGTTCTTATGTAAAACAATGCACTTTCAGAAGGTTTTTATTTGGCACAGGGAAACAAAAATTCCCTAAAGAAATGTATGAACCTAGTACTTTCGACATTTATGTAGAAAAACTATTTCTTATATGAAACACAATGGTAACATAAAAAGTACTGATAAATTTTGCTACATTAAACTTAAGAATTTACATTCATTATAATATACCATGACTAGAACTAGAAATGGTAACAAATCCCTGTAAACCCAGATACTTAGGAGGTATGATGACACATGCCTGTTACACAAGCTATTAGAGAGGCAGAGGGAGTAATATCACAATACAATCCTGGCCCAGGCAAAAGACAATATCTCATTTGAAAAATAATCAAAAATCAAAAGAGTTAGAGCCATGGATCAAGTGTTAGAATGTATGAATTCAGTCCTCAGTAAAACACACACACACACACACACACACACACAAAGATGCCACACATAGAAATCCAAAGACATCATCTAGAAGAAGACTGATCAAGAAATTAGTGTCAAATGTCAAAGACAGACTTCAAATACACCTTAAAGTCCAGCAGCCTAAAAGAAAAGTGAGTAAAGTCTATAATCCATTAATTCACAGGAGTTAAAATATTAAGTACATATAATGGTAAGGGCATGTTCCATTTATATCAGAGAAATAAAAATTAAGACTTAATGAGGTAACAAATTTAATCAAGAGTGTGGCAAAAAACAATGACTGATAATAAAATGCTGAAGGAGATTTAGAGTATTAAGGTTTGTAACTATATCCAAATGGTTTGGAAAGAGTATGACAATGTGTAGTATATAGATATCCTACAGAAAGTATAAGAAAATAAAATATGGAACAATTTAGTTTACTAGATCAAGACTCTGGAAACAATTTGAAGATGCATGGCATCAGCAATGAATAAATATTACAGAATAAATGACTGCCATGGGTAGCAACACAGAAGAATCTAAAAAAACTACTAAATCAGAAAAGGAAAAGGAGGTTGCACATAACTACTCTTAATGCTTTCCTACCTTGTATTTTTGTTTTACCTATTTTGTATGTTATATTCAATTAAACACATGATACATTCAATTCAAACGATATTAAAACCAATATTAATTAAAAACAAAATTAAACATTTATTTTAAATTGGTTTAATCCATAATTTTATAATAATCAATATAATCAATTTCATAACTTGATATCTTAAAATAATATTGCTACAGTTATTTAGTAGCTTCAAAATGTAAATCCTGGGCAGTTTTTATTACAATCTACTTTCTGTGTTTTCTTCATGACCCATGATTATGCCTGCATAATTCAAAGTAAATAGAATTTAAAACCTGGGAATAATTAGAATCTCCTAATGGCATTTTTCTGTTTCACATTTAGTCTCTGTATGCAGGCAGGATGTATCAGCATAACATACATATTTGCTTAATTTTCTACTAAGAGAAGATTATAAACAAATTGGTTTAATCCTTTTCTTTTTAAGATGGTACAATATTATGAATATTTTAATTCATTTCCTCAGAGAGTTTTAAATGAATAACCTCAACTGCTGAAAACATTTAAAAACTTTTTAGAATGAAATTTTCCATTTGCATATGATCGTGGTCTTTCTTACCTTCTATATTTATTCAAAAATATGAAAAACTAATTTCTTTTTTGAACTTTATATATGAGAAATAAAATGATCAACATCTTAATACAATATTTATAATTCCTGGCAAAGTATCAACCAATTCCTTGCTGATTCCTGAATAAGAAGGACACAGGCAGAAGTAACAATGGCTTCATGGAAATATTCAAGAATAGAGCTGGGAAGGTGGCTCAGTGGTAGAGCGCTTGCCTTGCATGCATGAGGCCCTGGGTTCGGTTCCTCAGCACCACATAAGCAAAAAGTAAAAAGCAGGAAGTGGCGCTGTGGCTCAATTGGTAGAATGCTAGCCTTGAGCTGAAAAGCTGAGGGACAGTGCCTAGGCCCAGAGTTCAGGCCCCACGACTGGACCCAAAAAAAGAAAAAAAGAAATATTCAAGAATATACTACTAAATATAACTATACTCAGTACAATAAATAAGTTATCAGCATTTCAGTGGAGTAAAGTTTTTAAAGTGTTCTATTACCATGCTAGTGTAACATTATGCATAAAGACAGACACCATCATCCCAGAGTTAAGGATAACTTCATATTTTCATATAGTTGTATAAATAAATCTGTTACATCTAATCATTGATAGGTCATGAAGAAGATATTAGGTATGAATCTATTTTTTAGCCAAGCAAGGAGGTTACACACCTCAAGTCTTGATTACTCAAGAGGCTGAGACAATAGGGAGAAAACCTGAGTGTGTAAGTTCTAGACCATCCTGGGCATAATTGTGATTTTATCTAAAAAAAAAACTCCAGTTTTTCTTTACCTAAATCAAAATATAGAAGAATACTTATAAAATCTGACAGTTGTATACAATTTCAGTAAGCATGTGAGTACTTTCAGATTTAGAGGATGTATAAATCCTGAACATATTGAATTGGCCACCATAGTTTTCTAATCTCCACATTTCTACTTGGGTATAATCTAAGTTAGGGAAATTGTACCAGCACTCAGGGAAAGCTATTACTACATTATTCATACCATTATCTAATGAAGTAACTAAAATGTATTAAAAAGTAATAAATCTGGAAGGCTTTAAAAGAGTTCTATTTGTAGACTGACATACCATTCAAGACAAAAGAGAAAATGCTATAAAAATTAAAGTTCATTTTCCTTATGTTGTAACTATTTTTTTACTACAGAAACAGTCATTACTTCAGAATAAGTTATGTTATGAAAACTATGTGCAGGGTGGGGGGGGGAGGAAGGGGTGGGGGAGTAGGGGGAGGATGGAAAGGGATGGGAAGGGGAAACAAAGGAGGCTACAATGCTTGATAAGAAATGTACTCATTATCTTGCCCATGTAATTGTAACCCTCTGCTCAGTATTTTCACAATAAAAAAAAGAAAACTATGTTACTGATATTAAATGTATCAATAACACAAAAAAGTCTTAGAGATGGAAACATGGAAGTAATACACCTGTTAGTATAGGTGATAAATAGTAGATCTAAGTTTCACACACAGATACGATTTCAGAAAAAATATTCAGACTCTTAAAACAGCATCTGCCAAAGCTCATGCAACAGGAAATAATATGCTGGGCAAAAAAAATGAATAATAATAGACTTTATGAAAGAATAAGTTGTGAAAAACCTAAATGATGGCTAAAAATAGCATATTTTATTATTCAAGTTAACATAAATGGATCAAAATGAAAACATCCATAGCATGTAAAAATTCACCCATAGTTTGTGAGAAGCTGCTATGCTAATTGCCATATTGGTAGTATGAAGTCAGTTTCAAAGACATTTCTATTGATAAATAAACTACTAAATCACTCAAAAATAATGATTTACAAACTAATATTAGCATTTGAAAGGTAATTAAGGGTAACAATCTAAATGTTAGCAAAAACTTTTTTCTCAAGTTTTCAATAATTGTTGCAAAACCAGCTCTTGCCTGAGAAAACAATCAAATTGCTTTAATTGCTTTTTAATAGCTCTTCTCAAGAATTAGGAAACTTTATACAAATAAAATCACGTGACAATTTCACAGACTATCATTCTTTGGCATTTTATTTTAAAATATAATTTATTTTCATCTTTTGATATATATATCAAAGTCTTAATTTATATACATATACATATATATATATATGGTAGGCAATGTATACTCTTCCTCTCCAATATGACCTCTGTTTCTATCCACCCAAAGTATCAGTTTTCTGCCCAATCTCTTTAGTGAGGTACCATCTTAAACATTTTAAGAAGACAGTGAACTTAGTGGTAAAGGCATTCATAGCATTGTGCTGCCAGCATCCTCATCTATCTCCAGAATATGTATGGTGTAACATTCAGACTCTATGCCGACTAAACACTAGGTCTCCATTTCTCCCTTCCCCCATGCTTACATGTCATTTACTTTCAGTATGTATAAATTTTACTTCTTTAAGTATAATCTACGAATCCATTTTAATTTGCTAATTTGTTTTGCTTAACATGATATCCTCAAGATTCATCCATGTTGTGACATCCGCTACAAGTTTCTTACCTTCCCTTCTGCTCTCCTCATTTCTTTTCTTTCTTCTTTAGCCTTTTCTTTTTCCTTCTTCTTCTACTTTGCTTGATTTCTAACAAAGGATCATTTTAGGTAAGCACTCTACCACTAAACTACACCCTGAGCTTATTTTCTGAGATAAGATCTTGCTATTTAGCCCACGCTGGCCAAGAACTATATAAATATATATCACAGGTATTTCAAACTCACAGTCCTACCTCCACCTCTCCAGTGCTAGGAATATAAGCATGCATCATGACACCCAGCAGAAATTTCTTCCTTTTAAATGTCGATATTATTATAGGTTGTATATTTACATATCTACTGATAGACACCTAGATTGTTTCCATGTTTTATTTGTTGTTAATAGTATGTACTTGTATATCGTAATACAAATAGATTTTCAAAATTCTGCCATCAGCTCTATGAGGTATACAACCAGATGTTTGTTATATTACATGATAATTTTATTATTTATTATTTTAGGACATGCCATATTGTTTTTTACAAAGTCTACAATAGCAAATAAGGGTCTAATCAGTCCCACCTCAATAACTTTCTAATATAATCCACCAGTGTTGATTAATATTTCCTTAATGATTATTAAAGTTAAGCATATTTCCTTGTGCTTGCTACCCATTGCAAAATCTTCTTTTGAAAAATGTCTGCTTAAGCCCATTTTGAATTATTTCTTTATCATTTACTTTTAGGTATATGTTTGGACTAAAGATTTCCAGACAAAAAAATGATTTCCCCATATTCACAATACTTATTCTCTAATTCAGAAATAAAGTTTACATTGTAAGAATGATTTTAAGTAAATCTATTAACTCAATCCTACAGAAATAGTATATAAAAAGACAGGGATGATAGATGCATCCTCATCACCATATCCCCACTTAACTTAATTTGAGCTTAGTGGAAAATAGATCAATCTTCAAAAATAAATATGTACTACTTTACTTCTGATAAGGTAAAGTATAAATTTTAGCAAATATTCTAGGTCACATATTTATTTACAGGACTGTCAATGCATTATAGCAACATGGTTATAAATCCCCTTGTTAATAGTGATGAAATGCCATAAAAATGTTTCTGAACAAAGAAAATGCAGTTTTCAGTAAAAGAAATATAATAATTTTCTAACAACAATGGAAGTAATTGCAGACAATCTAACACATATGGAAGAGTTGACCATAATGTGAAACATACTGCCAGACAGAAAAGGGGAAAATATTAGTGAAAGCATAATTATATTCACTTAAAGCAATATCTTCCAACACAATTCACAGATAATCATGAAGCCCATGTACTCACAGAAAGAGAAGAGGTAGTCATCATCCTTCCTTCTGAAAGCCACCCTACAGAAACTTTACTTCTTTGCCCTAGTAACCTTTGACTCCTCCACTAGATCACTTTAGTAGAATGGGAAGAATGCTTCCTTCCACCAAGGCACAATGGAAATGCATCAACAAATTGAATGTAAGACTGTAGAATGGGAAGAATGCTTCCTTCCACCAAGGCACAATGGAAATGCACCAACAAATTGAATGTAAGACTGCATCTATGACTACTGGATTTCTCTGCCAGTTTGCTCTCAATTATTTAGTAAAAAAAATGGATTGCTGCTAAATAGTAACTGGAGAGGATCATTTAGAACCAAGCAAAAAATCATGTTGAAAACAAATGTCAAAAAAATGTTTTAACAATCTAAGATGATAGAACCACTTACATACTCAGACTTTTCAGGATTGAAGATATGGGTCAATTAACCAGGTAAAGAAATTCAGTCAATCACAATGCTAGCTAAACATGGCTAACAGTGAGTGAGAATTAAGAGGAGCAAATCGAATATGCATCATACCTAGAAATATACTGTTGAGCTTTGACTATTCTACGAATATTTTATTTCATTATCCCCTGCTCTAATATAATGTGTTAGAACTTGTTGCTCCTATATTCATATGGTTTCTATGGCTTCATCTCCTCCTAGAGAGCTCCTTCCTCAGGTATAAACTCCTACCCAATGGCCTAGGGTCTGAATTCTGGTAGCACTTGTTGCCCTATTATGTTTCCAAAATGAAATGTGTTGGTAATGTCTTGGAATTATTCAACTCTGTACTGTGTCATAGCTGTCTTCTGAGCTCTTAACCTGCTCTAAAACCCACAAAACTAGAACCACTTCATTAGTCACTGTGCCCCAAAGTATCTAAAATTGTTTTGTTTTTTTTGCTAAAATTCTGGCTGGTTTTCTAAGTATCTGGATGAAGAGGCAAAACATCAGAAAAATTCATTGAACAACTATTTTGGACCTGTAAAAGCAGAAAAGTAATTCTCCTGTATTTATTCTTCCCTTTTATAAAAAACAAAATAAAACGAAACAAAAAAAACCTACATGATGATGCTTTCGTATATAAACTAAAATTGCCCCTAAAGAACGTGGATAGAAGCTGGGTACTGGTGGCTCATGCCTGTAATCGCAGCTACTCAGGAGGCTGAAATCTGAGGATCACGGTTCAAAACTAGCCCAGGCAGGAAAGTCTATGACTCTTATCTCCAATCAACCACCAGAAAACCAGAAATGGTACTGTGACTCAAGTGGTAGAATACTCACCTTGAGCTGAATAAAGAGCTAAGGGACAGTGCCCAGGCCCAGAGTTCAAGCCCCATGACCAACACCCCCGCTCCAAAAATAGAAAGAAAATGGATAGACTATGTGGAATGATATAAACGTACATGTTGGAAGATGAACAAAACCAAGCCTGAAGTCAGACTACATACCTTCTTCACCTCTGGAAAAATCTGGCACTTTACCATCTGGGAAGGTGCGGTAGGCTATAAGGAAAAAGTAGGAAAGAAAAAATATAATAAAATTACAAATAAAGTAAAATATTATACAAATAAAGTAAATATACTAACGTATTTCCACCCTAAAGTTCGTACTTGTCCCCATTTACAGCCAAGGTTAATGTGGCATTGTGCTCAGTCTCTCTGTGGCTGTGTCACAGGGTCTCTGACAGATGTACTTTCACTGACCTGCAGAGTGCAGATCCCATTCTGACATCCAGCAAAAAAGAAGACAAATACCAGTCAGGAATTGTGATTATGACACAGAAGTGAATATCTTTAATAACAAGCCAGAGACTGTTTTATAACCTAATCTAGTCTCTATTGCATTAATATGAATTCTGACAAAGGATCACTAATCATTTGAAAGAAAAGCTATTAACAACATGAAATGACATGAAACAATGCAGAACAAGAGACTAAAGAAAAATAGAGAAGGAAATTCAGGAACAGAAAGTTACCTTTTTTTTTTTTCTTTATTTTTTTTGTCTGTCTTGGGGCTTGAACTCTGGGCCTAGGCACTGTCCCTGAGCTCTTTGGCTCAAGGCTAGTGCTCTACCAATTGAGCCACAGCCCCACTTCTGGCTTTTTTCTGCTTATGTGGTGCTGAGGAATCAAACCCATGGCCTCATGCATGCGAAGCAAGCACTCTACCACTGAGCCATCTTCCCAACCTTAAAATAATTTTTTTAAAGAGTCCAATGATGGCCCCAAGGAAATTTAGATAAGTATTACAGTAGTGAACACATGGTAAGCTTCTAAGAGAAAAGAACAATTGGAGAACACAAGATAAAGATTTTCAAAATACAAACAAACAACTTGACAATGATAAATTGGATAACACCATTTCCAAACAAGCACTTGGAAAGCAAGTTTGAGAGGACACAGCAGATGTAAAACAAAGAGACAGAAATACAGAAGAAAAATTAAGGTTTGTGAAACACTGATTTATAAAAGTCAAAATGTATGTATTAGGATTTCAAAATGAGTATAAAGAAATATTAGATTCAAATAAATAATAGAAAAACAAATTTTCTAATCTAAAGGAACACACCAGTCCTAAGATGGCAATGTTTTTATGTGAGGGATGAAAAGACACATACAAATGATTTCTTCTGACTAAATTCTGCTGAACTTTACAACTCTCTTCAAGCAGTAAAAGAAATAAAAATTCACCAAATCACCTAAAGAAAGATGGGGATATTAATTTGGAAGTTTCAAAGAAGTATCAAGATTCATTGCTTCCTATATCAAAAGGTAATAAACCACTTGCAAAATTTAAAGGATTTACTAATAATAGTTGACTTTTAAAAAGTGTTTGCACATATAAAATATATACAAAAGAGGATAGAAATGAGATGTATATGTGAGAATTTCATGACAAAAAGCCTACTTGTGAGTCGCACTTGCCCAAGGGTTGGGGAGAGAGTCATAGTGTGAAACACTGTTTGTGGCCCTCTAAAAGGTGACCTTCCCCTCTTTCTTTCCAGGGTGATTATTTGTAATTTGTAATAACAGAAATCACAGTGTGAATTAGTATCTAATTTCCATTTTATGCCAGGAAAGTAACAACCTTACTATGGATGAAATCATATTTCCCTTCCAACAGTGGCACCAGGAAATCTGGCCTAAAATTGTTTCTTTTCTCTTTTTTTTATCCAGTGGTTTGCTCCTGTAAACCCAGCTATTCAGGAAAGAAAGATCAAGAGAATTACTGTTCAAAGCCAGCCTGGGCAATATGTTGAAAAATCCCATTCTTAATCAATAAACCAAGCTCCTATCATCTTAGCAATGCAGAAATGTAAGAAGTCTGAATCCAGAAAGAAGCAAAATTTTGAAACAAGTGAAAAATACCATGTTATAAAAAAATTAAAAGCAGCTAGGGCATGGCTTAAGAGTCAGCAGTCACCATGCCTAAGCTCTTGTGAGGCACTGAGTTGGGTTTTTTTTAATTGTGAAAATACCACACAGAGGGGTTACAATTACATGGGCAAGGTAATGAGTACATTTCTTATCAAGCATTGTTGCCTCCTCCTTTGTTTCCTCTTCCCATCTTCCACCACCCCCTTCCTGCCCCCCTTCCCGCCCCCCTCCCAGCCAAAGTTGTAAAGTTCATTTTTCGACATAACGTCATGTACATATCGTTGTTGCAATGGGTCCACCTGTATCCCCTCCACAAATTATGCCAATATCAAAAGACATTGCCCCATTTGCTAGGAAATGGAAAGACTTGGAAAAATTATATTTTTATTTATTTATTTTTGGTCGGTTGTGGGGCTTGAACTCTGGGCCTGGGTGCTGTCCCTGTGCTCTTCAGCTCAAGGCGAGCGCTCTACCGCTTGAGCCACAGCACCACTTCCGGTTTTCTAGTGGTTTATTGGAGATAAGGGTCTCACAGACTTTCCTGTCCGGGCTTTGAACTGCGATCCTCAGATCTCAGACTCCTGAGTAGCTAGGATTACAGGCATGAGCCACTGGAGGCCGGCTTGGAAAAAATTGTATCAAGTGAAGTAAGCCAGGCCCAAAGAAACATAGATCCCATGGTTTCCCTTATTTGCAATAACTAGTATATGTCTGAGACAAGCAGAAACAGTGAGATAAGTTGATGTTAGGCAAAATGAACCCCAAATAAGGACTCAAATGTTTTTTTCTTTCTTGCTATTGTTTCAAACATATTTATAAGATGATTTCTTTGTTGCTTTGTATGTCCCTCCCCCATGGTATAACCCCTGTTTTCACTGTATTTGAGGCACTGAGTTTGGACATAGCAGTAGCACCACAGAAAAAGAAAGACAGGTATACAAGACAATAGCCTGGTTAAAAACAAAGCAAAACAGCAACAACAAAAAGCACGCAAGTAAGAAAGAAGCTCAGTGGTGTAAGCTTATGAAGTATATGAACAGACATCTTACTGCGAAATACTGTCCAGAAAAGGGAATTCTGAGTTGTTAGTAGGGGACTATGAGGAGCTTATAACAGTGTTCATCAGTGCAATTGTTTCAGTATCTGGCAGATACAAAGAACTCAACCATCATAAGGAAGTTCAAGTGTAATAATAATGATGACTTCTGTAGCCCTCTTAAATTTCTTCTTTCTCTGACATTGATATGGACAGTTAAACCAAGAAAAGAAAAGAAGGAAAGACACACACATAGCTAATATAAATACCTCAATGCCCTTGCAAGCCCAAAAGTGTCCTAGATAAGGTATGAGATATTTAATTCTAAGTCAAATGTGGAGCTTTACTGTTACAAAAAGCTAGACAAAGTCAATTAGTAATCTGAGCCTTTAATAATTATCACAAAATCAGAAATTAATTTTTCCCAATCATAAGGGTTGAATTTCCTCTACTGAATAGCTTTAGTTCAACATGTTGCATAAATCTAAGCCTGGCACTAGTGCTTATGGCTGTACTCCTAGCTACTCAGGAAGATGAGATCTGAGGGTCACAATTCAAGCCAGCCTAGGCAGCAAAGTCTGTGAAACTCTTAATTCCATTTAGTTACCAAAAATGCCAGATGGCTCAAGTGGTAAAGTGCTTGCTTTGAGTCAAAAAGCTTAGGAACAATTCCTAGGCTCTGAGTTCAAGCCTCAAGACAGGCAAAAAAATAAATAAAAATAATTGTTAGTGTAATGAATAAACTCAAAAGTCCTACTTTTTAAAGGTTTTGAATATTGGTACATGATATTGTTTGATATTTTATAGTATACTACAAAAAATGAGAGTCAGACCTACTAAATAGCAGGTATTAGCACCATCTAAGAATAATATATTACCGGGCTGGGAAGGTGGCTCAGTGGTAGAGTGGTTGCCTTGCATGCCTGAGGCCCTGGGTTCAATTCCTTAGCACCACATAAGGAAAAAAAAAAAAAGCTGGAAGTGGAGCTGTGGCTCAAGTGGTAGAGCACTAGCCTTGAGCTGAAGAGCTGAGGTACAGTGCCCAGGCCCAGAGTTCAGGCCCCACGACCGGACCCAAAAAAAAAAAAATAATATATTACCTTCAAAAGTCTAGTGAAGAATGAATTGAAATCTAAAACTCTATAAACAGAAAAATATTAATATAATGTGAGGGAAAATAAAAAAAAACATTTCGGGTGAGTAAACACTGAAATATTTATCTCCTTGGGCCATTTCTGAAAAGTACTCAAGAAAATATTTTGGAATAGAAAAAAATTCATAAACTGTCAATCTTATCCATAAAACATCAATGGAACATCAAGGAAGGTGAACATGTCCTAGGATAGTGTACAAAGGTATTTGGAAGGAGGCTCTTGGCCCACACATTTGAATATTAACTTTCCTTTCTATGGTTCTATAATCATACTAGTTGAATTTGCATCAAATTATGCTTATTTAATGTACTCCATATGGATGTTGTTTTATGGCATAATTTTTATTATTAATTTACAAACAATATAGTAAATTCACTATGACTATAGAATATACAAATGATATAATTATTAAAATATACATATTAATATTACTTCCATATTAATATTATTTCCACAAGGGATTTGGGAAGTATCATCTAAAGGAATCACAGAAAATATATTCAAACTCTACCCTTTTTATATCTATAACAAGAAAAATAGAAGAAATATTAGCAAAAACGACTACTTAGTGAGGAAGATTGCTTAATTCTACTTCGACATTTTGTATGGCCTCAGTTTCTATGATAGTTTGGATGTTAAATATTTTAATGGATCAATAATGCATACATATGCAGTGTGTATGTCCTGTATTTTCATATAAAATCAACCTTATATTACCAATGTAGTCTTGCAAGATATAGACCCAACAATGATTATAACATACTACCAAGTGTAACATTCTACTAAGTGTGCTCTATACATAGAATACCTGTGGCATACTATACACAGTATAGTTAATTTAGAATAATGATGTTATACTGTGACATAGTATAATTAAGTTTTACTATGTTATACTGTTGTATACTAAGCACTATAGTATGCTACCAAGTATAATATCCTAGCACAATCACAGCAATAGTAAATGAAAATATTTCTGATTATATCACCACCATCACCAAAAGAACCCTCAATGTTCATGTGTCCTCACCTCAGTACAATAATCCGTAAACGAACATTTACTTTATTTATAAGGATTTTTAATTTAAAATAAATGCAAGATATAAAACACTATTGTAATAATTATAAAGTTCCTTACCTTATTTAGTATTCTATGTAGTTTTCATACCCAGAAAGTAAACTCCTCATGTATTTTGTATAATTTTCTTTTTCAGTTTTGATTATTTTTGACAAAAGATGTTAATATAATTTGTTAATCACTGGAGAAAATATTCACTACCACTCTTACTGCAAAGCAATGATACTAATAATGCAGTCTGATCCTTAACTGGTGCATACTTGTATTGCGTGATATATTTGAAAAGAAGACTACAGAAAGTTAGAAGGAAGGAAACAGAAGATGACAGATGATCTGGGAGTGATTTTTTTTCATACTTATGTACATTTAAATACAACAGTGAGCAGATTTGCTGCCATAACCATGATTAATAACCAGAGTTTCATGATCTATCTAGTTGCTAATATTTGTCATTATTCCCCCCTTGATAAACTAAGGGACTTATAATAGATAAGTTCTAAATTCCTTTTCCATTAAAAAAAAGTGTTACAAGTGAGTGCAAGGATGTAAAGATCTGAGTGTCAAATAGGAATTAATGGAAACAAATAAATAATATACCTTTGCGTTACCTTTCATCAGCATTTTACATTTGTTTTGCTCCCTGGCTGCACGAAGACATGCTTGAGTAGGACCTTCTGGCCTATTTTCCTTTTCACAGTAGTGACCAACTGCAAGATAATACAATTTATTTATTTATTGTTGTTGTTGTTGTTGTTGTTGTTCATGGGGCTTGAATTCTGAGCCTGGGCACTGTCCCTGAGCTCTTCAGCTCTACCACTTGAGCCACAGCACCACTTCCGGTTTTCTCGTGATTAATTGGAGATAACAGTCTCATGGATTTTCCTGCCTGGGCTGGCTTTGAGCCATGATCCTCAGATCTCATCCTCTTGAGTAGCTAGGATTTCATAACCAAAAATATTGCTTCAAGTAGTTATTTTTTTAAAGGAGAGAAGCTCTACATTTTACAATGGTGAATGGTCTTGAGCAAAAAGGAGCTCTCAGGAACACTGACTAGGACCTGAGTTCAGCTGACAAAAAATACAAATAATAATAAACTCCATTGTTAACTAGTTTTTAATTATCATAGCCTGTTAAATAGTTAATACAGTCTGCTCTTTTCTGTTTACTTTTTTCAAGTACTGGATTTCTCAGCTTTCTCCATTACAACTTGAGCCAAATGTATAGTTCTGGCTTTTTTCTATTATTTGGAGGTATTTTGTCTGCTTAAGCTGGCTCCACATCATGATCATCCTATGTCAATATTTTAAGTAGCTAGAATTTTAGGTATGAACACCTAGAGCCTAAGCTGTATTTATTTTTAAATATCTCTAGGATGCTGGTCACTGATAAGATTGAGAAATCATCCGATCAATAATAGAGATTTTAGACATTTTACCTTTACCTGTAATTATAGGAAAATGAACATTCTGGCCTGCATCTATGGTTTTCAATGTTGCTTGAAGTCCAGAAATCTAGTGGGGAAAAAATGAAACAAATATAACATTTGAATTAATGACTATAAAGCTTAAAATCAAACCTGAACTTTAACAAAACAAAACATAATTTTTAGTTAAGATCTAATTTCATTCTGGATGTGAATTTCACACATACATTTCACAGTGTACTTCACTGAATCAAGAATCTTCACCACACATTTTGATATTGCAATTAAACAGAAATATATAACTTTTTCTATTACTGAATAGCACTATTTATAAATAAAAATTAGCAGATAAATTATAACCAATATAATGTGATCATGAAATGCTTGGATTAAAAAATGTGAAGGATTGCTATCTGTTCTTACATGGCAAACAAATGGATTGTAATTTTTCAAACAATCTTATTTAGAGTAATGAAAGGTTTATGAAGCAATTTCTAACATAGCACAGAGTTCTGGTATGTTGAACACATTGTTCCTTTGTTGTCATCACACATTAAGATGGAATATTGGTTACAAATAATAAACTTAATATCCATACACTATTATGAACTAAAGCCAACTTTTTATTTAATTATGTTTTCTATTTTTTTTAGGTTACAGAAGTCCAACCAGAATAGTACTATATAATAATCATTATGTTTCCCTCACCTACTGTAGACTGAGAGACACCTTCTTAGACTTTCCCTATTTAACTGGCTTTGAATATTTAGAGAAATACTGACCAGGTAGTATTTTGCTAATGGTCCTAATTTAGGTTTGCTTGATGTATTTTCAATGGTTAAACTAGAGTTGTGAGACTTTAGGATAAGAGAATACATTTATTAACACATTGTATCACAGGTATATGCTTAAGACTAAGGATATCAATCTTGATCACCTAACTTCAGTGTTACTTTTTTCTTTGTATACCTGTATTTGTGAAAGCAAGTCATGAAGTGCAGCCAACACTTAACTGCTGCGTGGTTAAGTTTAACTCCTGGAGGGAAGGACTATCTACTGTGCCATATGGGTTTTTTTTAATCAGACAGATCTGTCTATTCTCTACTCAATCATTTGTTAATATTATTGTGAAACCACAGAGATTTACTTTACACTTCAAATTATAATCCATACCAGTTCAAACTGTTACATATTTTAACCCTGAAGTCTTTTTGGTTGGAAATAATGAAGAATACAATGTATCATTTAATAATTGACTACTAACCCTTTTTTCTTATTGTTATTGTCAAGGTGATGTACAGAGGGGGTACAGTTATATAAATCAGGTAAAGCATACATTTCTTTTTGAATACTGTCACTCCTCTCTTTTTCTCCAAGTTTTTCCCTATAAACCCTCACCCCACAAGTTGTATAGTTCATTTTCAACATAGTGTCTAGTGAGTATCACTGCTGCATTTGTTCATCCACCATTTCTGTGACCCTCTTTACTCTCCCCGCAAACATTCTCAGCTCTTTCTTTCCATATCACCGACATTAGGGCTAGCTAATAAGAACATCTCCTTAGACTTGGTAAAAGATCCATGCAGTAGGATTGTCACCTAGCTCAACCTAGGCCTAGGCCCCATCCATAATTTAAAAAAAAAAAACCCTCAGGCCAGTAGCCTCCTTTCCCTGATCTCACACATTTCAGAAATGCTCAGGAGTATGTGCTTTTCTCTCAACTGAGCTTGGAAATAAAAGTTTTCATATCCTTTTGTGTGGATAGCATCATCATTCTCAATGTCTAAAGGAAATCTGAATGAGGAAGATCCATTTAACTATACAGGTGCATGCAGTGCCAAAACAGTTTCTTTTTCTAATGGCATTTCTAAACTGTTATTATATATGTAAAGCAGTAGTATAGAAAACTCAATTCTGATAGAATTATTTTAGCTTTGTAAATATGTTTTCATTTTAGATATGTGTGTGTGTGTGTGTGTGTGTGTGTGCGTATTTGTGTGTGTGTATCAATCATATGTATACCTATTTAGTAGGTGAGAAAATAGACATTTTAAATGCCCTGATTTTTCACATAGCTAACTTTGCATAACTGTGAATCACCCATCACTCTCAATCCTTAACTCTTTTAACTAAACCAGTGAAGAGACAAAATGAAATCCAAAGATTTTATCTGTTTTAAGCATATTCTTCATATGGCCATTGATCTAACCTCAGGAATCTCCCTTTTATTTGAGATATAAGAATTAAAGACATTTCCAGGAGGGTAAGTTAGCCATAATCACATACCAGCTAAGAGAACATTAAGTGCTGGAAGTAAAAAAGAATGTAGTATAAATACTTCCCATGGATTAGATGTAAAGGATCAAGGAGATAAAATTTTGCAAATCAGACATATAAATGTCTTATACTTCTATGATGATATAATAATTTATTCATCCTTAGAATTCAAACATTCAAGAACAGAAAATTAAAAGTCAAGCCAAAAAGGCACCAAACAAGGGGTGTTTTGTTTTTCAGAAGCTAAAAATTTCACTGAAAACACACAAAAAGAGGCTAAAACATGCCTTAACAGTAAAATTACTAAAATAATAGTATTGCTATTATACAAGCTTTAATATTTTCTGTTCAGGCAAATTGAAAACCTCAACAATAAAAGAACGTTAAGCTTAGTCACAGTATTATATTCTCTAATAAACACATATATAATAATGTAGTATAATATTATGGTTTACTTCTTTAAATTCTTTGCCAATGATTCTATACCACTGTTCAAAATCTGAGCGAAGCCAGGTGCTGGTAGCTCATGCTTGAATCCTAACTACTCAGGAGGCTGAGATCTGAGGATAGTGGTTTGAAGCCAGTCTGGGCAGGAAAGTCCATGAGACTCTTGTCTCCAACAAACTACTCAGAAAAAGCCAAAAGTGACACTGGCTGAAGTGGTAGAGCGATTGCCTTGGGCCAAAGAATTCAGGGACAGTATACAAGCCCTGAGTTCAAGCCCTAGGACCAACATATATCAAAAAGAAAGAAAAAGAAGAAAGGGGAGAAGAGTAAAGGGGAAGGGAAGAGAAAAGAGAGAGAAAGAAAAGAGAGAGAAAAAAGAAAGAAAGAAAGAACTAAAGAAGAAAGAAGGAAGGAAGGAAGAAGGAAGGAAGGAAGGAAGGAAGGAAGGAAGGAAGGAAGGAAGGAAGGGGAGAATAAAGAAAAGTAAATAAAAAATTAGAGCTAGTCTATGTGAAAAACCTGAGGGAAAAATGTAACTGTCACTCATTAGCAAGATAAACACAAATTCACTCAACAACTAGGAATGTCAAATATTCATAAGGGAGACATTTCCAAGCAATTTTTTATTCATTTTGTCCTGTTTCAACAATAATTATAAAGGTAGATTTTTATGGCTGCATCTTATATAAAATACCTCTGAGTTCTCAGTGTTTAGATAACTTGGCAAATATCAGTGTGCATAGCTGTCATTTTATATGTATAGCTTGGCATTTTAATCCAAGTGTATTTAACAACAGTGGCTGAAGGTTTTCTTTCAACTCTACTCTAATATTTTCCTATGTCTTTATATTTCAGTTAAATACTATTTAATATAATAATCTGTATAGACTTTTAGATGGATAAAATACTTTTCTTAATTTTCCAAATGAGGTTTTATGGGAAAATTGGTAGATTGTTCTAAAATTTATCTCAGAAACAAAAGCCAACATTTCTACTTATGTTATAAAAATGATTAAAAACAATTTCAAGGGTGCCTGAATTCTCTCTCCTCTCTTACCTTCCCAACAGCTCTGTCTCTTTCCAAGGAGATTAGCATTTTCTCCTTCAGCAAAGCCTGGTGCTTCTCGTGTAACACCTTTATAGTTGGTTCATAAGATTCATAATGTAACTTTAACCTACAAATAGAAAAAGGTCACTTACATCTTAAAAGGTAATAGAGTTAAATCAGTGAGTTCCATCTAACTTCTAAATCTTGTGTTTCTTTTCTTATTTCACTTATTTTTGGCTTGAGAATAAAAATGGATAACCATATAAAAATCAACACACAAGAGCCAAGAAGCACAGGAACTATTATTTATCATCAACTTCATTCACAACCAGGGGCTATAGGATGAAGGGTGGGAATGGCAAAACCATATTTGCTGTAAGTAGTTTCTACTTCCTTCTAGCACCTTTTGCTGTATTCAAATATAAGCCCAGATGTAAACTTGTTCAACCACTTTGGAAAGCAGTATGGAGGTTCCTCAAAAGACTCCACATAGAGCTCCCCTATGACCCAGCAATCCCACTTTTGGGCATTTACCCTAATGTTTACAAACAAGACCACACTAAAGCTACCAGCACAACTATGTTTATTGCAGCATTATTTACCATAGCTAAGATATGGAACCAACCCAGATGCCCCTCAGTAGATGAATGGATCAAGAAAATGTGGTATATATACACAATGGAATTCTATGCCTCCATCAGAAAGAATGACATTGCCCCATTTGTTAGGAAATGGAAAAACTTGGAAAAAATTATATTAAGTGAAGTAAGCCAGGCCCAAAGAAACGTAGGTCCCATGGTTTCCCTTATTTGTAATATCTAGTATATGTATGAGTCAAGCGGAAAAGGTCAGATAATGTGATGTCAGGAAAATGAACCCTTAGATGTGTATTTTAATGTTTTTTTTCTTTCATGCATGTGTTTCTAACACATTTATAAGATTATCTCTTTGTTGCTTTGTATGTCCCTCCCCCATAGTATAACCCTTGCTTTCACTATATTTGATGTCAGTATAACTTGTGGAGGAGATGGGGAAAAACCAGTTGTTTAAGGATACAGGTGGACCTGTTGCAACAATGAGAAGTACAAGTTGTCATGTCCAAAACGAACTTTACAATGTTGGTGGGGGGGGGGGGCTGGGGGGAGGGAGGAAGGAGAAGGATTGGGATTAGGGGGGGAGGGGGGAGGCTGGGAAGGGATGTGAAGGATAAACAAAGGAGGAGGCTGCAATGCTTGGTAAGAAATGTACACATTATCCTGCCCATGTAACTGTAACTCCTCTGTACAGTATGTTCACAAATAAAATAAAATTAAATTAAAAAAAAAAAAAAAAAAAAAAAAAAAAAAATATAAGCCCAGAAGATTACTGCTGTTCTTGGAGATTTGAGAAATTAGACTTTTTTAAATCAATGCAGAAATAATTTTCAAAAAGACAAGGACTACAAACAATGGGTGATTAAAGAAAAAGAATCATTGACACCATAAGAAAAGATGGCCAAAAAAAAAAAAAAACCAAAACGAGTATCTACTCAAGTGGCTCTATACCTTGAATCATGTCCCTACCCCCTTTATGCTTGGGTAATTTTTCAGAGATGGTCTCACATTTTTACCCAGGGCGCAATTACAAGCATGATCATACTACCAAGGCCTTTCTTGGAGCTGTACCCATAGGCACACATACTATGCCAGTTTATTTTTTAAGATAGGTCTCACAATTTTTTTTTGTCTAGGCTTGTCTTGAACTGCAAAGTGCAATCTGTCCTATCTCTATTTCTTGAGTAGCTAGTGTTATAGGCATGTATCATTATGCCCAACTTGATATTCTATGTTTTGAATCATTCAGTATACAATGCTTATTTTAAGTCATTATTTGAAATGTGTTAATTCCAAAATATATGGGATAGTTCCAGAGATCTTTAGTTATTGGTTTCTACTGTAATTGGTTGTTATCAGAAAATGTTTTTGGATAACATCAAGTCTTTGAAATTTATAGAAGCTTCTTTAATGGTCCAGTATACAGTTTAGTGAATATTCTATGCACATCTTAAAATAACATTGCTTGAATAACTTGAATAACATTCAAGCAATATTATTTATGTTAAACTGATGAAAAATGTTTTTCTATAAACAGGAAATTTGTGTGTATATTTTCTAATTATTGAGAATATAAATATCCTATTATATAACTATGTTTTCCTCATAATTATATCAGATTTGGCATTAGCAGTTTTAAAGTACTTAGAGTAGTAGACAGTTTATGTTATATCTCCTGATGAACAGATCAATTTCTCAATATAAAATGTTGTTTTCATTTTATTTTGTCTTATGTATAGCTATTAAGCTATTCTATTCATATGCTAGAATTATCCTAGACATAAACATAAACTAATTATTACAAATGAGGGAAACTATGGGCTCTATGTTTCTTTGGGTCTGGCTTACTTCATTTAACATGATTTTGTACATGTGACCATATATCTAAGCAAAATGAACTCCAAGACAGGAAACATGGTTTATCCTTGTTGTGGTTTTTTAAAATGTACGATGTGATTTCTTCTTCCTTTTGTTTTCCCATTTTCCTATGGTTTATGCACTGTTGTCACAATATTTGATTTTGGTACCCTGGGTATTGTATTGCCATTTATCTGACTTAGGGAAGGGAAGGGGAACAACAAAATGGTGAGACAAAGGACAAAGGGCAAATCAATGCAACAGTGACACTCACAAGACAGTACATTAGAAATGAACTGTACAACTTGGGTGGGTTGGGGGGAGGGAAAGTGTGAAAAAATGAGGGAGGAGGTAACAATTCGACAAGAAATATATTTACTACCTTATGTTTGTAACTGCCCTTTGCTATACAGAATCTTTAGTTTGCTGTGATCACATTTTTCAAGTCTTTCTTATTGTTTAGCCCTTAAAAATTTTCTCAGAAAGTTCCCCCTTATAGCAATGTTATAATGCTTATATTTCACAAAGCACTTCTTTTAGATAACTGATTTAATAATAATAATAATGACAGAAATTAACTAAGAGTGTGACCTTTAGGGGCCTGAAGTGATAGTCGACTCAATGAAATGTCAACACCAGATGGCTCTGGCAGACAGTACAGGAAGAATCTCATAACACCATAGCATTTATGACCTATTAGAATACCTTTGCTTCTGCAGAATTATTTGATAGAGGATCCTTCTTAGAATTTAGAATGCTATCCTATCTAGTGAGGAGGCTGAGATCTAAGGATTGCCATTAGAAGCCAGATCAGGTAGGAAAGTGCAAGAGACTCATCTCCAGTTAGCCACTAAAGAGCTGGAATTGGAGCTGTGGCTCAAGTGGAGAGTGTCAGACTGGGGAATAAATACTAAATGACAGCACCCAAGCCGTCAATCAGTTTGAGCCCAGCACTGACGGAAAAGGAAATTTAGAATGCTTAGTAAAAGAGGGAATAATATATACAAGGTGTAGGAAAGTAATACTGCTAAGGCCAACTTCCAAAAAAGGTTGCTTCAGATTGAGTACTAGTTCTATAACAATTAATATGACATGATCCAAAGTGAAGTTCCCCTAAGAGGACCAAAAAGTAATTGTATGTTTTTCTATTACAATATTAAAATTGTGGTTCTATTTTATACAAAAACTATTTAAATAAGAATATTCATAAAAGTCATTGATTTCAGAATATACATTATATTTCACAAAAGAAATAAAGCTTAATTATTAAAATACTAGAATTATAAATACATTTAATCTTATCAATTCAGCCATATTAAAAAAAAAGAGTAACCAAAAACTTCAGGTAGCATTGAGTCCAATTCCATCCACAATTCTTCTTAGTCTGATTAACATATATGTATTTTGGTACGTACTACACATTTACATTAATGTTACATATTTTTAAACACATAGGTATAGAATCTTTATATCCTAATTCATATACAGTTATTTTAAGAAAAATATTGATGACAAATTTCCCTTTTAGTATCTTTGGCTAACTCACTCATGAGATTTGTCTCCACTATCCTTTGCTAAAGTCACTATCAAAAAAGAATATATATTATAACATGGAAACAACATTTAGAAAAGCTGTTAACTTAGTCTGAATGTGTACTTCTGTTTCATCAGTTTCATAAGTATTTCATATTTCCTTATAATTTCTATATTGCGTACTGGTATTTCTAAAAATAAATTCATAATAAAATATTCAGGTTAAATTGAATTTAAATTATAAAAATTAAATTATACAATGAGATTATCAATGTAAGCAAAAATTCAACATTTAGACATTTACAATGAAAGGAAAAGTAAAAACAAAATTGAAATATTTTAGTAAAATATGAAACTGAGAACTTAAACCAGGAATAAGAAAGATCTATTGTAATACTTTGCAATGGCACCGTTACTAGAAAAGATATTCACTAGTGATTGATTGACATGATTGCTACCTTTATTGTGAATGGTCAACAGTATCTCTGGCATCTTATTTTGGTCCTTTGGAAACATGCATTAGTGATTTATCCACATAGCTAAATAAATAAATAACTTCTACAGATTAGATGAGGAAACACAAGCTTCTTGAGTATTCTTCCCTGGTGCTCTCCAGATAATAAAATATGAAAAAATACATGATCTGAAGTAATTAATTGTATAAGAAATGAATTATAGTACTATTTCAATTAAGTATATTTAGATATTTAACATTAATGATACATTTTAAAATATAGATAAAATAAATAATAAAATATATAGTGGCTATTGTATCAGAGTGTACAGATACAGAGTTTTTGTCATTAGAGAAAGTTCTAGGAGATAATACTGCTCAAGAACAAGCGAAGAGAAGTTTAGTTAAGGATTATATATTTTTTATTTCTTGAATTTTAATGGGTATGAAGTTAAGGAGGGAGAGAAAGAAAATCTATGTTCTGTCTTCCAAATAATTTTTAAAAAGTGCTATCATAAAGTCAAGGACATTTAAGATATGCCTCCTACCTACTGCCAAGCCTCACATAAGCTTTACTCCAAATGTACACAATCTGATGAATGGATTATGCTCCTTTATACAGCATGTATGTACCTACCATCTTCCAAGTGCACCCTAACTGATTCCACTCCATTCAATTGATTCATAATTATAACCTAGAATTGTTGCTCTGAAAATATTCCTTTTTAATATATATTTATTTTAAAGATACTGTACAGATGGGTTACTGTTACATGAGTAAGGTAATGAGCACATTTCCTATCAAGCATTGTTACCTCCTCCTTTGTTTTTCCCCTACCATCCCTTCCCTCCCCACTTTACCAACTCCTCCCTCGTCCACCCCCCGAAGTTGTAAAGTTTATTTTCAACATAGTGTCTTGTATATCTCAGTGTTACAATGAGTCAACCTATATCCTTATTTCCGGATTTTGTTATTTCCCTTCCCCTCCCCAAATTAGAAAAATGTATATACAAGATGTAGGACACCAGAATCAAATACAGTGAAAACAGGCCCTGTAACATTATAGTCTGGTTGAAGCAATTACCCTCTAGCTAATATAGCAATAATGCAGTATACTATGTTCTTTTTCCACCTAAAACTTTCTCTATTATACATCCCAGAACCTCTGGGTCTTTATGCATTTACTCATCCTCATATTTTTGAATAGATAGTATAGTATCTGTCACATACTTGATGCTCAATAATAGTTGAATTAATATTTACCTTTACAGCATCTGTCACTATCAAATTACTTAGTAGTAATTGAATAAATCTTTAACAAATATGCCAGCATATATTATCACTTACCCTTTGAGGTCATTAATCAACTTTGTTTTTTCTTGGACTGTTCGCTTGTGATGCATTCGATGATAATCACGTTCTTTCTGAATTTTCAGCAGATTTTCTCTAGCTTTGCTGAAAAATACAAAAAACTGTATTAAATCTAAAAACTATCGTTAATTCCTTTCTAAAAATTTATTTACCCCTCAGTTAAAATCAATTTTTTTTTTGTTGTCTGGTTGTGGGGCCTGAACTCTGGGCCTGGGCTCTGTCCCTCAGCTCTTCAGCTCAAGGCTAGCACTCTACCACTTGAGCCACAGCACCACTTCTGGCTTTTTTTTTCTGCTTATGTGGTGCTGAGGAATTGAACCAGGGCCTCAGGCATGCAAGGCAAGTGCTCTACCACTGAGCCACCTTCCCAGCCCAGAACTTATGAGTCTTAAAGATAGAGCCCTGTAACCAGGGCAACTCTACCATGAGTAAGAGCTGTCTTGGGAACCTTGGCAGGAATTATTTGTGCAAGATCTTGAAAAGTTTCAGCAAATCCAGAGCCTGAGTCTCTCTGGTGAGAGAACCACCTAGGTGAAGAAAATAGCCTGTAAGCCTGGCACTGGTGGCTCATGCCACCAGCTACTCAGGAGGCTGAGATCTGAGGATCGCAGTTCAAAGCCAGCCAGGGCAGGAAAGACTGTGAGACTCCTATCTCCAATAAACCAACAGAAAACCGGAAGGGGCGCTGTAGCTCAAGTGGTAGAGCACTAGCCTTGAGCTGAAGAGCTGAGAGACAGCGCCCCAGCCCAGAGTTCAAGCCCCATGACCGTCAAAAAAAAAAAAAAAGAGAGAAAATAGCCTGTGAGTTTTTGGAGGCCTGGAGTAGGAGTGAAATCACTCTAGGAAATTCAAGACTCCATGTCCTGGGAGCTAACACAGGAACCTGCAAATAGCATTTGAAATCCATCTCCCCGTGCTGGCCCCTGGCTCAGATCTTTACAGGTCCTGATGGGCCACTCTGCCTCTGACAGATGGCATTGATGTCTCTAAACCACACATCTAACTATCTATACTACAAAAAAATCAGTTCTGGTTGGGAGAAGTTTACATCTTTCTTTTGTTTTCTTTATTCTTCTTTATCTCCTCTGTAGTCATTATATGAGAAACATATATCCACATTTTGAAATTCAATTTGCAGCCATCTCTATCTACTATCGCCCTATCCCATTTCTGCTTACGCTCTGTATTCAATTAGATTGATTCTCTCTTATTTTTCTTCTATTTCCCTCATCCAAAATCTTTCCTTATTCTCCATACTTTTGGCAGGGCATATTTGTCTTGTACTCTTTTTTCACTATACTTTCAAATGGATCTTTTCTATGTATTTCCCTCTTCTTTCTCATTAGTTACTTTAGCTACTTCTCTATTTATCCTTATTACACCATATACCCCTCACTATTCTTTAGTACTCTTCCTCTTATTTCTTTCATTAGTAGCTGGCTTAATTAATATCTTCCTTATCACAAAGCATTATCTTTGTTTCTTTATTTCTCTGGAAATATAGGAACAATGTCAATGATTGTTATTAATTGGTGATTATTGTATTTTCACTCTGGTGTGTCTATTCACCATGACTGCTTCTACACCTTAGTCTGCCTCCCTAGGAGAATAGAGGTGTAAACCTAGTGCTTTGTGAGAATAGTGGGTGAATGTTAGACAACTGAGCAACACCTTTAGTCCAATACTGGAAAAATACAATACAGCTTAAGTACTGTCCTGCCTTGCCTACACATTGTGAATACCTCATCTGAAAGAACACAAAGAGACTAAAACCTCCAAACAAAGACTGGTCTCTGAACAAAGCAATATGTCTTTGCCAAAAGGAAATAATGCCATAATAAAGCACTTGGATGATAGCAATGTGGATGAAATCTCAAGAAGCTGAAAGAATAATGGTAAGAATTACCAATAAAATTAATGAGTAACATAAATAATCAAATGAATTTGAAGAAAATACAAACTGAATCACATAAGAAAGACAATGAATAAAATGAAAGAAGAATTCAATAAAGGTACAGAAATCCTAAAAATATTCAATTCTGGAAATGAATTTCTTAATATTCAAATTAAAAAACCCTCAGGTAAAAACTTACTTTCAAGAAAGACTATGAGGATAAAGTTCAGAAATTAGAAAATTTAGATAAAAGCAAATAAAAATGAGAAAATATAAACAACATATAAGAAAACATTAAAAAGAATACAAGCCTATAAATCATGAACATTAGAGAAAAATATATACAAGCTAAAGGCATAGAAAATTTTTACTCAATATTACTCAACAGTAAAAACTTTCTACAATCTTGGAGGAAAAATAGATAACCACATATAGACTATATGGAGGACACTAAACAGACAAGATCAGAAAATCATCTCTGTACATTTTTGTGAAAGGTACTTTTATTTTCCTCTCCTTAGAAACAGTGCATTGATAATCATTTTAAAGTGGATTGTATAGATTTTGGCAAAAACATCATCCAAAATCTATAGAGAAGGATGTTAGTTCAAAATATGCCTCTCATTAATCCTATAACCTGGGACATGGGATTAAAAGCTTCTGAGTCTCAATTTCCTAGTATGCAAATTTTAAAATTATCATTTTCAAAGTGTTTCACACATTATTTAAAATATGTCAAATAATATAATATGTAAAATAACAAACATATCTGAAGTTGTTTCTAAAGAATAAATAAACCCAGTGGGAAAAAGTCTGGCAGACACAGAATTATAAACTTTAAGAAAATAAGTGAATGATAAAAGCGAAGGAATTCTACCTTTAGGACTTTGTCAGTACTACAATAGATACAAAAGGGACTCTAACACATAGACAAGGAAGATAAATGCAACCAGGTAAAAAATAGAAAAAGAATGAATCACAGTACATGAATAGAATACAAATAAGGATGGAAAAAGAAGTAAACATCACACACAAAAAAAAAAAGCCAAATGACCAAATGAGAGGAATCCCTGCATATCTTTCAATTATAGCACTGAATGTCATTTGTTTCAGGTCTCTAATCAAAAGACACAGTCTACTGGGCTTATTGCCTAAAAGAAATGCATTTCACTGGCAAAGAAAAAATAGACAAAGTTAAATGATGAAAAAGTTATAAATAGAGCCTCAGAGCAGGCAGGAATACAAACCCTTATCTGACAAAGTAGATTTCCAAGTAAAATTATCCAGAAGAAATAATAAAAAAAGTCACTTCATAATGATAAAAGAATTTCCAGTAGGTGAAAATAATTATAAATACATACTCATTCAGTGTCAATGCAACCAATTTCATAAAATAAACACTACTAGACACCAAATATATATAAACTCCAGCACAATAATAGCCAACTTTTATAACCCACTCTATCCATTACATGGAGATTCCGCAAATAAACTTCAGAAACATCATCAACAACAAAAACTACAAAATTACGTCCTATAGAGCCTGCGTCAGTGGCTCACGCCTGTAATCCTAGCTACTCAGGAGGCTAAGAACTGACCAGCAGGGTTCAAAGTCAGCCCAATCAGGAAAATCCTTGAGATGCTTATCTCCACTAAACCACTCAGAAAACCAAGAAAGTGGCAGCTGTGACTTAAGTGGTAGAGAGCTGGCCTTGAGCTGAAGAGTGCAGGGACAGCGCACCCAGGCCCTGAGTTCAAGCCTCATGACTGACCAAAAAAAAAATTACATACTATAGAATAAATGGGATCAACAGCCATCTATAGAGACCAATTCATCATAAAGGTGTACCATATACAATCTACTGACCAGCATGCAGAATTTTCTCTAAAACAGATCATGTTTTAAGACATAAAGTTTAAACAAACATAAGAAAATTGAATTGATTTACTGTATTATATCAGGCCACAATAGAATAAAACTAGAAAACAATAATGAAAGAAACTACAGAGAATATTCAAATATATAGATCATGAAAAAAAATGTGGAAAATAAATAATCCCTTTAATCAAATAAAAATGAAAAGTCACTTTCCTATCTTTTGGAATATAGCAAAGACAATGACATGAAGTAAGTGTATAGCTAACAGTACCTGCATTAAAAAAAAAATCAGAGAAATCTTAAATAAATAACCTAATGATGTCCCTCAAGCTCTTACAAAAATATAAGAATAAACCAAAATGCGCAAAATAAGTAGCAAAATAAATAATGAAGATTGAGACAATAATAAAGATACAAAACAATATACAGAATCATTAAAACAAAAAGTTATTTCTTTGTAAAGGTAAACAAGTTTAATAAACTCTTAGCCAAAGTAACCAATATAAAAAGGGAGAAGATACAAATTGATGAAATGAAACTTGAAAAAAAGAACATCTCAATAAATACAAAATGAAATTCAAAGGATCCATGGAAAATATTTCAAAAACTCATATCCTAATAAACTGGAAAACAAAATGTAGATGACATACAAAAATTGACCCAGGAGATATAAAACTCTTCAAAGACCTATAATGAGGAAGGGCATTGAAGCAGTAATAGACTCTGAACAAAGAAAAGCCCAGGACTAACTGGATTAAGTACCAATTTTTATTGTAATTTTAATGAAATAACACTAATGATCCTGAAGCTAATCCATAAAATAGAAAAGTAAGGAACTGACTCAATGAAGCTAATATCCTGAAATCTTTCAGGGACACAAAGTGAAAATGAAACAAAATTATTGACCAAGTTTATTGATGAACATGTATGAGAAAATTCACAATAAAATTCTTCCCATTGAATTCAACCACATATTAAAAAAGGTAATATTCTACATGATAATCAAGTTGGTTTCATTGTGGAAATGCAAGGATAGTTCAACATATTCCTATCAATATATGTAGTACAACATATAAATGAAATAAAGGACAAAAATCATATGATCATCTTAATGGATGAGGAAAAAGCCATCAATAAAACTCAAAATCCTCATTATTATGAAATTCCTGAAAAAATAAAGAGTGGAAGGAATGTGTATCAACTTAGTAAAGCTATATTATAAACTTACAGCCAACATTTGCCTAAATGAAGGAAAGTGGAAGTGATTTTCTCTAAACTTAGGACTGAGACAAGAATTTACAGTCTCATTCATTTTTATTCAATCCAAAACAATAAAAAAGAAATAGAATTAAAATGACCAAGAAAAGGAAAGAAAAAGAAAAAGTTTACCTTCATTGAAATTGCTATACCCTACATTTGGAAGACTCTACCTAAATAACTTAAAGTTGATGAATAGCAGGATGAAGAAAATCAATATAAAACTAACAGTAGTAATTTTTTCTATGTAGTAATAATGAATAGGCAGGAACAAAATCAGAAAAAGAAATCCTTTTCAAAATAGTCTGAAAAAAATAAAAAACCAGTTGATTAACCCAATGAAGAAGGTGAAAGATTTCTACTGCAAAAGCTACAAAACATTAACGAAAATGAGGAAGACACCAGAAGATAGAACAACTTCCCATATTTGTGGATTGGTAAAGTTAATACTGAGATAACAGCTAAATCACTAAAAGAGTCCTATATAATCAATGAACTCTCCATCAAAATCCTAATGCTATTCTTCACAAAATAGGAATATAAAATTTAAAAATTCATATTGAAACATATAAGACTGTGAATAACAAGTGACACACTGAAGACAAAGAGAAATACTGAATGTATCCTAAAATTGAACTTCTTTTTAAAGTACAGAATTATAGTGACAAAAATTGCATGGTAACAGTACAAAAACAGAAATATAAACTAAAGAAATACAATAAAAGACTCAGAAATAAATTCATGCAGCTGTATCCACCTAAGTGTTTACAAAGAAGCAAAAAACACAGATTGGAGAAAAGACAACTGCTTCAGAAAATGTTTTTTGGAAACTGGATTCTTATTATAGCTTCAGAAGCCTGAAACTAAACCCCTAATTTACTGTCAAAAGGATCAAAGATCTCAAAACCAGAAACTTTGAAAAAACTACAGGAAACAAAGGGAAAACTTGAAGATATTGGCATAGGCAACAACGTTAGGAATGGGACTGTAATTGTTTAGTAAATATGAGCAAAATTTGAGCACATGACTCAGATGAAATTAAAAAACTTGGAGACATCAAAAGAAAAATATTACCAGAATGGGTACAAATCTCTGTAAGCTATTCATCAAAGAATTAATATCTAGAATACATAAAAAGCTTGAAAAATTAAGTATCTAAGGAACCAATAATAATGGGTTAATGAATATTAAGAAATGAGTTAATGAACTTCAAAAGATTTACAAATAGCCAAAAAATGCATTAAAAATGTTAAATATGTTTGCCAAAAAGAAAATGAAACTCAAAAAAACAGAGAGTCTATCTCATCCCAGTCATCATTTCTATCAACCAGCAAACAAACAATAAACATTGCCCAAGATGTTAGGGAAAAGGAACCTTTATACATTGTTGTTTAGAATGTAAATTACTGCGGCAGCTGTGAAAATCAGTATGAAAGGTCCTAAAAAACACTAAATTTAGAAATACCAAATGATTCTCTCTCCTAGTCTGGGGCATACATCAGGGCTGAAGGTATGCAGCACATGATAATATATCACAGCCATGCTTATCACAATATACTCAGTCAAACTGTAGAGTCAGCAATACCCAGAAACCATATGAAGATGAGAATTATAATAGTAATGGGACATAAGTGTAAAGGGGCACAGTCACTTCAGGGTATGAAGATAGTATAATGAATCTATTTTAAAGGAGGTCAGAGAGGAAGGGAGGCTAAGAGAGTATAACAAAGTGAGTAAATTTGATGAAAGTACATTGTATGTATGTTTGAAATTACTTCAATTAATTTATGCAGATAAAAATAAATCTAAAATTATATTCAATTAAATGGCTTTTTGTTATGCACAGATAATACTTGATAAATGTTCGTCATTATCATCATCACATCACCGTTCCTACTCAGTGTATTAGAAAGGCCAGATTCAAGCCCTGTGGCAATGCCTCACACCTGTAATCCTAGTTATCGAGGAGGCTGAGTTCTCAGAATCCTACTTTGAAGCCAGCTATAGTAAGAAAGTCTGTAAGCCGGATGTGGAGCTGGGGCTCAAGGGATAGAGTGCTTGAATGAAAATACTAAGGGAACAGAACTTAGTCTCTGAGTTCAAGACCTAGTACCAGCACACAAACAAAAAGAGGCAGATCCATTTTTTTTCTTTACAGATCTGTTTTCCTGCAGGAGGACATATGCAATAAATAGGTAGCTGAGTCTACTCTAGCAGACCGAAAGTATCAAGATGCATCACTATGTGTGTCTACATAAATTAAATTTTTATGAACATCCTTGTAAGCCTACTGAAATTATCTTATTATCTAGTGTCTTGGTAGTTACATAGACACATCGTATTTCTCTTATCTGAAATGTAAATCAGCAACAGGATAAAAGTACTTGAAAAATGCTTCCAAGTTTCTTAATCAGAACCACAGATGTGCAGCACTGTATGAACTCATTTTTTCAATATACATTTAGAAATCTATTTGTGCTCATCCCAGGAAAGAAAGCATAGGAATTGACTGAAGTATTAGACCTTAAAGTTTTTCTGACCATTAAATTGGTTTTCAGAGACTTGCTTTCTGTTTGCACAAATGAAATCTACTCAGTGAGACAATTTAAATTCATTTCATGGTGATGCTTCTCCTTTTATGACCTTTCTGATGCCCATCTGCTTAATAAAATGAAAATACAAGTTGTACTGAAGAACAGTGTAAAATATTCATATAAGCAATTAATATTTTCTGCACTCTATAGTATTTTCTCATCACATTAGCACAGCATCTTTGTTTCCTAAAAAAGATCTTTTATTAATACAGACACCAAACACTGATTCAAGAGCAATGAAGTAAATTATTTGGTGAAGCAGTCTATTTAAATTTATATATCATAAAGAATACAATTCACATATGCCTTCTCTTAATGAGATGGCACAAAAGATACTCAATATCACATTTCAGGAATCTGGCAAATCAACATGTATAATTATACAATGCAATAATCAGAAAGGTATATTCTCATAACACTGTGAAACTCCAAAACTCCACTTCTTAATATGTGTTACTTAGTAGTATGACCTTTAAAAGTATTTGGTATGTAAATGGACCTGGTAAGATACATTACTAATTAAATGATTTTAAGTAACAATTTGATATAATCATTTATTTATGAAATTATTAACTTATTTGTTATTATTTGGGAAGAGAATACATACTTATCCTTGCTTACTTTAGCCAATCAAAGCACGCTATCTTAACTACTTATTACTAACAATTATTATTATTTATAATTTCTTATAATTTTATATTATATATTTTATAGTATAAATATTTTATAATTATTTTAATAATTATATTATTTTCTTCATATGAAAAATAAGCTAAAGTAATTTCTGATCACAGTAATTATATGACTACCACATTTGTCACTATCTATAAATCATGCTTAAGTCAATCATATTAATGTTAAAATGACTGTTAAAAGGCCAAATAAAAGTGAGCTAGATTAGAGAATAATTTCCTTATATTCTTTTTTTTAAAGGTGGGGTATGCCCATATACAGAAATTATACCTTTCAATTTAACAAGCAATTACCTAAATCCTAAAGCATGAAATTTTATGGGCTTCATTATTATCTTTATTTTCACAGTGTTTGTTTCTGAAAGTCATTAAATTAAATGGGTCTTCACACAAACTGGATACTTTTTGAACTTTGATGGAAGTAAATTTTGTAAAAAATCAGGAACTTTACCAAAGTTCCTAATTTTTTCTCAATATTAACTGCAATTTAATTTTAAATGTCTTTATTTTCTGGTAGAAAAAAAAATGCTTATTTAAAATAATGTTTTCCTATCTTCCATTTAACAATCTCAGCCAAGATTATTTTCTCTTAAATCTTTGTACAACATTATTTTCTACCAAATCTTTAGGGCTTTCCATTGATCCTTTCTTTTCAGCATTATATTTGCTTAATGTAAAAGTAAAAAAAGGAAACCAATACTCTAAATGAGGCAAGAATTAACATGGCAAAAAGTTGATTAAATTCCCTTCATAATAAGAAAATGATGCCCACTCTAAAATTATGCTATCAAAACAACAAATATCAATTACAATATCAAAAAGCATCATCATCTAAAAACCATTAAAGTCTAGCTATGAAGTTAAATATTAACAGCACAATTGTTTAACTTTCTACTATGTATCAGGTACAGTATAAGCCCTGCAGGTACCATGATGTGAACACAAGACCCAGTCTCTATTATATGCATCTCACAAAATGACAACAAGATATTCATTAAGCTTACGGTATAAATTTCCAGATCTTTCACATGTATTCATTATTACATTAGAAGATATTTTTAAATGAAATATGAATAGAAAGACTAACCTTCTGAAGGTATCATTCTTTCCTCCCCAAAATATGCATATAAACAATATAAACACCGATATTCATACCAAAATTCTATACATTTATTCAACTTTGTTAATCACAATTTCATCCTTCTCTTTCTATGGAATTTGGAAAAGTGAACCCAAAATATATATGATAATTCAAAGAGCCTAGAATACACAAGCAATCTTGAAAAAGAATAAAGGACTCATTTTTGACTCATTAAAAACTACAAAAATCAACAGTCTGATCCAGGTATAACAATATAAAACAGAATAGAAAAGAATGAAGAATGGAGAAGAAATAGAAATAGAAGTGAAAGAAATAGAACAGAGTCTAAAAATAGACCCACAGTTGATTTTCAATGGAAATTCCAGATATATCAATAACTTCTAAAGAAAATTTTCTAAATACTGGTGCCACAATTGGATATGCCAAAGAAAAGAGAACTAACTTGCATCTCATGCTTCACACCATGCAAACAATTAAGGAATAGTTATAGAATGAAATAAGATTCTAAACCTTTAACACTTCTAGAAGAAAACTCAAAAGAGTATCGCTATGGCCTGAGAGTAAGCAATGGTATACTAGATATAATAAAAAGCAATATCACAAAATGATAAAACTTGGCTACATCAAAATTTCAAGCATGTTCTCATTATAAGCAACATTATGGGCCTGGGCACGGTAGTATACATAGTGGTAAAATCCATGCATAGTTAGGATCATCACAATCTGAAGCCAGTCCCAGGCTAAAAGCACTATTCCCTAATAAAACAGCCAAAGTATAAAAGGATTAGGTCATGGTTCAAGTGGTAGAGTGCCTGCGTTAATGTTCTCAAAGCTTTAAGTTTAAACCTCAGTACCATCATCCATTTCTCCTTTACACATGTTATTTTACTCCGTCACTTATTACCTGTTATCACACCATATATAAGTACATGCTGTCAATAGCAATTTTTTAAACTTACCAAGTGTAAACAGTGTGGAGGCAAAAAGAGCAAAATGGGCTTGTTAGTAAGGAAGAAACAGGGGCAGAAATCACGTTCTGACACAGAAGATGGGGCAAGTATAAGAATAAAAAATAGAACTAACAGAAGGAACAAGTATACTCAATTTAGTAGCAGAGTTCTTCAATCTAGAAGGGCAATTAGCGAAGGTGAGATGAAAGTCAGACTTCAGGATGTTCAAGAGCAATGCATTCATGTTTTTAAAACTTAACCATAAACTGAGTTAATTTGCATTATCTACGGGATAAGATGGCATGCTACAGAAAATAAGATCAAGCAAAGAGGTTCCTAATTAATAAAATCCTAGTTAATAAACCTACAGTGATTATATATAAATTTCAGATGAAGAAAAATCTTTTAGTATGTAAACTGAGAAGATGTAAGGCTTATGAAATTCAAGAAATATTTAAATGATAACAAAATTCAAAGTATTTCATCTCTAGTAGTCTTTGACACATGAAATTACTGCCAGTCACTTCATGCACTTAAAGCTACCAATTGGAATATTTCAATGGAAAGCTAAAAATTATATCTTCCCTTTCTAAGAATGATGTCAACTTATTAAACATATCATATATATGTAAATATATACAACCTCTAAGCATAAATCTTTCAAGAATATATTTTCTCTTTAAAATGTTTTTTGATATGTAATTTTATTGTAAATATACTGTACAAAGGGGTTATAGTTACATGAGCAAGGTAATGAGTACATTTCCTATCAAGCATTGTTACCCCCTCGTTTTTCCCCTACCATCCTTTTACTCTGCACATCCCCAAATCTCCCTTCCCCAACCCCAAAGTTGTAAAGTTCGTACATCTCATTATCACAATGGATCAGCCTGCATCCTTATTTCAGCATTTTGGTTATTTCCCTTCCGCTCTGCAAACTAGAAAAATGTATATACAAGATGCAGGACACCAGAATCAAATACAGTGAAAACAGGGGTTATTACCATGGGGGGAAGAACATATAAAAGAAACAAAAAAAATCACATAGTACATTATAAGTACATGAAAAATAGCAGCAAGAAAGATAAAACCTCTTGTGTCCTTATTTTGAGGTTCATTGAGATTAGCATCATCTCATATGGACATATGTATATAGCTTTTCTGCTGATATCTCTTATTGCAAATAAGGGATACCATGAGACCTATGTTTCTTTGAGTCTGGCTTACTTCACTTAATATAATTTTTTCAAAGTCTTTCCATTTCCTAACAAATGGGATGGAGTCATTCTTTCTGATGAAGTTATACAATTCCATTATATATATACCACATTTTCTTGATCCATTGATCTACTGAGGGGCATCTGTTTCGGTTCTACATCTTGGCTATGGTGAATAATGCTGCGATAAACAAAGTGGTGATGGTAGCTTTAGTATGGCCTTCTTTTTGATTGTTTGGGTAAATGCCCCAAAGTGGGATTGCTGGTTCATAGGGGAGCTCTATGTGGAGTCTGAGGAACCTCCATACTGCTTTCCAAAGTTTTTGAACAAGTTTACACTCCCACCAACAATGCAGTAGGGTACCCTTATGGCCACATCCCTCCAGCATCTGTTGTTGTTAGATTTCTTGATTATAGCATTCTAACTGGGGTCAGGTGGAACCTCAGTGTTGTTTTGATTTGCATTTCTTTTATGGACAGAGAAGAGCATTTCTTCATGTGTCTATTGGCTATTCTTATTTTCTCTTCAGAGAAGTCTCTCTTTAAGTCTTTAGCAGTTGTTTCTTTGAGGATTTGTTGTTGAGGGATTTAATTTTTTGAGTTCTAAGTATATTTTAGATATGAGGCCCTTGTTTGCTAGTGAAGTTCTTCTCCCAACCCATGGGCTTTCTATTGCTCTTGCTAGCTATGTCCTTTGCCAGGCAGAAGCTCTGCAGTTTAATGTAATCCCATTTGTCCAACCTTTCTTTAATTTGTTGTGTTTCTAGGTCTTTATTAAGACAATTTCAGCCTGTGCCAAGGAGCCCTAGAGTTTCTCCTACTCCTTCCTGTAATGTTTTCGGGGTGTGTGCTTTGACTTTGAGTTGATTTGGAGTTGATTCTGGTGCAGGGTGATACATAAGGATCTAGCTTTAGTTTTCTACAGATATTTAACCAATTTTGCCAGTACCATTAACTGAAGAGGCTGTCTTTCATCCATTCTATTTTTTTTTAGCTCCCTTATCGAAGATTAGAGGGCTATAGGTCTGTGGGTTCATTTCTGGGTTTTCTCTTCTACTCCATTGGTTCTCAGGTCTGTTCTTATGCCAGTAACAAGCTGTTTTGGTTACTATGGCTTTTTAGTAGAGTTTGAAATTTGGTATTGATATTCCTCCAGCAATATTCTTTCAGCTAAGGACTGTTTTTGCTATTTGGGGTCCTTTATTGTTCCCTATGAATATTTGGATTGCTGCTTCTATTTCCTTGAGGAATGAGGTTGGGATATTGATAGGTATCCTATTAAATTTGTAGATAGCCTTTGGCAGTATTGTCATTTTCACAATGTAAATTGGAGAGTTAAGTCCATTAATATTTAGAGTTAGGAACAAGAGGTGCTTGGTAATTGTTGTCATGTTATCCACCTTCCTGGGGGCTGTGCCAACTGGGTTCTTGCTATGATTCTTGGATTCTCTGGAGGCTGTTTTTGGCCTTCATCGTTCTGTGTTTGGTTTTCTATTTGTAGGACATCTTTAACTATCTTTTGTATAGCTGGTTTGGTGAATATATATTGTTTCAATTTTTTCTTTGCTATGGAAGGTTTTTAATCTGACCTTCCATTATGAAGGAGACTTTGCTGGGTACAGTATTCTTGATTGAGAGTTGTTTGTCTTTAGGGTGTGGCATATATCATTCCAGGCTCTTCTTGCTTTCTGAATTTATTCTGATTGGTTTCCCTTTATAGGTGATTGATCTTTTCTCCCTGACAGCTTTAAGAATACTTTCCTTGGTCTCAACTGATCCTGTGCGGATTACAATATGAAGGTGGGATGTCCTGTCCTGGTCTGTCTCTTTGGGGTTCTAAAGGACTCTTGTATCTGAATGGGCCTGTCTTTTTGCATTTTGGGGAAGCCCTCTACTAGGACCCTGTTAAATAAATTTCCTAGACCTTTAACTTCTGTCTCTGGGCCCTCCTCTACACCTATTAGCCTTAGATTAAGCCTTTTGATGGTGTCTTCTAAATTCTGAACAAATCTATCATATTTCTTGGATTTGTCTTGCGTACATGTATGTTCTTTCTCTATAATGCCTAGTGTGTCTTCAGTCCCAAAGATTTGATCTTCTGCATGGTCTAACCTAAGGTGAAGAGTTTGTACTTTGTTTTTCTTTTCTGCCTTGGTCAGATTTGATGACTTCAAATGTTTTGCTGGAGCTTTGTTTTAGATCTTGTATGGACTTCTTTACCTCCTTAATTTGATTTTCAGTGTTCTCAAATCTTTTAGTTGATTGGTTATAGTTTCATTAGAGTCCCTTTCTGTCTGTTGGGCTTCATTCAGCTTTTCGTTTGGCCTCCATGGATTGTTCCAGCTTTGTGTTTGTGGAGTCCATGATTGCCTCTATTAATCTTTGTTTATTCTCATCTTTCTCACACAGTTCCTTTATTAATTTTTGATTAGCCTCCTCACACTCAAGAAATTCCTGTATTAATCTGCTTGCCTCATCACACTCATGCATTTCCCTATCACACTCACAAAGAGTCCTTTACAGGCTTTCAATCTTTTCATTCAGCATGTTTACCAATAGTATTTGTAGAGCATTTTGGAAACTCTCTTCTGGATTATTCATTAACTGCTCTGTAGCCTGATTATCATGAGTGGGAGTTGAAATATCTCGACTTGACATTTTTTTTGTGTTTCTCCAGCTTGATCTGCCCATTTGTGTATGAAAGAAAAACCAATTCTGCACTAGCATACTGTTTTAAGGCAAGCATCAACCATAGCCCTGTAGTTGCACAGATTGTTTGACGTAGTCAAAATGAGTACAGATACAATCTAGTTCAACAGATTCAATGTAGTTCAACAACAGAACCAGGGATCATTGGACTAAGAAAATCAAAGAAGAAGTCAGCTGGCCAAAAATGAATAGGTTTGGGGAGAATTGTGAGGAGAAAATAAGATTAGAGGAATGTGGGGAAGGAAAGGGAAAGAGGGAACATAACAAAAACCTAAATTCAAAGAGAGAAAAAGATAGAAGGAAAGAAAACAATATATAAAGAAAGGGGGAAAATGAAAAATAAAAAAAACTTAAAATGATCCCTTAAAAATTATGTAAATATAAAGAAATAATGCTACAATTAAAGGAGCTAAGGCTGAGAGTTTGTGACTTGAATGATCGATATCTGAACTAAGTATACACACAATGAAGGATCAGGTCTAATAATAGAAGACGGGTATTATCTGAGGATGAACAGAACAGCAATTAAGTAAAGCCAAAAAACAAAAAGGACTGAAAGGGGAAAGAGTAAAAAAATAATTTTTAAACAAACAAAACTAAAAATGATGAAAAAATTGAAGTTGAAAAAAAATTTTAAAGAATAGGCACAAGTGGGGGGGCAAGGGCAGGATGGGATGGGAAGGGGAAACAAAGGAGGAGGCTTCAATGCTGATAAGAAATGTACTCACTATCTTTCCCATGTAATTGTAACCCCTCTGTACAGTATTTTCACAATTAAAAACAAGAAAGAAAATGTGAAAATCTGAAACAAAAAATAAATAAATAAATATCTGTTTGTTGGTGTTAATGTTCTTTGGTAAAATACAGAATTTTAAGTGAGAAAAAAAAGAACAGGTACAAAAAAAGAGGTCTTAGATTTTTTTTGCAGGAGAAGGGGGACCTTGTGTGTCCCCTGTGTCCATAACCAGTCTATTAGTGGAATCTCTCGTTTGCTTGTTTGGTTTTCCTGTGGTTTGATTGGTGTCTTAAATCAGTTTGTTCTGAATAGGCAGAAAGATGCTCTGCCTTACCAGGAATTCTTGACCCTCCAAGGATAGTTCAATGGGAGGACAATCTGCTTTGAGTATCACAAAAGAGGAAGATGGCTGTCTCCTCTAGTTTGGAGTTGTTGTGATGGGGCTAGGTTGTGAGTAGGGTTGAGGCCTGTCAGCACTCAGCAGCTTTTTCCTGAGGGGCTAGCACCTGAGACACTCACACAGCCCACCCTGGAGACATTCTCAGGATTTATGTTTACTGAGTTTCCAATAGTGTTTCTTTTACCCTCTTGCAGCTAGGTCTGCTGCCTGTGCTGCAGTGGAGTGGAGCAGCCTCTGGCTCTATTTACCCAGTGAAGAAAGTCACTCATTCCTGGGAAAAGATTGCTCTGCCTTGAAAGAGCAACTTTCTCCGAGGGTGGAGCTGAACCCCTCAGGTCAAGTTCTTTTGACCTGTTGAATGGCTCCTATTGTCTTCTTCCAAGGCCTGAGTTATGTGCTAGCTGCTCTGGTCTGGTCTTTGTCAGTATCAAAGTATCTTTTCAGGTGGTGGGAGATGGGCTACCTTCCCACCTCTGCTCTATGAGAAGGAATAAGGATGTCTTATGGGGTACTCATGCCTTTCCCTTGGTTTCTAGGTCGTCCATGGTCTGTGACTGTGGTCAGCAGGATAAAGATTTCTGCTTCTTGTCAGTTCTTATTGGAGGTGAGTAGAATCCGCTCACACACTGCTTCTAGCACCTTTGTCCCAGGCTCTCTATGTTGATATGGGAGCAACAGTAGCACTCATCACCACGGCAAATACAGTGAGTGCCCAAATCTGTCTCCTTAACCAAGCTGCCTGAATTTTTCCCCTCTGGTCAAATTCTCTGTACTCTGATGGCACACTTGGTGTGACTCTCTAGCCTTGGAATTTTCATGCAACATGAGAGTTTGTTTAGCCCTAGCTTCTCCTCACCATCTTCCTCCAGACTCACTCTTTAAAATGTCTATAAGAAAATTTTCTCAAAACATTCTATCACAAATTTTGCACTGGAAGATAATCTATATTTGTTAGCCAGGAAAATGAAAATATATTTGTTTAAAACTAACAACACTAATGACAAAGGAAAAGATGATTCAATTACACTACAAGAATTTATGACGTTTTGGTATGAAATACTTCCCTTTTTATTTCTTCTTCATGTATTTTCATTGCTAAATTTCCAAAATACTAACCTTGTGATGATTTTTTAAATCCTATAAGGACAATCTTTAGGGCTACTGATAATAATACCTAACATTTCAAAGCACTTCATGATTAACATACCCTTTTAATATAGATTGCCTCATTCAATTATCACATCACTCTCAAGGAATTAATAGTGTATGGATAATTAATAAGTTAGTTAAAAATAGTAGCACAAGTTAATAAATGGTAGAACACTGAAGCTGTATATTTCAAGTTCAGTGTTCTATCCAATGCAATTTTTTGCCAGATAAATATTAACTTTAAAGTTATTTAATTTTTTTGATTTTCTAATTATATTATTAAATGCTACCAATCTAATCAAGGTCAATAGGACATGCCTATAACCTCTTTTGCTATTAAATGTTAATTTAAAGACATTTTACAGCTACATTTATCTTGCCTTAGCCTAATAATAAAAAGGCAAACTTCAGACAAAATCCACAAAGAGGAATCTCATTTATGTCACAAACTACTGTCAAGAAAAATATTCTCATTAAGTCAAATCGACAATCTTGAGTGAAGAAACATAATTTGTGGCAGGCTTGTAGTATCATTGATTTAGTTTGGTGAAATTATTATAAAACATCAAATGCCAGTGGAACATACTTTACCAAAAAGTACTCTGAAAGTACATCATGCTTACTATTCACTCACCAAAATAAATATTAATCATCTGCTTGTAAGAAGCAAGAGGGTTTCTTTCAAAGCAGATTTAAAGCAAATAAATATTCTCTCTAACTTGTTAGATTTTAAGTTATATTGAATAACTGAGTTGAAATATAACCAATAGGCAACTGAAATTAAAGTTATAATTTGATATTTTAAAAAGCATACACAGACATACACACACACAAAGAATTTCATTTACATGGTATCTGTTTTAACTATGATTTTACTTAACCTTAAAGTATTAATTTGCATAAGTAACACTTAATTTAATTTTGACATTTTCATAGTATAATAAACACCCAGAACGCAGGAATGATTACTGTTAAAGCTCATTGCATAAAGTGTCCAATTCTGCATTTATTTAAAAATATAGCAAGCTCAAATAATAATTCAAAGCATGAAGAACTAAAAGAGCTCACTAGGAAACGCTGTGAAAAATACACTTTATGAAGTTCCAAATGCATACATTACATATGGGTTCAAAGTCACAGTAAGCACCAACAAAAAGAGTAAAAAATAATACTCATAAAAAGAACCAATAATAGAGAAAACAATGATTCTAATAATATATTCTTGTGGATCATCATACAGTTCTATGAAAAAGATAGAATTCTAAATAGTATAACCACAAAGATAATATGAAAATTATATGCCTAGAAAGTTAACATTTTAAAAGTAAAAGGTTATTTAAAATATTTCGACCAGTTTGCAACACAGAGTACTTTCTTTGTATTAAGATTTTGCATGCATCTTAAAATTATTATTTTCCTATACGGTATCCTTCTTCATCTAATTTTTGCATTAATATATTTATTTAAAAGAAAGCTACCCCATTAAATATGTTTGACTACAATGAATGAAGAATTAAAGCATCCACTCTCTTCTCTAAATAGCAGATTTTTCCATGCAAAATGGTCTCCCAACAAGAAACATTCAAATGTTTCTTTGCCAGAAAACCCTCTAAAATTGTTCACTAAAACTCTTTTATTTTCTATTTATTTTAAAAAGAAAGATATGGAAAAAATTTGGCTTCTAAATTTTTCTTGTGTATAAGTTCATGCCAAGAAATTACAAAGCAAGAGTTTCCTTCCAAGAATTTTTTTGAAGATTTTAGACTAAAAATTTTGTTTATAAACATATCTTTATATTAAGCTACAAAAGATGATGTAAGACATTACTGGAATTTTAAATTACATTTAAATAAATCTATATATGTATTAAAAAAATGTTTAAATAGGGATACAGGTGGACTCATTGCAACAATGAGATGTACAAGTCGTAATGTTAAAAAACACTCTTTACTACTTTGGCCGGGCGGGGTGGGAGGGGGCTGGGCAGGGGATGTAGCTGGGAAGGGATGAGAAGGGGAAACAAAGGAGAAGGCAACAATGCTTGATAAGAAATGTACTCATAACCTTGTCCATGTAATTGTAACCCCTCTGTAAGGTATTTTCACAATAAAAAAATTTTTAAAAATAAAGAAAATAAAAAAGACATTCAATGTGGTGAGACAGGATATTTATATTATTTTTCTTGCTTCTTTAATAGACTACTTTCTAGAGTAGTTTTAAGTTCTCATAAAATTTAATTGGAACATCTTGATATAGACTTCATTATCTCCTGTAATCATAAGTATACAATCTTTCCTATCTATCAACAGTCTCTACCAACCAGTACAATAGTGGGAACTGATAAATCTATGTGAACATATCATTATCACCCATGTCTACAGTTAACATTATTGCTTTTAAAGAATTTTCACATTCTAAATTGTTCTAGTAAAATGTTATCTTCCTTCTACTCTTTATATTAATTTTATTAATTCAGAAATTAGCTTATCTTCCTAAGACTATGACTCACAAAACATCAAAAGATTGAGAAATAGCATAGGGAAGTTAGGGTTACCTAATAAATTAACCATCTGCCACACAATGCCCTGTCCTGAATTCTGTTGCTAAGTTTCAAATGTGAGAGTTCTAGTTATCAAAGAAATTAATTTGCTGGTGAAGCCTTTCTCACTTTTACAACAGAACTTAGATGTAATCCTGCTTTCTATCATGACAGTTCTCACTCATTACACATATTAGCTTCATTCAACTCTTCTTTTGTATGAAGGCCAAAGGAAAGAGGTAGAAAAATATTTAAAAACTAACATACTCAGCTGCTTGTTTGAAGTGCTTCAAATCCTTCTTCAAATTTCTGTTCTCAGTCTCTAAAAGCATAATCTGGTTATAGACATCTGGAACATTCCCATTGGCTGGAAGGTCAGTTACTTTCTTCTGTAGTAACTCATACCTAGGATAAAATCAAATGGTTTATATCATTGCTTCTTCCTAAATTTAGAAACAATTCAAAATGTTAAGTCTCAGAAAAATCTGGTAGCAATCAGTTGCTGTATTTATAAATTAAAGAGTTAATATTAGGTTATTAAAATCAAATAGTAAAAAAAAAAATCTAGGTACTAATACCCTCATGGTGTATACAATATGGCTGGAAATCTCATATGTCACCAATCCAAAACTGGTAACCTTCATAAACATCTTGCAACTCCTGTCTCATGAAGTTGCCAGTCTTGTGAGAGTGGTAAGTTTGCTATAGAAAAATGAAATGAGAAGACACAAATGGAAAGTTATTGGTAGGAGTGTTTGTAATATTTATAGACTATAGTCATGACTAGCAAGCATGGATGACAAAGTTATATTTATGCAGAAACTTGAAAGAAATGAATGTATGGTATCATGTGGATTTTCAGAAGAGGAATAGCCAGGGTTGATAGAAAAAGAAATGCAAAAAGCTCTGAGACAAGGAAGTGCTTAGTATCTACAAGAAGAGCAAAATGTCAGTACACCTAGCTTCATTGGAGCTAGATCCAATTAACAGAGCAACAGAGATGCTGTGAGAGGAGCCAGAAAGGAAGCAGGGAACCAGCGTAAGAAAAGCAATTTTTACTCTGAATGAGGTTGGGACACAGAAAAAGTTTGACACAAGGGACATGAATCATACTTATGCTTTGAAAAGGCTAGTCTCTTTGAAGAAACAGATTTTAGAGGAGTAAGTATTGAATCAGAAAGAATTGTCAGGCTACTACAACAATCGAAAAGATACAGAGAGAGGGAGAGAGAGATATTTGTTAGAACAAAATGATCAGTAGTGGAAGTTATAAGAAATGGTTACTGTCTGGACGTGCAGTATAGGTTGAACTAACAGGATTTTCTAATGAAATTACTGTCTCATGTTTCATCAAAAGAAGGGAAGTTATAGCCATAGTTGAGTCATAGCCATTTACAAAGTGGACAAAAAAGAAGCAGGAACTGGCTGGTTGGAAAAAAAAAAATAATGTCCATTCAAACTAAAGTTTATACAGCTAGCAGACTTTCAAGTGAACAGAATAATATTACAGATAGGCAATTCAAATTTGAGTATCATCAATAAATAGACACTAGTTATGAGACAAGAGGAGACTAGACAGGCATGAACATATCAAGAAAAATGAAGACTGAGCAACAAAGTTATCCATTATTGATGAGAGGTTGGACAATAGTAAGTACTACCAAAGGAAACTAAGAAAGAGAGTTCATGAAGTATGGGAAGAATATAAGAAAGCTGTGGCCCATGGGTGAAGTAAAGAAAGTGTTTCAAGAAATAAGAAATAAGGAACTAGGACAATGTGCCAGAGGTTGGAAAACCTTGAGAATCAGGGTTTGACTATGTAAATATGTAAAAGTCACTGAACAAAAAACTTCACTAGAATAATGGGAATGAGAGTGAAGTTACAGTAGAAATGAGAGAATAAGGAATAAAAAAGTGGCAGAAAGAACTTCTCAAGAAAATGTGCCTATAAAACAGAAAATCAAGATGCACTTAAAATAGCACGTGGAATCCATCATATTTTTTTCCTTTGCTTTAATAAGAGAAACATTACTGTACTTAGTATAGTGTATGGAAATGATCCAGACTCTGAATTCAGACCCCAGAACCAAAAAGTTTTTAAAAGGTAAAAAGAAGTAAATTTCTGAGCGATAAGCCAAAAGCCTTGTCTCTTAACATATTTTAAAATCCTTTTTAGACTTAACTACCAGCTTACCTAGTGTATAAATCTATGTAGTTATCTTTGCCATGCTGAGTTCCCTTGATAGCTGAGTCACAACATTCCTGAATTTCATTTAATTCCAATTGGACAGAAAGGAAAACCCTTGTATAGTATATGACCAAGCACCAGATCCTCATCAATTGAAGAGACAGTGATTGAATAGGAAGCAAAATGTGAAAGAGAAAAACACTTTTTAAAATGCAAGTTTCAAAGGGAAGAAGAATTAAAGAAAGAAAATAGTAATAATAAGAAAAGGTAAAGAACAAGAATTGACATTTCATATGAGTAAACAGTGAACATGTTAATGGCCCAGGGAACACCACCCAATATAGTCAAGGAAGAAGATTAGTGACACATGGGTATATTAAGGTACTGAAAGAACACTGTCATATTATCACCATTCTAAGACTCTCCTTAATTTTGTTCCCCAGGACAAATCACTATTGTCCATGAGTACTACTTAGTCATAAGGGCACTGAGCAAACCCACAGTGAAAACTTTTCAGTGGTTCAAAGAACAAAATCCTACTATACTCACCTGTATATAATATAGAAAGCAGGCCATGGCAATATTTTTTTGGAAAATAGGTATTTTAGAACACTTTGTAGAACATATAATCCTTCTCATGATTAACTTTACTTTTAAAGCATAAAAACAGTCATAGACATTACTTTAAAAAAAAAAAATCTATGGGGGCTGGGAAGGTGGCTCAGTGGTAGAGCGCTTGCCTTGCATGCATGAGGCCCTGGGTTCGATTCCCCAGCACCACATAAGCAAAAAAGAATAAAAATAAAAAAAATAAAAATAAATCTATGGCTGTATTCCAATACTGAGTTGGACTAGATTTGGGGAAGAGTCAATAGATCCAGGGGAGCCCGAACATATAGAGCTTGCTAGTTAGCATAAGGCCCTGAGTTAAAACTCCAATAGTACCAAAAAATGATATAGTGTGTGTGTGTGTGTGTGTGTGTGTGTGTGTGTGTGTGTGTGTGTGTGTGTGTGTGTGTGTGTGTGTGTGTGTATTTAGGTTTTGTCATTTCATACTAATACTAACCTAGCATATAGGTAAGTATTACATGTCCTAACTCATTCTTTAAAAAAAAAAAAGGTAATTGAACCAGATTACTTTTACTCCTCATTAATTATCTGCAAATGAAACAGCACTTTACTCTTACAAAAATGTATTGCCTAATATATTTACAATTTTTTCTTTAAGATTACTATTAAAAAATAACTGTTAAATCATGCACAGAATTCTAGATTTTTAAAAAGCGGTATTATTTTACTATCACCAAACTTTCTCCTTTTTAAATAATTACAACTGCCTATCTGCATTAAATTTATTAATTTAGATATGCAATTAAAACAATGAAACTGAGTCTTCCTATGTACATATTTTCCATAGAGGATAGCAGATCAAAGGAAAAATAATATATTAGTAAATATTACAAATTTCTATATTTTAAATTAGCATAGTACAAAACACAATAAATATTTTATATATTAATCCGGTTTGTATGGTATGCAGTGACTATTAAACTCATACCTTTCATATCCATCATTTAATATTCCGTTAGGGATATTAGGAATAAAAAACATGCCTGTTGACTTTATCATCATGACTATAACTTTTATAATCTATGTCATTAAATTATACAAATCAATTAAATAAATAAAATCTTGATTTTAGGCAATATCTGAAAATATATTTCTACTTCTAAATGAAATACTATTTGTAGAAAAAGAACCAACTATAATAAATAAATAGGAAAAACATTTACACTATAAAGCAAAACAGCAGCAACAGCAGCAGCAGCAGTAGCAGTATACCTTAATTCAGGTAAAAATACTTAAGCAAAAAAAGAAAGGAAGTATTTTAGAAAATCATTTTGTTACCTCTAGAATATATTCCATTTTCTTAATTACTTGAAGATCAATTGAACCTGATTGTTTAATAAAATTGCTTTAAAAAATAAGATTGTTTAATAAAATTGTCTTTGCAGTAATGGGTTGGCTAGGTGCTTAGATATGTGTATGTGAATGGTATGGGTTCAGGTTTGGAAATGAGAAAGTTTTCTACCCAGGTATGTTAGCTACATCATTTCGAAGTCTTTTCAGATTGTTAAAGCGCACATATGAAGGCCTTGGCTTCTATAGACAACTGTTTAACCACATAATTGTTTACCATTCAGACTGAAAGCAATCAAGAGTTCGAGTCATTCCCATTTTGATCAGGAAATTGCAGAGAAAGTCTTCTATTACTTCAGGTATCACAGGCTTTGAAGGAAGAATTGTTTCTTGCTCCTAAAATTTAAATGTACAATTATTCATTTTTCATATCAAACCTCTTTATTAATGGTAGAAGTCTTTCATTCAATTACTCATCGATTCATTTTTCTAATAATTAGTCTTAAATATTATCCACAAAGGACTATTTTAATTAACAGGGATAAAAAGCATTGTTGAAAACAAACAAGTTGTGGTCTTCATACTTGGCATTCAATGGATGCAGATAGAATTATGAAAAACTAAATAAAATTCATACAGCATGACAGGACTAAGTGCTAGTTGGGCAAAAGGAGAGGCTTGAAGATAGGATCCAAGATCACAGAAGGTATTTGTATAAATTTGCTATAAGTATACAGTTATGAAGAAAGATTTCATTGAAAAAGTGGGATCTGGGCTATAATCCCAAATACAAAATCCCACATGTGAAAATCTTGAAAGATCAAAATTCAGACTCTAAGAATAAAATAATAATAATAATAATGTAAATAATAAGAAATAAAGAAAATTCCAAAAATAGTATAATTCTGGAAAAAACATGATATTGAAAATTCCTTATAAGGGCATATTTTATATTTACTATAGATATTTAAGAAACATGTAAAAATGTGAAAGAATACTTCACAGGACACTTTATACAATAAAGTAAGCAATATGACAGATTTTAATGTTCAGTACGCTTTTGTTTTTGTTTTTGTTTTGCTAGTCCTAGGGCCTGAAATCAGGGCCTAGCTACTGTCCCTCAGCTTTTGTGCTCAAGATTACTGCTCTTCTACTTTGAGCCAGATCTCCCACTTCCCCCTCAGTCTACAGACTAGCTAGGATTACAGGCATGAACCACTAGTGTTGGTTCAGTATTGTACCTCTCAGAATTATGTTTAACTCTAAATAAAGTGCTATCTCAACACTAGTGCACATCAAAAAGGAAGAATGACAAGAGCTCTAGATAAGGCTAGAGCATGATCAGATTAAAAAACACTAAGGAGCTCTACTTGCCCTGCTCTTTCACTAGCACATATATACAAAACAAGATTTATTCATATTTAAAAATGCAATAATATGGCTGTATCGATTGTTAGAAACACTGTGGAAGAAGTAATTATTATTCCATGAGGGAAACAAAAATAACTCAGTCAACTCATCAGGAGTCAGAGGTAACAGTTCTTATAAATATAGTTTATTAGAACACAACCAGCCCATTTGTTTATATGTTATCCATTATTGCTTTTAGGGTTCATAAGAGAATTGACTAGTTGGATAACACCTACAGCACATTATCCAATGTACAAAATAAATCAAGTATTGGGGAGCATGATAGTTATTCCTGAGTATCAATTTGACTTGTCTGAGAAGCACTTTGGAGATTAGTAAAACACACAGCTGATGTATCTGTGAGCATGTTTCTAGAGGTGGTTACATCATCTGAGCTCAGAACAAATGAATGTTTAATCCATTAATGGATTCAAAATTAGAGTAGTCTATTGGGGAGGGAGTCAAATTTGGTAAGATGGGACCAGACTTGCCAAAGTAGGTCATGGAAGCATGTTCTTGGGACTAGGTCTTTCTTTCCCATTTCTGCTAAGACTCTTCCTCTGACTTTTGTCCATTGTGATGTGAGCTGCTCCACTCTGCCCTCCTACCATGACTGAGTAAAAGCTCTGAAACAATGAGCAAAATAAATCTTAACCCCATTCATGTGTCAGGCATTCTGTCATAGCAACAAAAAGTAACTAAGGCAGGTATTTTCTTAAAAACTTTTAAAGCATCATTGTCTCTCAATAGCACTCATTTTCTTTTCACTGACAAGAATTCACTAATTTATCCACATCTGAAAAAGTAGGCTATCAGAACTAGATAGCAGATTACCCAAAAGGCATAAAATGTTTATATACAGATATATTGAGGAAAGCCAACCTTGATGCTCAAAATAAGTTCTTTTCAAAAAAGTTGTACATAGGGGCTGGGAAGTTGGCTCAGTGGTAGAGTTCTTGCCTCACATGCATGAGGCACTGGATTCGATTCCTTAGCGCCACATAAACAGAAAAAAGCCAGAAGTGGCACTGTGGCTCAAGTGGCAGGGTGGTAGCCTTGAGCTGAACAGCTGAGGGACAGTGCCCAGGCCCAGAGTTCAGCTCCCACGACCAACAACAACAACAACAAAAAATGTTGTACATAATTGAACACTGATGACATTGTTAGTATTTATAGCAAATTGAGGGAAACTTTGGAAGCTACAGAAAATCCTGACCAATGTATAAGGTTCTATAGTGATTGTTTTAGTTATTTGAGATTGTTTTAGTTATTTTAGATAATATTGGCCAAGACTATATTAGGTGTTATGGAGATATCAAAAGAGCAGAGGAAAGCATGTTTTTGCAATATAGTACTTACTAACACAGAAAACTATATCTAATCATTAGATAAGAGCATAAATTACAGCTGAATATAAACATTACATAACAAATACACTTTAACCTCATTGGTCAGCAACTTTGAAACTGATATTTTAGAATAAGATAGATGATAGATGAAAAATGCAAAAACAGGAAGAGAAGAACAGAGAGATGGGTGGGAGGGTATATAATTTCACTTTCTAAAGATGCCTATGAGCCATTTAGAGAATATGTTTGGTTGCAGAACTCCAGGTAAGTCTTTGCTGTCTCAAAAATACGTTTTCTGTACATCTCTTCCTGAAAATATCAGAATGGAAATATAATCACCTTAAGCTACTATTAATCTTATTGATACATTACCTTACAGAATCCTATCAATATACTTATTCCTTTATTTATAATTTTGCATTTATATATAATACATACATTCCCAGCTGTAATGTGATCATAAATGTCTTTTTATCTTAATATATACATACTCATTACATATTTGGTGAACTTTCTCCATGTGAAAAACCCTGTAAATGGTGATAGGTATTAAATATTAGTAACAGACTGTTATCAGTCTCATCTGAAAGCCAGTGCTTTTGCTCATGTCTGTAATCCTGTATACTGAGATCTCAGGACTGAAGCCAGTCAGAGGCAGGAAAAGTCCAAGTAGACTCTTATTTTCAATTAACCACAAAAAACTGGAAGTGGAGCTGTGGCACAAGGGCACACAAAAACTCGAAGTGGAGCTGTGGCACAAGGGCAATGCTCATCTTGAGCAAAAGAGTTAAGAAACTGTCCAGGCACCAACGTTAAGCCCAAGTACTGGTATGAACCCTAAAAAGACTAGATGAGTACAAACAAAAACAGTTCAATATAGAAGTTCTTCTACTTAGATTCAAAAAAAAACTATGCATAATTTACATAGTTAGCATACATACATCTAGTATGTATGCTAATAAATTTATGTAATAAAATAGCATTTTTCTTTCAGTTATATATTATAAACAACTTTATGACTTTGTAACTAAATTGTGAGGTTAATAAAACACTTCAGAGCCTTACGCAATATAATATTCCAAATAATATTCTATTCACGTGGACCCAGAGATCTTCTGGCACAAAGGTGGAGCTATCTCAGAGCAAGGTTTTAAAAAAGAAAGATCTAAAGTGACATTTTAGAAAGAGATCCTCATTTATGTGAGTCATACCAGCCAAAAGTCATCATATTGAGAGAATGTGAACTAATATAACCATTATGAAAATTAGCTAAAAATAGACCTATCTCATGACCCCAATATATAATTACCAGGTATATATCTGAAGGAGTACAAATTTTATTTTTTAAAAAGATGCCTGGACATCCATGTACTCATGTTTATTACAGCACTATTCAATAAAATAAACATGGAAATTCAAAGTAAGAAAAACACATGGTGGCATCAGCCAAGGTGTCCAAGAGGAGAGGAATGTTTAAAGAATATATAGTATGTATATACCTTTGAATACTATCCAACCATAAAGTAAAATAATATCATGTATAGGAAAGTAAGTGGAAATGGTAAACATCATGTTAAGCAAACCATGCTCCAAAAGAAGTATCTCTTTTCACTCTATGTGGAAATTGGATCAGAAAGATGTACCCTCCCTATACAAGTATATGTACCCTCCCTGTACAAGTATATATAAACATATAAGCATGCATAAATTTATATATAATATGTATGTGTGTGTGTGTCCATGTACACACACAAGCACACGGAACATGACTCTATAGGGCTATTTAAGGGATAAAGGTAAAAGGGGAAGAAAATAATTTCGAAGTACAGTAGAACTATGTATAAAGCTGGCATAATAATTTCAATAAAAATTCCTGATCAATATGACATTGAAGAGACAGGCTCTGTTAGGGGAAGGTATACTAGCAAAAAAAGAAAACAACTAAAACATGATTAATGAAGATGATTACAATCAAAGCACTTTGTTTATATGTATGAACATATAATAAAATGTGTTCAAATTGTTTCAAGAAGCGGGGAGTAGGATAAGGGAAAGTGATGGGCAAGTGAGGATACGTTGCATACATGAATTGAAATAGCACAATAAAATCCAACCCACACAACTAATATATGGTCATTAAAAGTAAAAACATAATGACCAAAAGTAAGTTCTTAAATTACTTAAAAATTAACTAACCAAGAAGCAGTCCTTTTCTCAATTTCTTAACAAGTAAATCTATTTTCTTAGCTTTTCTCAAAGAATCACGATATATTTTTCAGTGACCAAGACTAGGCCTAAGACTATGGAACTGAGCTACATACTCAGCTCTACCACGATATTTTATTGTAACCATTAAATATCTTTAATTATTATCAATTATTAGTTATCTTTTATTTGTAATCATTAAGTTAGAGTCCTTTCTACTATATTCTCTAACATAAAAGGAAGCAAGTTTGTTTATAACAGATGTAATAAGATTATAAGGAAAGAAAACTGCTTTCATAGCAAGATTAATCAAGTGGAGTTCTCAGGGAATGTGTCACTTTTGGGAAATCATACAAGAATGGTTATAATGTCGAAAATGACAATTTAAAAAATATATATGGCAGCTTATTTTAAATGAACACTTGGAGACAAATAGAAGTGAAATGGTCATAGCACACAATTAAGTTTCATTTAACATAGAAAAGTACTTTTGCTAAACTAAGGAATACAATTGTGTTCAAAATTCTTACCAAGATTTGAGTATCTGTATCCCGTTCTTGTACCAGGTGAATTGTTTTTGCCAGATCTTCTTCACCTTCAGGAATGCTAAAATTGTCATCTGGTATCTGCATCAGAGAGAGAGAGAGAGAGAGAGAGAGGGAGAGTGAGAGACAGAGAGAGAAACATGGAGAGAACGGAAGTATTAGTATAAATATGAAGTACAATATAGTAGTTCTCACTTAGCCTTGGAGTATACATTTTAACATGTTCATATATATATGTATATATATACACACATATATATACTACATTTTTCTATACATATACTTGATAGTTTAATTTGCAAAGCACAGAAAGATATTGGCAATAAAACAATTATAAAAATATACTATAAGAAAAGTTATTTAAAACTTAGGAAGTGCTTTGTTGAACTACAATTGATGATTAGTAACTGAAGCCAAACACAGTAGATAGGTACATAGAGACTACTATACTTAATTTTAGAAATATTTTTCTTCACAAACAAAAACATCAAAGAAATAGACTTCATAGCACAAGAAGTTGCATCAATATAAAGATCTCTAGAAAATGAATAACAAAGTCGATTTCTGACTTCCTGGTAAATTGACTCAAGGTCACTTCTAGTTAATTCAAGATTTGTTTATGGACAATTGCTTTTATAACAGTGATAAATAGTCTAACAACTCTACTGGTAAGGAAAAATAATGTTACACTGTCTAGATACCTATCCCAGGTCTCCTCCACTATTACTCGTTCTTAACAACCAGCCCCAGTAAATATGTAGTTTATTGTAAACTAACACTCTTTGCCTAAGTGTTAAAATCTTGGAAGAATGAAATGCATGGTAATTATATTGATTAGAGTTTCTATTAGTCACATGATTCTTAGATACTAGCAACTATTTGTCAGGCTTTTACATTTAAATCATTCAGTAACTTTATATATAAAATATAATTCTTACCAATATCCTGTTTCCTATGTTTGTGTTATCTCTTGTTTGTCTAAAATGTATTGTCAGGCTTTCCTCCACTCAGTGTTACTCACAGCTTCTATTATCCAGAAGTGATTTTATCCTCCAAATCTCAGAAGTAATAATAGGTCTCATAAGGTTTTAAAAAATGTTTTGAGATATGTGTCTTTCTCTTACAACTATTGGTAGGTTTCATTGGAACAATTAATTCAATTAAAGTGCTGAGATCCAGAAATATAGTTGAGCTAGAAATATGCAAGAACTCCAAGCTCCAACTGAGTATGAACATCTGAGAATCATTAACAAAAAGACAGATTGGATAATAGGATACTTTTCCGGGACAGAAATGAAAGTGTATAGCATGTATCCATAAGATAGGTAATAAGAAGATGAATCTCAAAAACCATTAATAGGAAGAAAGAGAGGTAAGAAGTTTTTCCCAGACTAATTGGAATATCCATAATTCACATTTAACCAGTTGCTTGCAGCTAACTTAAACTACAAATTAGTGTTTCCTAAGGAAAATAAAATGTTTACATGGTTCATAAAATAAATAATTCATGAAAATGACTTTTATGACTATAGAATGAATAAAATTAACAAATTACCTCTTCATACTCAAAATCATCTTCAGATGGCTCAGTTATGGTAATATCTGAATATCTTGTTAAGGTTTAATCTCAAAAATATGGAACAATATCATTCACCTTAAATGGTATCAGATCTAATTATATATGAAATTTGTAAACCATACACTTTTGTTTTTGGTCAGTTATGGGTCTTGAACTCTGGGCCTAGCACTGTCCATGAGCTCTTCAGTTGGAGATGAGTGCTCTACTACTTGAGCCAAAGCACCACTTCCGGTTTGTGGTGGTTAATTAGAGATAAGAGTCTCATGGGCCTGCCCAGGCTGGCTTTGAACCTTGATCCTTAGATCTCAGCCTCCCAAGTTGCTAGAATTATAGGCATGAGCCACTTTCACTGACTTAAACATACACTTTTTTTAAACTTTGCATTTTCTAGACAGTCTACACATTTATATATAAAATAGTTTAGGATTTTTATTTCTTCAAATTAATGAAAAACCACATTTATACGTATCTGACTAATATTCATAGACTTCCAGTTACATCTAGGATAGATACCTATGCTAAATTACTATATGTCCATAAGAATATAAATTAGAGGAAGTGGCACTGTAGCTCAAGTGGTAGAGTGCTTGCTTTGAGCTGAAGAGCTGAGGGACAGCGCCCAGGCCCAGAGTTCAAGGCTCACGACAGACAAAAAAAAAAAAAGAATATAAATTAGAAAGAGATAAATTTTTAAGGATTATCTATAATAGCAGAGCTCCCGAGACAAGTATTCCCAAACCTAGGAGACTTTATGTGGTAGGATGTATCAGAAAAGACAAAACAGAAGGTACAAGACCTCAAAATAAAAGGTAAAAACATACCTCTATGCTTTCATCAATAAAGTTTACTTAAATCTCTTTATATACATTAGCTTTTAATTAAATGATTTGTGCAGGAAATGTTCCTAGTTTTTAAGTAAATATAAGCTATATAGCAATCATAATTCAATGTTATATAATAAGTGCTTAAGAAATTAACTATCCACAGCTATTAGAAAAAATAATATCATGTCATTTGCAGGGAAATGGATGGACCTAAAACAAATCATTTTAAATGAGGTAAGCCACTCTCATATGCAGAAGTTCTAAAATACAATGGGACATATTAACTTATACAGGACTCTAAGCATTCACACACAGTAAGATCAAAGGAGGATACTCAGGAGAAGAAAAGAAATGCATAATGCCTATGTACATCTAATCAAATAAAATATTATTTATTGAAATGAACTACGGGAAATGGAAGCAAAAGATTTTTTCTTTTTTGATATTTTGTTTTGTTTTCATTGTTCTGTTTGTTCATTTATATGTCTTTGGGAGTGCAAGGGGAGACACAGAAATGGAGAGACAAAAGTTTAAAAAACATGCAGCAACAGTACTTACTGAACAGTACGTTGAAATGAACTATACAACTTACGCGTGAAGGCTAAAAGGGAAAAACTGGGAGAGAATGAGGGAATTAATGTACTTTTTATCTTGTCTTATGTTAACTATAACCCTCTGTACATCAACTTTATAATAATAATTTAAAAACTTTTTAAAGAAATAAATTTATTCTAGGAAGTGAAATAAAAAGAAATTAATTATCAATAAAATGATTCTAATAAAAAAGAAATCCAAGAGTACTTTCAAAAGTGCAAGCTGTTGTACCAGCAAATAAAAGGTTCAAGGAAACTATTAAAAATAAAAAAGAACATTAGAGTTTTTTCTAGGATTTTTTTTTTAGGATTTGTGGAGGTTGTGTCTTTAATATTTTTTTCTGCTTGCATTAAACACTTTTATGTATAGTGACCGTTATGTAAAACAAAGATAAGATGAGCCTATTACTTTTTGCTGAAAATTCTTTCCTTTGTTAATATTTTTACCTTGCAAGGTTTCACTAAAAGTGTACAGGACAACCTATTTTATTTCAATCAAGAATAAAGAATAGATAATATATAATGTTTAATAGGAACCACACATTATTAGTTTTTCATATACTAAATCATTTGGTCTTCATCCTGTATATGGGCTAAAACTATTATTATTATGGGCTAAAACTATTATTGTTTCCATTTTGCAAATCAAGAATCACAGACCCAAGGATCCAGAGTTAGGACCAGAGTGGAATCTACCCCAGCAGTTCAGGCTGTCTCTCCATATTCTGTATGGGATTCCAGTTCTACACAGTTACTTGAATTGTTTGCGAATTATCTCCCACAGATTTATATTCCTCTAAATATATTTTTGTTATCTAGCTTCACTCATCAGAAATAATCACTCTTCACTGTCTTTATCCCTGTCACTTACAGGCAACATTTTAGCCTAGTGTAGTTATGATCACTTCTCAGATAATAGATGTTTGTAAAAAAAAAAAAAAAACAAAACCAACAATATTCTATGTTCAAACATCAGTGTCTCTCCCAATAATGTGGTGAAAAGTAATTAGGGTCAAAAGCAACTCGTTACAAAACAAAAGAACAATAACGCAGAATATAGCAATACATCTATTATCTACCACATCATTTTAATTCATTCGCAGTAAGTACTGCAGACAGTAAGCATCTACTTGTATGTGATATCTATTGCTGCAGAACAGTTTCCAATTGCATTTTCCTCACTCTAACAGTCTCTTGTCAGGCAGGATCCCTAGAGAACAGCAGGATTGTAGTAGCAATCTGTTAGGCTGTTTTATCGTTAACACCTAACATATATTTCCAACATCTGTCCAATTCTACAGTCCAAAGCAATGCTGATACTAGCATCCCAATATAAGTATCAATAACAAATATTTGTTATTTATTGCTCCATAATAAACTGCCCCAAACTTGGCATTTAAGAAACAATAAGCAAATATTTCCATTTTCCAGGACACAGATGAACCTGGAAGTGAAATAAATGAAACACAGAAAATATGATCTCATATATATTTGGAAACCAGAAAATATTCAACTCACAAAAACAGAAAGTGGAGGGTGGTTACCAGGGTAGAGGGGTAAACAAATGAAGAGAAGAAACTGAGAGAGCATCTATTTCCAATGATAAGGAAAGTGAGTTCTGGAGACCAAATATAAACCATGATGACAAGCTAATAATATATCTCATGTAAGTAAAATTTACTAAGAGTAGAGATTGTAGGTACCTTCCCCACTCCCAAAAAAGTAATTATGTGAGGTAGACACATTACTTGCTCCAATAGTGGCAACCACTTCACAATGTACTAAATACATCCAAAAAGGAAACAATAAGCATTTATTATTTCATCATTTCTGTGAGCCAAGTATTCATTAGCCACTTAGCCAAGTGTGGTAGCACATACCTGTAATCATTAGTAGGCAGAAGGATTGTGAGTTCCACAATCCTTTTAAAGATATAGCAAGATCCAATTTTAAAAGTTGGTGGCAGTACAGTTCAAGTGGTAGAACACTGCCCAGCATGCACAGAAGACCTTGAGTTCAATTCCCAATAATACAAAAACCAAAGAGTCCATTAGCTGCTTAGCTGGAAGGTATTGATTTGGGGTCTGTAATGAGGTCATAGCAAGATGACAGCAAGGTAGCCATAATCTAAAGGCTGAGCTAAAGAGGCAGGATGTACTTCAAAGAAGACCCACTGACACTACTAGTTTTGGACTGAGGTCCTTGGTTCCTCCTCATGTGGGTCTCTGCACAAGCTGCTTGAGCATTGGTGACTACTGCACATGCAGAATTAGCACTTCAAGAAAAGGAAACCTTCCCATTTCCTTATGAATGAGGTGAAGTCATTCTTTCTGATGGAAGTATAGAACTCCATTATGTATATATACCACGTTTTTCTTGATTTTATTCTTTTCTTGACCCATTCATCTACTGAGGGGCATCTGGTTTGGTTCCGGATCTTAGCTATGGTAAATAATGTTGCAATGAACATAGTTATGCTGGTAGCTTTAGTGTATGATCTGGTAGCTTCAGAACTGTGTTTTAGCTTTTGGTTAAATACCCAGGGGTGGGACTGCTGGGCCATAAGGGAGCTCTATGTGTAGTCTTTTGAGGAACCTCCACACTGCTGCCAGAGTGGCTGAATCAGTTTACATTCCCACCAACAATGTAGTAGAGTTCCCTTTTGGCCAACTCCCTACCAGTATCTGTTATTTCTTTTCTTGAAAATGGCCATTCTAACTGGGGTGAGGTAGAATCTCAATGTAGTTTTGATTTGCATTTCTTGTATGGCCAGAGATGTTGAACATTTCTAAGCCAGACCCTAAGAAACATAGGTTCCATGGTATCATTCATTTGTAATAATTAGTATATGCCTAGGATAGTCCCATAGACCAATAGCTATGTACATATGACCACATAAAATCATGCTAATCCAAATGATCTCCACAAAATAGAAACATGAAGTTGTTTTGCTTTTCTTTTTTTTTTTTTTGAGTGTACTGTTGCAGTTTTTTCTTTTGTCTTTCATTTTTATTTTTTTTTCTCCTCTAGTTTATTCCCCATCGTCACTGTTTCTGATTTTTGGTACCCTTTGTCTTGTATATAAGTATATCTGATTTGGGGAAGGGAAGGGGAATCACAGAAATAGTGAGACAAAGGAAAAAGGGGGAACCAATGTGATACTCACTAGACACTATATTGGAAATGAACTTTACAACTTGGGGGGGGGAAGAGTTGGGGAGAGGGAAAGAGAAAGAAAACAAGGGAGGGGTAACACTGCCCAAAAAGAAATGTACTCATTACCATACTTATATACCTGTAATCCTGATGAACATCACCTTTACAATAAAATAAATAAAATATAAATATAAATAAAATAAAATAAAAACTAAAAAATAATGAAACCCGAATTCTTTTATAACGAAGTCTTAGAAATTACACATGACCGTTTTTTCAATACTTAGTATGTGAGGACTATTCAATAGCATAAGTAAGTGGGGATGCAGCTTTGTACTAAGATACTTTCCTAGCATGTATAAAGGCCTGGGCTTAATCCGCAGCATCACTTGGAGCTTGTAGAGCATGATTACCGAGGAGTAGGGAGCACTGGCCATCATGTTCTGGGCTGGCAAGCTACTATACCATCTAGGAGAGGTAATCTAAGCAAAGCATTTAGTGTGGTGACTGGCTTATAATGAATGCTATGTAACTATTTAATACTATTTTCTTTACTCTGGTAAGAGATGAGTATCCATGAAGAAATCTCAAAAGTAGCCACTATCCTAAGTTTTCAGTAGATTAAGATAAGTGAATACATAAAAGACATACTAAGTTTCCCATTAGTTTTAATTTATATTTTATGATATAGTTTATTTATTGAGCTAACATTTTCCAAAGTTAAGGCAGAGAAAGTTAGCCTTTATCTTATAGAATAGTATATACTTCTGAGAGACAGATACTACAAAGTGATTTTGAAAGCAACTGTTTGTCTCTAAATCCAGAAAAGCAGTAAGATCCTTCACATTCATGCCATAATAAATCTCAGAAGTGTTATAAAATAATCTAGATGGGCTTTAAAATTATAAATATGCTAAGAATTGGATTTGTGAGGTGCTACATGGTTTATTGAACAAAGCAATAGAGAGAAAAAAATGCAATTTGTTCTCAACACATGCAAAATATCAATATAATAGATATGACTTCTGTCCAGTAAATATTCTAGGCAAAAGAACTTAATAACAATACATTGTTTCCATATAATTGAAAAAGATGATAATAACTAGTACTTTACAAAGCAAGAAAATACTTTCACATTAACCATAATGATATTTATTTTCACAAAAACCCTGTAAGATCAATAGTAAACACAGAGTCATCTCTAAGCTGAAAATGAGGAAACTAAATCAAGGAAATTAAGAAATTTACCTAATGTTCTATAGCATTCATTGAGTGACAGAGACACATCTCTTGAATACAACTACAGTGACACAATAGACATATGCATTGTATGTCAATACCCTAGCTGAGAACTAACATATGTGTGTCCTAAATTTTCAAGACATATGTTGCCAACAGCTAAATCACCTAAAGAGCTTTATTTGAAGACCTTGGAGGAGAGAGCATAAAATAGTTATAGGAGATAGAACCAAAAACTAAAAGATTAAGATAAAAAAGTTAAAAAAATAAAAGGCCCAAACCCAGAACACCTACACTCTGGATAGTATCTTTCAATCCCCAAATATGAATCTTCAGAAAATCTTTCCAAAAGAAACTGAGTTAATGTAATGTTTCAGTGTTATTGAAGAAATAAGTATATTGTGGTCTATATATTTGTATCAACTATCATATGGCCAGTTACTAACCGATGGATACACAAATGTACAAACTAATCCTAAAATGATTCTTCAGTACTTTACAAATATACATATCATACAATACATAATCATGGATGAATGTGGATACTGGAGGAGAAAGGAAAACAGTAGAAGTAAAATAAAGGTAAAGATATAGCACATACGGGGCAGGAAGGTGGCTCAGTGGTAGAGCACTTGGCTCGCATGCTTGAGGCCCTGGGTTTGATTCCTCAGCACCACATAAGCAAAAAGAAAAAAGCCGGAAGTAGCTCTGTGGCTCAAGTGGTAGAGCACTAGCCTTGAGCTGAAGAGCTGAGGGACAGCCCAGGCCCAGAGTTCAGGCCCCATGACCAGACCCAAAAAAAAAAAAAAAGATATAGCACATACCATAGATCTCTCTGACTTTTTAAGTCATAAACAGAATTGTCTCCAATCTTCCCAGCAGTCAGGGAAAAGATGATACTGTTATCAGATGTCAATTTAGTATCCCCTGAATAAAAACAGACAAGTCTCTTAGAAAATGTATAACATTCTCTGTTTCCAAAACCTCCGAGAAATTACACTCTTGGGTACACATAAAGAGAAACGTATTTTATAGATATTGATCCACTTGGGTCTTTGTGGCAGATGGAAAGATAGAAAGACAGAGTGAAAAAGGAACTGAAGGAACACCCTGTGTGAAAGTTTGAAAAGCACTTCTTTGGACAGCAGAGTAGAAAAGGGCAATCCATCAACAATTGTCTGAAAGATAAAATACTTTGTTACTTTTGTACTTCTACTGAGCAACTTTCTCATCTGTAAATTAATCTCTTAGGTTATCCTAACAGGAGAAACCATTCAAGAAAGCGGATCACAGTTTTCAGGCAAAGTTGTTTTTCCACTGGAAAAACAGCTAAGATTCTTGCTCTGTCTGAGTAAAAGAACATAATAGAACCCCATGTGCAAAATTCGTTTCCAACCTTGTTTCCTGCCCACAGATCTGGTTCTTGCTGTTGACACCTCAGTCTTAACCGTGCCTAGTTTCCTAGTCTGTTCTTGTTTTAAAAACTTTTTGTGGTTCTCCTTTCCTGCCTGCCTTGAAGTCACCACCCACAGTATAACCTACTTCCAGGCCGGATCTTTATAAAGTCACAGTGTAGAAACAAATCAAGATTCCCACTCTGCCATATCATTATTTGTTCTGAAAGGAACTTGAGAAGACTTGTGAATTTTCATACTATAATTTTCACACTGTATTTAGTCACCCTGAGTAGACTAATTCTGTATTAGCAGAACCTTCACTAGGCCCTGTCATTGTAGCTGCTAAATAAATAAATAAATAAATGGATGGAACAGCTGCACTGAAACTGCCAAGAGAGTATGAAAACTATAATAGTACTTCAAATGACACAACTTTATGGCCACATGCCTCAGAAGCATTTCAGCTGAACTAATGCAATAGGGGTTGTGGTGACAACTGGTATCATGAGGTCATAAGCAATCATCCACATGGGCCAGCGACAAACTAATGAACAATTTTCAGAAGGGAGCACAAAAGGAACACAAAGTTCCTCACACACTAGTCTCTTCTGTTCTTGTTTTTTTTCCTTAGGTCCAATCATGGCCAACAACAGTATCATTATATAAAAACCAGAGTGAAACATAGCTAACTATAGTTTACATATTTCTCAAAGCTGCCATACACAGAATTCACTTTGTGTCTTCCCCATCAGGCCATAGCCCATGTTCACAGAGGTCAATATAAAATCTAACCTGGATCTTCCATATCAACATGTAAGTATAAAATTGTAAAAGTACTATAAATACTAAAAATTGCAGTCATCTTATTTCTGAGGAATACCAGCCTGAATAAAGTTAATTGAATAATACAGACCAAGGATGGAAAATAAATGGCATACTTGATTTTTCCCCACTGGTGTGTGTATTCCCTGACACTTTGTTGTCACATCCTCATATGGCCTCAGAACTCTTACTAGTGGCATGGAGCCACTAAAAATTCTAATAGTGCACAAACAAGGCCACACTAAAGCTACCAGCACAACTATGTTTATTACAGCATTATTTACCATAGCTAAGATATGGAACCAACCCAGATGCCCCTCAGTAGATGAATGGATCAAGAAGATGTGGTATATATACACAATGGAATTCTATGCCTCCATCAGAAAGAATGACATTGCCCCATTTGTTAGGAAATGGAAAGGCTTGGAAAAAATTATATTAAGTGAAGTAAGCCAGGCCCAAAGAAACATAGGTCCCATGGTTTCCCTTATTTGCAATATCTAGTATAGGTATGAGTCAAGCGGAAAAAGTCAGAGAATGTGATGTTAGGAAAACGAACCCTCAAATATGTATTTTAATGTTTTTGTTTCATTCATGCATGTGTTTCTAACGCATTTATAATATTATTTCTTTATTGCTTTGTATGTCCCTCCCCCACAGTGTAACCCCCGCTTTCACTATATTTGATGTCAGTATAACATGTGGAGGAGACGGGGACAAACAAGTCGTTTAAGGATTCAGGTGGACCTGTTGCAACAATGAGAAGTACAAAATGTCATGTCAAAACCAGCTTTACAATGTCGGGGGGGGGGGGGGGGGGGGGGGGGGGGGGAGGGAGGGGGGGTATGATTGGGTGGGGGGAGGGGGGAGGCTGGGAAGGGAGGTGAAGGGTAAACAAAGGAGGAGGCTGCAATGCTTGGTAAGAAATGTATGCATTTTCCTGCCCATGTAATTGTAACCCCTCTGTACAGTATGTTTTCAAATAAAATAAAATAAAATAAAATAAAAAAAAATTCTAATAGTGGAAATGCTATGGCTATTCTTGCCTTAGATAACAGTGACAGCAGTCCATGGGCAGTTGGTAATAATGCAGACACTCAACCCTAACATGGATTTAAATATTAGAATCTTTATTTAAAGATCCATGGTTGATTCGTATTAAACTTAGCCTAGATCTGAAGACACAGAACATATTTTTTTGTAAGTAAGCTACAAATTTCACACATGTAATATCTGATACTTTTCATAGTAACATGGCTCACAGTCTAGATTCCACACTTAGGTTATCTATACTTTTATCTGAAACTATGCAGGGTATACATATTGTAGTATCTAAGGACTCCTGGATAAATTACATTTTCCAACTATAACAGAAAATACACTATTGAAGAACATAACAATTATTGAGAATTTGCCTGTTCACTGAAGTACATTTTTAGAATAGAAGAAAAAGACACTAAGGAAAATAGTAAAGAAAGATTAGGAAAAAAATAAGAGATAATGAAGAAGGACAAAGGAGAAAACCTACAAATCTCATACTAGCTGTCTATTTTTTCACTTGTTCAATAACAGCATGCATTTTTACAAAACAAAAAACTGCTGAAAACAATAATAAAAAGACAAAAATGTACTTCAATATTCAACTAATAATAGTAGTGAGCTTCACTACTGCAGTGATATTCCTAAAGAAGAAAAACATTACTGTTAGCATCAACCAATTGTGATTACACTATTTCAGGGTCCAGGATCCTCCATTTTGCAGCTGCAAACTTTGGCCTTGAATCCAGAGCTGACTGCCCTCAAAAGACTTACTTAAACTCACTCACTCCTGAGAAATTGCTACTAAGTACAGGAGAGACCTCTGAAGTGACCAGCAAACTTACATTCATGCCCTAAGAATCCAAACTCTCAGTGTTAGAATGCATAGAAATAGGAAAGCTAACTAGGGAAGCAAAGAGTAAAGAAGTAACAAAGTAGTATGTTGAAAGCTCTATCTATCCAGAGTCCATGTATTCCATTACTCGTCCTTGTACAGTCTTTCTCCAGACCAGTCCCCAAAAGAATCAACCTTTATCTCTCTTATTACAATTTTTTTTTCTATCCTGTATCTGCCAATTGGAATTGGGTATTCCCAAATATCCACAGCTACACATTAATAGGTAGCCCCTGGTTACTAGTACAATGGGAAAAAATCTCATCCAAGTTGTGATGAATTCTAATAAAATATATTTTAACAGGCACTCATAGCTTATGCCTACAATCTTAGCTACTCAGTAAGCTGAGATCTGAGGATCACCTTTTGAAGCTAGCCAGGCAGAAAAATCCATGAAATTCTTATTTCTAATTAGCCACCAAAAAAAAAAAAAAAAAAAAAATGAAGACAGAAGTAGAGTTGTGGCTCAAAAGGTACAGTGCTAGTCTTGAGCACAAAAGTGCAGGGACAGTACTCAGGCCCTGAGTTCAAGCTCCAGCCTGTATTAATTCATGAAATGATTTCTCTCATAAAAAGCCTTGGATAAGTATTTGGTAAACATTGCATATAACAAAGCTGATTGGTTTAACTTTACTATTCTATGGAAAATTTGGTTGAAACACCAAATAGCAATTATTCAACCAAAAAGACATGGAAGAAAAGTGGCTAGATAACTCACAAACTGGATAATAAGAATCCTAAAAATAATAGTATTTGTTTTTGAAGCTGGATGCAAACATAACAATTTGATGACAGATGTAAACCACCAAAGGTTGGCAATTTTGAATCTGTGATGTCCTTACAAATTAAGAAACCTAGTTTTCATCATTAAAAATTTCATTGAGTCAGAATGCCATCATGTATTTCACAAATCCTGTCATGTACTGCAAAAAGTGATCACACTGTTAGTCTCATGTTAATAATTAATCTGTGTTTACAGAATTCATTTTAATGAAAACAAAAATGACTAGATGATTTGTTACCATTCACTAACAACTATGAACTCAGAAAGAATAATGTGAATCAATTTTTAGTTTAAAAGGAGTATTACTAGAAAAGACAGCCTGTTGGAGCTATGAAAATGAAGCATAAAATATCATTTATGACACTGAAGCACCCATTTATTTCATTTAAATTGATTTCAAACTTTTTAAACTTACATTCCTATAAACCTCAATTTTTCATCCAATGAAATATGGGATATTTTCTCTAATCTTTCCATTAAATTCTTCATAGTTTGCTAACAGTTTGTATACTAAACCTGAGCAGCCTTGCCAAAGCTCACAAAATGAATCACTGCTGTAACTCTTGAACTAAATTTTGTGAGGGGGAATGATTGGACAAAAAATGCAAAAAAAAAATCAAGGAGACTTTGGGATTTCCTTAATATCTTTAGGAACAAAATAGATAACCACCTTTCTCTTATCTGAAGAATGGAGTTAGATGTCTTTTTCTCACAAGCCTTCCCCATCTCTCTTGTAAGATATATATATATATATATATATATATATATATATATATACATATATATATATATATATCACGAAGAAGGGACCTCTAATGCCTTGCAAAGAAAAAGTTAATCATCCACATAAAGTTATTCAGTGTTTCTGGTATTTCTCCTAAGAATCACCCATCAAAACATACTTTCTCCATCAGCCTCTCGAGTCTCAAAAAAAGAAGAAAAAAAAATCCTATCATTTAATCATTACCGTTATTGTTGTTGTTATTAATAAACAGCTAAAGTTGAAACCACCACCCAGGGGTGCAATACTACTGAAACAAACTCTGGACCTCTAGACCATTCTACAGAATCACAGATCGGGTAGTTGAACCTTCAGCTCCAGGGGCCTGCCTAGTCCGTTAAGTGTTGCCAGACAGGATTACTTAAGAGTATCCTAAAGCCTCCAGGGCCAGTTTAGGAGCACAATGAAATGCCAGTAGGGCTAACTCCATTTGTTATCTACTTAAACACAAATACCAGCCCTCAAGCCAACACATACTGGGAGGTTACCAAGTGCCTGTCTGGCCTGTCTCCCAACTCTTGGAAGAGGATGAGCAGCTAAGGCTATGGTCCTGGAAGGGGGAGTCAGTGGGGTTCTCGGGGACCAGGCTGATGGTGACCCCAACAGGCGCTCTCGGTGAGAAACCGTGGCCTCGGCCTCCAAGCCCACCAGGCGGCCCAACCCCTGCAGGCGGGCGGGCCTTCACCAGAAGGATACGTTCCAGGTAGTAGATGCCCTCTGCGGCCACCTCATCTGTAGTTGCCCCAGCCGTCGTCAAACCCATGCCCAAAGCTTCTTCCAGGACCCGCACAGGGGCGGAACTCATCCCTTCCTGTTGAGCCATCTGCAAGGCCCCACCGTCCTCCCTGAGGTGCTGGCTCTGCGCGAGGAGACTTCGCTAAGGCCTCACTCGGTTCTCGCGAGAACTAGCCTCCTTCACCTCTTCCTGCCTGCCAGACCCAAGCACCCAGGCCGACCCGAGTTCACAGTGTTTTCCCAGGTTACCAGGGCAACTCGTTGCCTAGTTACCACAGGGCTCAGGACGCGGGAAGCAGCTCTCGGAGTGGACAAGATGCCAGAAGCAGTCCTCTTGGATTACATTTTCTGAGACGACTTGGGGTTCACTTACACTTTGATCCTCACATTTCTTTCTTTCCTCCCCTGAATTGCCTGCCTCTGGATTCTTACAAGCCCATTATTAATCCCTGAATTTTAGATGTTTGAAGATCTCCAAATGTTTCCAGGGAAAACTGTGTGGGAAAGAGAAAAATAATCTTTGCCTGCAGGAAGAAAAGCAAGTATTAGAAATCATAATTGATAGACTGACCATAATCATAATTGATAGAGCTGCCAAATGTAATTCAGATGCTTAGCAAATATTAGCTGTGGCCACCTAAGTCAATTCATGTCTTATAATCTTTGATGTGTTTATCTAGACACGTTTTTGTTTGGAGGATGTAGCAGAATCTCCATAGCATCCATTTGTAGCATTGATTTTTGCTAAGTTAAAGCCTTTCCCTCCCCCCCAAAAATGGCCCTACATAATGTATAATAGATATTTGCCCAATCATGTGGCAAATAACACTTACTGCTATGACAGGAATTTCTTCAGGTTAATATTGTGTATAAGAAGCATTTTCAAAGCCTTTTTCCTTGCAGATTCTTTTTAATTTTATATTTCTTTCCTTTTTCATTCCTTTTCTTTCTTTTTTTTTAGTTGTTATTGTTTTTAGTGGGTCATAGGACTTGTACTCAGGGCCTAGCGGCTGTCCCTGAGCTCTTCTGCTCAAGGCTAGCGCTCTACCACTCGGAGCCACAGTTCCACTTTCGGTTTTTAAGTGGTTAATTGGAAATGAGAATCTTATGGGGACTTTTCAGCACGGGCTGGCTTCAAACCCCGATCCTCAGGCCTCAGCCTCCTTGAGTAGTTAGAATTACACGTATGAGCCCCAGTGCCTGGCCTTATTTTGTATTTCTTTATAAATACCAGGTATTAAACAATGACTCAAAGCTCCCAGTTATGACCCCCACCTCCCAAAAAAGGTAAGTTCTAAAGGTGATTGTGAACATGAGTGTTGGATACAAAGAAGCTGCATTAATCTTGAGCCCAATAATGTTTCCAGGCTTGTTTCCTTGTTTGTAAAATAATAATATTACCTACTTGAAATTGAACAGAGAAAGGTGAATCAACAAAGCATTAATAACATAATACTAATACAGTAGCACTAAGAATTGCTAGCTATTTCCAATAAATTTGATTTTTTAGAATTATTAAATACACAGTATTTGGAGAGTCCATTCCTGACATGTATGTATTTTCTAACCTTTATTTTATCATTGACTTCACATCAAGCATTCTGAGCACTCATTACATGAAAGGAACAAAAGCAAAAAACTGAAAATTCAGGAGAGAAATTTTGAAATCAGTGAATTTTCTGATTTAAAAGAATGTTTCAGAAAGAGTCATTATGTCCATCCTGGAGGTTCTTCTTTATAAAGCTAGTCCTAAAAAGAAAGACATAGATAAGGAGTGGTCAACGTAGGCCTTGAATTTTATTCATACCTAGCAATACATGTAGAAACCTGTATTTTTTTTTCTTTTGGTCTGTTACAAAGGATCTTCTTAGACTACAAATGTAGTATGTCACATTCTACAGATAGGCTTATATATTAGTTCTTCTATACTTTAAATAATTTTCTCTCAATGTTAGGGGCCTAATCTCTCAAAATATTTAATATCTTACAATATCTAAAAACAAATAAAATGTAAAATATAAAGTAAATCAAAAAGTACCATCATCATGTCTTGTGTATCACATGCTTTTAATAATTAATGTGAATAAAATTTGTTTAAAAACGTAAATATTACCAAGTTCAAACTAGTATATTATAACAAATATATAGACACAATTTTTAAGGCAAAAATTAAATATTTTTAGAAAGATCCAATACTTTTTAAAGAATGAATAGTTTAATAGTATCATTAAGAACTAGGGTCCAATGTATAAAGGATAAGTAGGAAAGATTCATGTAAAAAAATCTTTTAAAAAGTTGTCTAACAAAAAAAAATCAAATAAACAAAAATGTAGAATTCAATGTAGAATTCAAATAACTAAGGATTGAACTTAATCACTAATCTTTAAATCCATATAATGGGTTTCAAACTTAAAAGTCACCTAAGATTTTTTGTCTCAACAACTTAAAATGCATTTCATAGAGACATAACTACCAATGTTTCTAAAAAGTCAAATTAAAAGAAAACATCTTACTTTATAAATATTTTGATCTTTACAATAAGTGAGCAATATTTTAAAGCAATTATATTTTATATATAAATGTAAACAAAAACAATAATTTCCTTCAGATTAAAACCAGAAAGCAAATGACTTCTAATAGCTTAAATGTTATGTCATTGCAAAGAATATATTTTAAAATAGTCAATATAGATTGAAATTTTAATTGTTACCTACTGCTTAATTAAAAATGGATATTAAAACATCACCAAGAGAAAACAAAAAGTTCATGTCATAGTAGTTAAGATTTATTTTTAATCCTATATCCTTGCCTTTTTATTACATTTTACAAACTTCCTTGAAAGTAGAAGAAGAAAATGTGCTTTACCTCTCTGATGAATGAGTTGCAAATTGTCTACTTTCCCTTTGAATATATCCCTGAAAAAAGCCAATAAAGAAAACCAAAGGAGGCAGAGAAAATGAAGCAGCAATCACAAAGGACAACAACTTTAATATACTCCAAGACTAAATTCTTCCTTTATATACAAGTATAATTATTTATAAAAGCAAAGCCAGAATAAAGTCTGACAATGGATGTACTTTCTACACTTGTAGTTTCAAAGCAGGAAAACTCATATGCAAATATATAGCAAAGTACTATTCAATTTTCAGAAGTTATGAGCATCCATTTGTTACCAATACAGTTCAAGCCATTTAGTGGTACATCTTTATAGAAAAGTAGCTTTCTTCTTTTCTTTCAAAACTTCACTGTGAGTGGTAGCCAGTTTTAGAAATTCTGAATTCATAGACATAATAGTAGTTATTCCAATCATACACTATATATTTTTCCTTTTCATTAATCTTCATGTGAAGATCTACTTCTCCCATATTGTTAGGCTGTTGTCTGTGGTGTGAAATATATGATGGAATATTAACCCCAAAGAGCAGCTTATTTCTCTTGACTTCACTGAAAAATCTGGAATCACTTCTTTAAATAGAGCCAAATCTGGTCGAGATTTGTTGGGAATCTGAGAAAGAGAACTCTTGTACTGTCCTTTGGCATTTAAGTCCTAAGAGTGCTATACTAAACTTGGAAATATAAAGAAAATTTCTACCACTATTGAATCAATCTGAAAGACCTGTCTAAATTAAGAGAAAATCCAAGCTCAGATAAAATATCTTGACAGCTAAGATACCAACAATAAACAAAATAAAATTAAATGTAAAAGAAAACAATAAAAAGTGAACACAATACTCTGATCTTTTTTCTTTTATCATTTTCCAATAATAATAATGGTTTCTTGGAAAAAATGGCTAATTCTAATACTGGGGTAGGAAATTACAAGGCAACTGTGGAGAATGTTACAGCTCCATAAAGTTTAAAAGTTCTACTCTACTTAAATTCTCAGTCATAACTCATGATGTTATGTTAAAATACACAGTCAACTGAGAGAGTTGCCAATGGACAAAGTAAGATAATGAGAACAAAATTAATGAAAATATAGTTGGAGTATTATGCAGCATTAAATATCCATGATTTTATTCAGCCATAAACAATTCAGTATGTTGATAAATAAATGGAAACTAGACAAGCCTCCTGTAAAAAATAGTTGCAATTAATACATAGATAATGGTCACTCTAGAAAGTAGACTATAACTCTTCACTCTTCAGTTGTGGGCTAACTACAGTGAATCCCTTATTAAAATTGATGGAGAGGTGGTGGGAGGTAGAGGAGGAAGAAGAACGTTTTTTCGTTGGAGAAGGCTGATAAACCAAGTCTCAATCAGGTCAATAGCATTAAAGTCAACAGTGATAAGTTGAATTGATAATTTGGACCCTTAATACAAAGTGATGGAATGACATATCTTAATTCTTGCTCCCCAAAACCATAACTTCCAAAACATCAGACAAGCCTCAATGATGTAGCATTATACTTACCTTTCCAGACATCTAAACTGGCACCATCATTAAAAGCAAGGACAGTGAAGAAATTCTTGGCATAAAAAGAAGAAAGATGATTAAACGTAATGTGGTATCTTAGAACAGAAAAGTGGACATTACGGGCGCCGGTGGCTCACGCCTGTAATCCTAGCTACTCAGGAGGCTGAGATCTGAGGATCACGGTTCAAAGCCAGCCCGGGCAGGAAAGTCCGTGAGGCTCTTATCTCCAATAAACCACTAGAAAACCGGAAGTGGCGCTTTGGCTCAAGTGGTAGAGTGCTTGCCTTGAGCGTAGGGACAGCGCCCAAGCCTAGAGTTCAAGCCCCACGACCGACCAAAAAAAAAAGAAAGAAAATTGGACATTGGGTAAAAGCTATGAATATCTGGACACAGAATGGAATTTAGTTAATAATAATGAGTTGACATTGGTTCAATGGAACATAGAAATGTACCATATTAATGTATATTAATGAGAAAGCTGGATATGAGTATGTAGGAACTTTATATGCTATCTCTGCAACTTCTTGGTAGATTTTTCTAAATTTAATATTATTTTCAAGGTGATGTACTACATGCATAGTAAGGTAGGTGTGAATAAGTGTTTGAACTTCTATTCTACTATTGCCATGAACAAGCTTCATTCCTTGACCTTTTCTTATTGGAAACATACATTCATTTTGCTTAAGCTAGTTTCTTTTGGGCTTTCTATCACAGTTGAACAAGTTCTAGCTGATAAATGGACTCCATAGAGAATATCTGTTACTCCTGTACTATTTGAAGAGCTATTTTAATGGTAAGATGTTTTTCAAAAAATATGCAATGAAAAAGTGTGCATTGAAAATTACATTGAGAGAGATGAAATTGGAGGCATGGCTCAAGTGGTAGAGAGTGTGAGGCCTTGAGATAAAGCCCTGGTGTTAGCAAACACACACACACACATACACACACACACACACACACACACACACACACACACACACAGCAGAGACTTCTAAGTATAGTGGCACTGCCCATAATTCCAGCTACTTGGAATATAAAGGTAGGAGGATCAAGGTCTGAGACCAACCTGAAAATATGTATGAAACCCTATCTGAGAAATTACAAGTAAAATAATTGGGGTTTTGACACAATTAGTAGTACATGTCTAGCCAATGTAAAGCCTTGAATTTAATCAACCTCCACACAGATACTGGAAAAAGACAAAATTCTTTATGGGTAGATCTCATGCTAAGCATTCTTGCTCTTCAAAAAAAAGTCTGATAGATGACATGCCTTTAAACATTTAAAACTAAAATTATATATTTCGATCTAAAAATGCTTTTTATCCCAGATAAAAGAAACCCAGTTCACTCTCTTAGGTAAGAAAGAACTGAGTGGGCTATGTTAGGAGCCCAGAGATTCCTTGGATCATTCTCAATCTTTTCCACTAAAAAGGCTCTTTTTCTATGAACTGGAGGGAAGAAAATATTACATAATAAAAAAGAAGTAGGAAAGAGAGAATTATGCAGAAATCAGCACTATGTTGGGCATAGGAGTTGGGAAATCATGTGGGTAGAAAAGTAAGTGTGACTGGGAAGAGTATGATGGTAACCCTGATAGTAAATGTCTAACACATTTCTAATCACCGCTTCAGATAGTAGAGACTGGCTACAGATAATTCTACTATTTAATAGGCCTACTGATTTCTAAGATAGCCTTAGTAGATGAATCCTCTTCCAGATATTTTGTATTTTCTGATCATCAAATTCCATATTTGAAACTACATAGATGAGCCTAATGTATAATAAAATTCCTAAGTGATTATCACTTTTCTTAACATGTTCAAAATTATGCATACCAATAGAAAAAAATAAATAAAGAAAATACTTGAAGATAAAGATAGAAACAAATTAAGAGAAACAAAGGATAGAAAAGCAGAAAAGGAGGGAGAGAGGAAAGGGTAGATAAGAAAACTTTTCCTCTAACATGATGTTATTCTCAATTCTTTTGAAGCAGAGTTTGAATCTTTCTCTACCTCAAAGAATAAGTCTTACTAGTAGCATTCCCTTTTTTGATGGGAAAGCAGTTTTGGTAGTAGATAAACCAGTGGGTACATTGTTTCTAGGCTGATGGATTTTTGGAATTGTTACCATAGACTGTTGTATCTTAAACTATTTATCAAAATCAGGAACCTACAAATTGAATATTCACAGACAAAACACAGACAGATGCAATGAAACTAAGATAATAGATGAGATAGTAGAAAGCAGGAAGGAATATCCAAGACCTGTATGTGAAATACAAAAGAATTAATCAGTTTTATTATTGTACTCAATTTTATATCTAATGATAATATATTCAGTTCAAAATCTGTACTTGTTTTAAGCCCTAATTAAAAATCTGTACTTGTTTTAAGGCCTGCTTAAAAGTCTTAGGATATTTATTGAATCCTTATTAGTTAATTATAAATTAAATGACCAAAAGCACACATGTTTTAGGTTTTGTGAAAAATCTCCAGAAGAAAAATAAACTAGCCAAAGGCAATCCACAAATCCAATGCAATACCCATGAAGAATAAATGAAATTATTTGCACAGATGGAAAAAACAATATAAAAATCCACACAGAACTAAAAGCAATCTTGTGGGGAGGAGAGGCAGAAGCTGGTAGTACCACAATTCCAGACTTCAAACTTTACTACATAGCCATAGGAATAAAACATCTTGGCACTAGTATGGAAACAGACCTGAAGATCAAAGTAACAGATGAGAAGACACAAAAATGAACCAAAATATTTAAAGCCATCTGATTTTTTGACAATTAGCCAAAAATATATGTTGGAAAAAAGGATAGCCTTTTTAACAGCTGGTGCTAGAAAAATAAGAGATGTATTTGCAGAAGTCTCTAACTTGGTAGTAATAGCAATCCAAAGTGATTCAAAGGCTTCAGTGTATGACCTGAAACCTCAAAACTATTTTAAGAAAAGAAAAATGTGGACAATAGTGGAATTTATTGGCATAGTCAGGAACTTCCTGAGTAGAATTCCAGGGACTCAGAAAATAAGAGAGAGAATTGACAGATGGAATTGCATCACACTAAAAAGCTTTTATGCAGAGAAATACATAAAGCTAAAAAGACAGCTTGAAGACTAGTTTATGATCTTTGCTAGCTATACATCTGACAAGTGTCTAATGCCTAGAATATACAAGAAATTCAAAAGGCTAACCCCCCAATTCAATAACCAAATTAATAAATTAGCAAAGGTACTAAAGACACTTTTCAGAAATACAAATGAAAGGCCAAAATCAAGAATATGAACAACAAATGTCCATGAGAATGTATGGAAAAGGGACTTTATTATATTATTGGTGCAAATATAAAGTAATGCAACCACTAGGAAAGCAGTGTGGAGAATCATCACAAAACTGAAAATAGATTGACTATAATCTAGCAACATCTCTCTTGGGCATTTATCTGCAATTCTGCAAGTCAGGATTCAGGATATCATAAATGTATCTAAACATTCATATTGATTGCAGCACTATTCACAATACTCAATTCATAATATAATAGCCCAGATGCCCTTCAATTTATAAATGAATCGAGAGAATATTATATATAAAGAAAATATTATATATGCAAATATAGGTATGTATAATGAAATTTTATTCATCCTTTAGGAAGAATAATATGTTATTTGCAGGGAAATGAATAAACATAGAAAAAATCATTTTTGAGTGGCGTAAGCCTAAGCTTGTATGGTTGGGGCATGTCTGTAATCTCAGCACCACCCGGGGGCTGAGGCAAGGCTATTGTGAGTTTGTGGATACCCGCAACTACATAGGGAGACCTTGTTTCAGAAATTAACTAATTAATAAAATAGAGAAGTGAATTTAGTAATAAGAGAACATTTAAATAGTTCAGAGAAACTGAAGAACTTAAAATTTATTGATGGACAATAAAGAATTTTTTTTTTATTTGGACATGCTAAGGTTTAAACTTGGTATCTCTGCTGGCAAGAAAAGTTCTCTACCATTTGATCCATGCCTCCAGTCCAGGAATTTTAGATTAGCATCCCACAAAGTACAAAGACTGTAAAGATCATATACTGGACTTCAGATAGAAATAAATATTCTATTTTCCACAGAAGCTTCATGCATGAACAATCAACTCTTAAATAAGATAACTCATGATATTGGCTTCTGGGTAAAAACTAATCTGAGTAATGTTTCTGAACATCTGCTTTTCTATATGATTTGACAACCAGGAGACCCACTCTGCATACTGCCTACCATTACCCAAAGCATTCCTGGCCACTGTTGCTTGTACACTACTTACCCCTAGGCTTTGGTGGCCCCACACACCTGGAGGCAACTATATAGAGGAACTCTGAGCCGAGCACAACTTAAAATCTTGAGTGGTTTCATGAGTTTTGTTTTCTTATCAATGCTGAGAATGAGAACAACATTTAAGCAAACGTACACTGAGTGCTCTATTTCGAATATTTCATTTGATCCCCAAATAATCCTTTCAAGCAGTTACTGAACAAAAGATTAGGATATCTGGATGCAGAGAGAATAGATGCATTACACCAGCACTCTCATTTACTGGGTTAAGATGAACTCTACCCTCTGGAACAAGCAATTGTTTGATTACAGAAAGATTAGCCAATTGGTGAGGTACTCCAACATCTTGTACTTATTTTCAGCCTCTTCATGAACAATGTAAGTCCCTTATGGGAGTTAACCTGTTCATTCAGTGTTAGCATGTTCTATCACAACACTGTCATACATGCAAAACAAATAAAAGGATGACAGATTAGTAATTCTTTTTTCCTCTATCATAAGCAATTTATTCTTTTCATCATAAACATAGCATGCTTCATATTTCTATTATATCCTTTCAAAAATATTCTGCTATATAATATATACACTAGATTATCAGTACTGTGAAAAAGTATGTTCACTGGTATAAAATATATCTAACAGAATAGTTCAGCCATTGACCTTGCCAGTATATTAAGAACTAACACATAATTTTCAGTATACAATACTCCTTTGTGTACATAATAATTTATAATTTAATTTCTTTTCTGTTTTTTGTATAATTTAATATTTTTAAGTGGGCTTTATTCCATATTTAGCTCTGATTCAAACCCTGGCACACTCCACAACTAAGAATGAGACCAGTCATTCCCATTTTCTAACCAAAGCTGACCAAATTGGGAAGGTTGGGCAGATGAGGTTACCAAAATCCCTGGGTTTAAAGCTTGGTACACTTTCCTTAACAAAGAACAATGTTGTAATACAGGAGAAGTAGAAAAATGAATTTATTTACAGTGTTAGCCTGACATGGTGGAGGACATAAAGATGGAATATGATATTTGACTTGGATTGTGTAAAATGGATAATGAATGATTTTAAGATATAAGTGTAAGTGTGCTGTGGATAAGACTTCCCTGGTAACTGGTTACTTTAGCTAGTAACTGCAATTGTAACTCTGTAACCCTGTAACTCTGTAACTCTGCAACTCTGCTTCTGCTGTTTTCTGAGCAGAGGGAGCCCTAACCCAGAGGAACCATCACCACCCTTTGTTCTATTCCCCAGCTTCCCATCAGCAAAACCTTGGGGGAAAATTCAAACTTAAGGCATTTCTTGTAACAATCATTGGCTAAAACCAACACCCAGCCTCCCCCTTTGCCTGCCCTAGCCCAGAATGCTTAACCACCAATGTGTGCTGGCCCTCAGGGCTGTTTCCTGGGATCCCAGCTCCAGGTGTGGTCCCTACGCATCAGCACTTTTCGCTCAACAAAATCTTTTCATTTTTACTGTGGACTAAATGGCCTCACTGCTCCTCCCCACTATAAACCAAAACTGAGATGAGGGCAGTTCATAATCTACCTCTGTCCTGCCTGTTGCAGTATTCCAAACTCTCAGAAATGATGAAACAAAAGCCAGAAAATGTTGTCTTCTTCTGAAACACTGGTCTTTCTTTGGCATCAGGGCTCTGGCTGTTGACCAGGTTTCACTCCCAGAATGGTACTTCCTGCAGGACTCCTAATGCCTAAGGACCCTCCCTGAAACAGTACCACCTATTTCCTAAGAAATAGTCATCCTCTCATTTTCTTTCTACAATCCCTTAAGCCAATTCATGATTCTTGCTTGGAAGCTACTCCTGCATACTTAGCACAACATTTAGAATTTTGTAATTTTAAGATTTAGGATTGTTATTTAGAAGAAATAAATGAAACACAGATTCAGAGAGTACTCTGAATTTTTCTCTTTTAGAAATTCTTTTTATTTTTTAGTTGGTTTTTTATTTTGAGACAATTTCTCATTGTGTACTCTCAACTAACCTCAAATTGGTCATTTCCTGTCTCATCTTCTTAAGTGCTGGGATTACATGTTGTACATCAACATGCCTGGCTCTCTTAATTGTTTTCTTATTATTATTATTTATGTTTATACTTCTCAAAAGTAAAAAAGTCATTAACATTTTAAACAGGTAATACTTAAATTGTAGTGATTGATTGACCTTACTAAAGAATAATGTCAAAATCCCTTACATATAAAGAACTCTTTTTATACCACTTTTGGAGAACATATTTATATGTTTTAGTAAGGCAAGATACAAGGTCCAAAAAAAAAGCAAGATATCTTGATGGTTTAAAAAGTAGTAGAAAGATCTGACCCTTCACAGTTCATATATGCATACTCTGTGAATATTAATAGACAGTAATTTTACAAAAATGGGATGACATATATTTTTTTCTTCTCTTACTATTCTTACTCAAAAATGCCTTAAATCATCCAAGTCAATTTGCATTAGTAAAGGTTACTTTTTTTATGTGGCTGTTCTATAGTTTAATGTATCAATAGATTTTTTTTAATTTTTTTTAACTTTTTATATATTTTTAATTGTAAAAGTATATACAGAGGGTTAGTTACATGAGTAAGGTAATGAGTAGAGCATTATACTTCCTCCTTAATTTTTTCCCTACCATCCCTTCCCTCCCTACCTCCCCAATTCTGCCCTCCACTCCCCCTTCCCCCGAAGTTGTAAAGTTCGTTTTCAACATAGTGTCTTGTACATCTTATTACTATATATATATATATATATATATATATATATATATATATATAATTTTCTTGATCCATTCCTTATTTAACCTTCACTTTATAAAACTATCATTAGCACTATAATAAAATTCATGTGCACACACACAATGGTGCTGAGCTTTGAAATCAGGGTCTCATATGTGTTCATTTACCTTGCTTGACTACTGAGTCACAAATCCAGCAAGGCTTTATACTGGTGATTCTGGAGACTGAACTTGAGGGCTTTCTGCCAAAGTTGGCTTTGAACCATGATCCTACAGATCTCAGTCTCCACAGTACCTTGTATGAGAGGCCTAAGCTACCAGTGCCCAGCCATATAATAATTATTAATGATGATTTGATTTCTATGTTATAGATACTATTTTCTCATAGAATAAGTATGTTCTGTGTTGTATTTACTTTTAATTAAAAATTTTTGCTAGATTTCACAAAGGAAATATCTCACATTAATGTCATCTATGCATAGTTCCCAGCAATTTTTTACTCTTCTGGAGGTAACATTGTCACTGAAGAGATGACCTAGAGTTGGTGGAATTATCTACCTTTGTCCTTGGGTCTTCAAAAAGAAGATTTCAAGCAGGATATGAAATGTAGAGAAAGTGATAGGAATTTATTAGAAAGCAATACCACTTTCAGTAGGCTGAAACTAGTCATCTCTAGGATGAGAATGACAATCATTTTTACCCAGACACAAGTTACTTAAGCCATGTCCACCCCTCCCTTTTCAGCTATTTTTCAGATATAGTCTCTTCCTATTTGCCCAAGGTCTGACGTAGGACATTGGTCCTTTTACCTTTTCTGGTTTTACTGTGACTGGACTTTGTGTCATATTTGCTATAAACTACAAAACTACTGTTGGCAAGAAAAATAGATTTTAAAATTTTCTATCTGTAAAGTTTTGGCTAAAACTAGAAGTAAATTCACTTTTTCCATTGTCCTTCATATATTATTATGAGGTCTTTAATGCTGGAAAATATTCAAAACCTGAACCAGGTTTTATAGACATTGGCACTGGTAACAAAACCTTAGATTATATAAACATCTTTCTTGATATTCTTGAAAACACATATTGTTTTGTTCTACATACTTAATTAAGTCTTTAATTTATTTGGAGTTTATTGTTATGCAAGAAATTAAGTAGATTATAATTTCATTTCTTCCAAATGGGTGTCCAAAAATACCAGAACCTTTTAAAAAATCATTTCTTCTTTCTCATTGATTAAATCATCATTTTTACATATCCAAATCTCATTTAACTGAGATTTGCCTAGGAAATATTTGTTCTTTCCTTATAATCTGTTTATCTGTCTCTGTAATAAACAATGCCTATTTAATTGTGCTTAATGCTTTTTTTTAGGTTTAATATTCTGACATCTGGAAAATCAAATTAATTCTCCTGTTTCCTTTGCATACTCTTAGCTTTTGTTTTCAAGTGATAAACATTAGTATCATTTTTTATATGCTATCTTTTCAGCCAAGTGAAATAGTAGGATTTTCGTTGAAACAATGAAATCTTAGTATAAATTGTAAAGGACTACCTTCCTAATCAAAGTGAGTTTTCCTGTCAAAAGATATAGACATAAAATTTTAGTTTATGTCTATTAATTAGATTTCATATATTTATAGTATAAAAGAGTTCTGTTGCCTGGTGCCGATGGCTCACACCTGTAATCCTAGCTACTCAGGAGGTTGAGATCTGAGAATTGCTGTTCAAAGCCAGCCAGGATAGGAAACTCAGTGAGACTCTCATGTCTAATAAACCACCAGAAAACTGGAAGTGGTGCTATGGCTCAAGTGATAGAGCACACTCCTTGAGCTGAAGAGCTCAAAGTCAGTGCCCAGGCCCATAGTTCAAGCCCCATGACTGAAAAAAAAAAAATAGAGAGGAGGGGTTCTGTTTCAAACATATATACAAATAATAAAAACTATTTACTATATACCTCGTACATAGATTATACAGGTCTTTTTAGTTGAAAATATATTTTTATATATCTTTCCATTATTATGATGAATGCCTTGATTTAAATCATTTCATTTTGTCCTGTGAATTATTATTTACTATTTCAATTCTATCCACTTTGCTGATGTAATAGTGGTTGAATTTTAACTAGTGTCATCTGAAAATTATTTTCAAGTAAAATTCTATTGAATTTTATTCTATCCTATCTTGTTTCTGATCAATATACCTGCACTAATTGCTTCTTCTTGATATATTGTACCATAAAATACCAAACAAATAATAAAGAAACATAATATAAAAGAAACATCATATAAAAGGGTTTTCTGCTTTGTTTTGTCTTTTTTATTCTTTTGACAGTGTCTCCTTTAGTAGTTCAATCCGGCCTAGAACTCATGACCCATCAAGTTCTCATATTTGGCATAAGCCACCATACCCTACTTTAAGCAAAGCTTTTGATAAATTAAGATTCAAAATGATTTTAGTTTAATCATAGTAAATTATCTTCTTATAGACCCTGTATTTTTCCTTCTGTGTTTTATTATCTTCCATATAGTTAAGTTTCAGACTTTAAAAATTCTATGTTCAATTTCTCCAGGCCTTTTCAAGAAACGTCAAAATGAAATGCATATTTACTCATTTCTATAATATAGAATGTTCAGAGCTGCATACTGCTGATAGGACAGTGGGGATTCAAAGCTAAAGAGCACATTGTGTCTTATGTTGAGATGCTGAAAATGCAATAGATGATTCTAATTTGAAAAACTACTGAAGAAGGGTTTCCTCTTCCAGTAATGTTGAGGTATCCCAACTTCCTGGGGCAGGTGGCACTCGAACCCATGGTGAAAGCATTCACCAATACTTATTCAATTTGGCTAGGAATCTATAGTAGCCATGATGACTGACCTCCACTACACCAAGACTGTGAAGACCAGCAATAAAGTCAAATAGCTCTGGGTATTTAAAGGCAAGATCCATGGTGTGTGTGGGGGGCGGGGGGAAGATGGGGGGACTCTCAGGTAGCCAGTAGTAGTTTAGTGATCAGCAAAGAAGCAAGTCCAGAAATAGAACTAGCAGTTAGTGATTACAAAATGGCAATTCCAATAACCATTTCAATAACCAAGGCCATAAGTCCAAGACAAAGTTATAGCCAAGAAAATTAGTCACAAGGCAAAGCCCTTATCCCAAATCTTCCCATCAAAGAAGCAAGTTAGGGAAATAGCAATTACAGTCTCAATAAGCAAAGCAATGAGTCCTCAAAGCAAAACCATATTCCAAATTTCTTACTTATCACACCCCAAAATCAAACCATTTTCCAGGTTTTCTGACTCTTTCGCTGTTATTTACCGAATTCCAGTAACCGGGCGTTTAACAATTTACTTCAATTTTTTATTTTTGGAATTTTTCCTTTTAATGACTAGCTTGGTGTTTTTCTCTACAGAAAATCCTGTCTTTCAAGTTTGGTCCTATTCTTAATAATCAAAAATTTTGTTCTGTTTCTAATTTCTCATTTTTTTCAGGGGGGGTCATCACAGTGTATAGTAGTCATCAAATTTGAAAAATGTTGCTTAAACTATGAGTAGGTACAAAAATATAGGTAGAGTAAGAATAAAATAAAGGCCAGCAAAGCAAACAAAGTTCACACTAACAAAAGAAGGAAAACCAAAATAACCTTTCAAAATTGTTCTCAGTTCAGTGCTCAGACTTGTAACATCAACATCAGCTGGGAACTCATTGGAAGTAAAAATTCTGCAAGCCATCCTGAATTTACTAAAGCCAGACTCTCCCAGTTGGAGCTCTGTTTTAATAGGTTTTTTAGGGATTATGATGGAAGCTGAAGTTTGTGAGACACTGACCTGCTATATGTATTTTTTTTAGTAGATTTCCAACAGGTGCTCTCAGAATGGGGCAGAAGAGATGAAAAAATAGCACATGCAAACAATGCTTGTTATAGTGCTTGTCCAAATTATTAAAGATATTAAAGTTTTCTCTGGCTAGTCACGCAGTAGTTTGAGAGGTCACCAATATTTGCATATATAGCTGATTATCAAATTCTAATTTCTAGCTCCTTTTTAAAAAAATTTTCAGAATCATAAAAGCTTTCTCCAGAAGACAACTATGCCAATGTTACTTTAATTGCCACTCAGAAAAAGATTGCTGACATTGCTCTAAAGTGATACAATGACTTTAATTCCACCTCCAAAATGGCTACTGTTTACACTGCCCGCAGGATTATCTTTACCAGGCAGAAATAGCAAATGAATTTGACAGTTCTCAGAAGAAGCACAAATGGCAAATAAATATGTGAGAAACTGCTGAACATTTTGAGCCATTAGGGAGATAGAAATCAAACTGACACTGAGATTCCTTCTTGAAGCACACATACAGACATGGACACAGACACACACATACACACACACACTAGACAATAGCAAAAAAAATTGTCAGTGAACTTAGGGTGCAGAGAAGGAACACTTACATACTGTTGGTGGCAACTGTAAATTAGTCTAGCTATTATGGAAATCAGTATGGAGGGTCCACAAATAATGCTAAAAATAGAATTACTATATGATCATCTGTTTCATTCCAGGAGTTGTACCGAAAGAAATCGAATTCAGAATGCACTAAAGCTGCTTGTGCAACTATTTATCATGGAATTTTTCACAATTCAAGTTACACTCAGTTTCCATAAAGAATGAAAATACATCATTTTCAGGAAAATGGATGGAACTGGAAATCATATTAAGACAAATGAATGAGTCAGTACAACAAATATTATGTTTTCTTCCATATGTAAAACTAGATTTTTTTTTAAAAGATATGAGAGAAGAGAGAGACTACTTAGGAAAAAGAAAGAGACTAGTGGGAGGGGAAGGGATGCAAGACTAATAAGGGGAAAATATAATCAAAGAACATTATTTTGTACAACTAATATATGCTAATAACTAGGGTAAAAGTAGCAATGAACAACCTCAAAAACAGTTTAAAAAGCAAACAAGCCAGGTGCTGGTGGCTCACACTTATAATCCCAGCTATTCAGGAAGTTAAGATCTGAGGATTGTGCTTTGAAGCCAGCCCAGGCAGAAAAGTCCCCATGAGATTTTTATTTCCAATTAACCACCACCAACAAAACAAAACAAAACAAAAATAAAGCTGTGGTTCAAAGTGGTGGAATTATAGCCTGTGCAAAAGAGTTCAGGGACAGCATCCAGTCTCTTAGTTCAAGCCTTATAACTGTAAGAGAAAAAAAAAAAAAGCAAACAAAAACCACAAAGTATTTCCATGGCTTTGTATCACACTTCCAAAATAACTGGCAATCTGAATGTGACAGGAAAAAATAACAGTCTGCTTTTGTTTCTAAAAATGATACCCAAAAGTACACTGGGAGTATCTAGATGAATTTTATTCATGTGAGATGTATAGATGTATGAAGTGAAATGATGGCATCCCATTTAACTTTAGGTGTGAAAAGCACACAGACACATAAAATACTATGGCTTGAATTGTTATATTGGAACTTGATTGAAGAGCAACAGAGAAGCCACATCTTGAGAAGTCAAATTAGGAGTCTTTATTGGAGAGCTGGTGGCTGCAGGTGGATTCCTGTCTGCAGCACAGAACAGAGCTTGCAACCAAGTTTTTAAAGACAGAAATCACATGTTTGCCATGGGGAATAGTCAGGGAGAGCATTCTCTGGAGCATTCCTGGGACTAAACAACATGATATCTGAATATGCTCTGAAGCAGTGCTCTCTGAGAACTAAGCATCTGCAATTCAAAAAAATGGCTTTGCTCAGCTCTAGAGCTAGGTGAAAAGGCCCTATCACCCAGCAGGTTGCCACACTAGCAGGATGGCTGAGAGGACAAAGCGTGTTACTTAGACCTAGTAGAACCTTTATTTCAGAATGTTTTCTCTAAGCTCATCATAAAATTGAATTGTCATGATATTAAGAACTGGAGCCTTAAAATGGTGATTAAGTCAAAACAGATCTACCCTCAGGAACAGAGATATGTCATTATTAAAGGAGATGCATTTTCCACCCTGCAGAACTATGAACCAAATAAACATCTTTTGTTTATATTTTAACCAGTTTGTACATTCTGTGCTAGTATGGAAAATGAGGTACAATATGAAGTCTTACTTATTAATCCACCTATTTTGAAAGAACAATAACAGTCACATTGTTGTAAGGTGCAATTATCCCAGAAGCCACATTTTGAAATGTAGAATATTGGAGTCTTTATTATACAGTAAGCAGGCTGCATGCAGCCAGTTGTTACAAAGGCCTGCAGTCCCGAAATACACATAACACAACTAGGAAACATGCTAGAGAGGAAAGAAAGAACAGAAACAATACCAACAATCCAATTTAGCTTCAATGGAGAGCTGAATTGGGATGCCATGATATCTGGAGATGAGCCAGGAGACAGGACATAGGAAATGATCACAGAGACACACATGGCATGGCATCCTGGTGGCGGGGCTGGTCCAGGCCTAAACAGGGCCCTAGCAGGGGCCAGGTCCACAGGAAATTCCCGGTCCTAAGCACTGGACTGACAGATTCAGTAACCTATCAACTAAGTGCCTGCCCCTGCCTCCAGGGTTCCAGGCATGCCCATTACCTGGGAGACAGATGATGGGCAGGGGTCGTTTCCCTCCCCTAGCATGAAGATAAGATGCCAGATCCAACAACCCACCAAGTAGCCAATATGGCCCTGGCCAGATCTGACCTCCTTACTTCAACATATGCCTCTTAAAAGAGAGCATAAGCTTCATCATTATCCTCTGCTAAGTGAAGTAAGACAAAAGCAGATTAAAATCTAGAAACACCTCTTTGAGTTGGTATTTGCTGGATGGTAGAATTGTAATATATAAGAAACAAAGGGAAACTCAGGGACAAGAAGAGAATTGGTGACCAGAGTCAGTACATTACAGTCATAAACAGTGCATGCCTTCAAGCAAACCATTTGAAAGTAGGGTGGCACTGGAAAAATTGCTTAACCCTGGTAGTGCTCAATTACTCATCTATAAAATGTGATTATAAGATAATTTATAAGAACTTGTAATGAAATTTCTGCAAAGTTGTAAGAGCTCTACACAATATTAATTAATTTTATAGACTAATCTAAGATTTGGATGCCTCCTAGGATGTAGCAGATCTGCCAAATTTCCTCTACTAGCATAATGATAAAGCTGAGCAGTTTCCTCCCCTGGGCTTCTGTTGCCCCACAGTTTCACTCAACTTTTTTCCCCCTAAATTGAGCCAACAAGAAAAGGAGGCCTGAAGCAAGTGATTTTCAAAGGGCTTTCTACTTATAAGTAAAGTTGTTGTAAGGTAACTCAGTTGGTGAGTAACAGAATTCACATTTTGTGAGGTCAAATTGAGTCTTCATAGGAAAACCTACATCTGTAGGTGGACTCCTGCCTCAAAGACCTGCAGCTCTGTATAGAGCTTAAATCAAGTTTTAAACAAGACAAAACTTGTTTGGGGTGGAGACCAAGCCTTAACAAAAGCAGACCTTATATGTAAATACTCAAGTGCAAGCAGTACTTTCAGAACTACCTAAGGAAGTAGCTCTGGGGTCAGCTTAAAGTTTCCATATAGGGGTATATTTAGAGGCTACTCAGAAGTAAGTGAATCAAACCATTTAAGAGAACAAGGCTCTCCTAAGGCTAAACAGCATGACATCTGCAATTCAATGAGCGGTCTCTCTCACCTCTAGGCTTTTCAGCAATGGGTGAAAAGCCCCCTCCACCCAGCAAGGCTCCAGGATGGCTGTAAGAAATTACTTAGACTCCGTCTCCTCACTTTAAAGAAAATCTCATTAATATTATTCCTCTGTGTCTATTTAAGATAAAACATAATTCTATTTTAAGATAGAAAATAATTCTTCCCTCAAAGAATTGAAGACTTAGGAAATAATCTTAAAGCAATCATTCAGAGAGGTAACAGTTCTTTTTTAAATAACAATCTCTGGCTGGGAAGGTGGCTTAGTGGTGGAAAGCTTGCCATGCATGCATGAGGCCTTGGATTGGATTCCTCAGCACCACATAAACAGAAAAAGCTGGAAGTGGCGCTGTGACTCAAGTGGTAGAACATTAGCCTTGAGCTGAAGAGCTGAGGAACAGTGCCCAGGCCCAGAGTTCAGGCCCCACAACCAAAAATAAATAAATAAATATCTCAAATATCCATGCACTTGAAATGAAATAGCAAATTCATTGAGTTTAATTTAAATTTTATATTTTAAAATACTTGGGAAAAATCATATATTTAGGTAGTTACACCAACAACCCTGTCTCAATAATATGCTTGAAAACATTTGATTAACCATTAAATCAGAAATGTTAGTTTGAAGCATAGTGGAATTTTTGAAACCACAGAAGTATCCATTTACCTTTCTGAGAGTCAATTTTTATTTAAAAGTATTCAAAAGTATTAAGCATTACAAGTACTATTTCTATTAATTTTAGTTGATATCAAGCACAAGCAATATTTGGTATGATGTGGATAAAACATTCTTAAATAAATACGAAATGGACTGAAGCCATGGCTTAAGTGGTAAGGGCTATCAATGAGCAAGAAAGAGTGAGCCAAGTGAGTTTGAAAGGCCCTGGGTTCAAGTCCTCAATAATTGTACAAAAAGGGAAGAAAAAGAAAAGAAGGAAGAAGAGGGAAGGAAGGAAGGAAGGAAGGAGGGAGGGAAGGAAGGAAGGAGGGAGGGAAGGAAGGAAGGAAGGAAGGAAGGAAGGAAGGGAAGGAAGGAAAGGAGTGGAAGGAAAGGAGTGGAAGGAGGGAGGAAGAAGTGGAGTGAGGAAAGGAGGAAGGGAGGGAGGGAGAGGTGTGGCTAAAAGTGGTAAAGCACTAGACTTGAGCAAAAGAACTCTGGGACAGCACCCAGGCCCTGAGTTCAAGCCCCACAACTGATGGGAGAAAAAAAAAGGAAGGAACAAAGGAAAGATGCAGTATGACACTGCCCCAAAATAGAAACAGTTGATCTTATAGAAATTACTATGTTTTTTCATTTACTTTAATATATATTTACTCTCAAATTACTTCAAAAATATAGTCTGTAGAGATATTGTAACAATGCTTACAATGTAGAAATATTATTCAGCCTGTCAGAAAATACTTATTAATCACAAGTAAACTTTAAAAAAATCATTCCATTGCATAAGCCATTGTTAAGTATTACAAACCAATCAAAAAATAATATGTCAGCTATATATCCACACATTTTCTGATTGGTATATTTTTTCCTGTTGATAAAGCCATTATCCTAGGAAATTTCTACTTCTGAATTTGATGATGTGACTTCTTTCCTTCTCCTTTCTCTTCATTTACCATCTGTTTGTAGTTGTAATTTATTTCTTTACCTCTTCATTCATTTCTACATTAATCTTCTTGTTAAGCAATGAAAAGTTCCAGTTCATATTTTTTTGTTTGTTTTGTCTTATACCAGTACTGAGGCTTAAACTAAGAGCCTCAGGCTCTCACTCCGCTTTCTTATTAACATCTAGCACTTTACCACTTGGGCTGAGTCACCATTTCCCAGGAATTACTATGTAAAAGTTTTGCAGAAGTTTGAATACTCTAGTTATTTCATACCTGGAAGATACTGAAGTTAAGCTGACAAAAATTTTGTAAAAAGGTAACACCTGACTTCAAAGTGACTTTCTAATGTGTCCTTCCTCTAGAGAAAACAGGCCGTTTTCTGAGAAGGATATGGAATCATTACATTGGACCCCATGGTACAATCAGTTTGTATTTTATTTATTAGAAATTAAAGTTTAGGGGGGAAAATCTGTCTTGATTGAATTTACTTCTATACCAAAAACAGATTGAATACAAAAAAACTGTAACATTTTCCTATTACAGTTCACCTTTGCTCAGTCAGTCATGGGAAAGATCATTGAAACAATGATTCTTGAAAGAGGAAGATAGAAATTAAAAAGACAGAACTGAGAATAAAAGAAAATTTTAATCCTTGCTATTATGAAAATACTGTTCAGAAAATATTAAATATATGTAGCAAATAAAATTATGAAAGAAAAATTGGTATAAAACTAAGAGAAGGCAAATTAAAGAACTTAAAAAAAAAACAAAACTAAGTATCCTAACAGCTAAGTAATATACAAGTTCTTGAATAATTTATTATTATCATTGATGTTTAGGCCTGGGAACTTAAAAGATGGTCTTCTTGTTCCCTTTCTTTATAGATGGCAGTGAAATATGTTGATCAATGTGGAAGTTGATGGTATACAAAGAGAAATAAAATCCAACAAACTCCTGTGCAGATCTGTTGATGTTCTTAATAATATATGCATTCAATGTTCAACAAGATGAGTCTGATTTATGCCTACTGTCAAATCTTACCACTGAGTCCATCAAGAAAAGATTACTGGGGCTGGGAAGGTGGCTCAGTGGTAGAGTGCTTGCTTTGCATGCATGAGGCCCTGAGTTTGATTCCTCAGCACCACATAAACAGAAAAAGCTGGAAGTGGCTCTGTGGCTCAAGTGGTAGAAGGCTAGCCTTGAACTGAAGAGTTGAGGGACAGAGCCTAGGCCCAGAGTTCAAGCCCCACGACTGACGAAAAAAAAAGAAGATTACTGTTGATCAAGCAAAGTTAAATGCATTAAATTTATTTCAACAAGAGAAATTCATCTTGTGTAAATAATTTATCAAAGGTGTATATATCAAAGAATTTCAGACTATTCTCAATGGTTGTTAGACAGGTTTTTCAAGAGGGGAACAGGAATTAGCATTGGTAAACTTAATATCCTCATAGTTGAGGATTAGAAAGATCAAAGTCTTAAAGTAAAACTTGATAAATTAATTAATTATCTGATAAATGAGCTATTTGTTCCAGTGAGCAAATTGCTGATCTAAGTAGATAATTCTTTGCCCAGATGAGTAAACTGTTTGCCCAGAAAAAAAGAAAGGAAGAAAAAAAGAATAAAAGGAAGAAAGGAAGAAAAGAAGGAAGGAAGAAAGGAAGAAAGAAAGAAAGAAAGAGCAAGCAAGCAAGCAAGCAATTAATTTTTGGCAAACTGCCAAGATGTTTCTTGCTTTACAGCCTAATTTAAAATGCCCTGGCTTTAAACTAACATTGACACAGATAGTCCTAGATTATCTTCTGAGTTTTCATCTGACCTTAGGAGAATCACTTAATCAATTGATGTCTCAGTTTTGTATTTTTCTAGCAAAACAAAGCCAAAGCTCTCATATTGAGAACCTTTTTTTCTGTCAGCTATTGCTACAAATATGTGACCTTCTGGACCATGCCAACCTCAGGGCAAACGAGCCTTTATTTTATTTTTTGTTTTTTTGGATGCAGATCTGAGTCAGCTGAAATCAGCTGACCTGGGTTGGCTCAGCAGCCTTGACTCCAGACTTGGGATGCAACCCAAGTATTTTTTGTGAATCTCTTATCCTCTCTGGACAAGAGGCTACACAAAGTGTATTCTTCTACAATAAAAAGGAACAAAAAGAATGAACAAATTCAACCACTCAAGTCAATGTCAGACCTTGGCAATGACACATCTACTAAAATCTTACTGACCAAAGTGAAACTTAAAACGTCAAGTTCAAACATATACATAGGATCCAAATCTGAATCAAGCCAAAAATCTATTTGCCATGAGGCAGTAGGAAGGATTGAAAAACTGGCTCTATAATTCAATCTACCAAAGTCTTCCCTTCAACCAGCCTCAGCGATAGGAGAAAATTGGTTAATGCAATAATATGCAGGCATAGAAACATACTCAAGTATGACTAATAGGTATCATTTCTCCCCACATCATTCCTTGTATCACTTCCACAAATCAATTTACAGCTTGCTAGAATTAAAAGCTAGTACAACAAATGGCATTATGTCAGCCAAGGAAATCAAACTGAGGAGGTTCTGAATTCAGGTGAGATTGTCTTAAGGTTAAATCATTTAAATGTACTTAAGATTTATACCAACTTATGAGGAAATCTAGCTGAATCTTATAGAACTTTATAGCTATTTCTTTAAAAACAGCTCCAATGCCCCTTGACTATCCAATTTGCCCCCAAATAACTACCACTGTTCAAGTTACATCTTTCTTTAGTTTTGAGCTCTCAATTGTTGCTTCCAAAATTACAATGTCCTCTTACACCCAAGAGAAATGCAGTATTTTTTAGCATAACTACGATAACGAAACTAATTTATACAGGGTTGAATTATGAACTGTAAAACAACTATTTAAACTTTATAATAAAGTAAGTTCTAGTTTAAGGCACAATTACGGTTTACTTGATATTTTAATAAAAAATATTGAAATGGGTTTGGGCATAGCCAGATATTGTAGCCTCCAAAACGAGTATCAAATGATGATACCACAATTAACCTACAGTCCAAACACAGTACTATCTGTGCATGGTGATATACTCCTATAATCTCAGATTCTCAAGTGGTGGAAACAGGAGACTCAAAAGTTCAAGAGTAGCCCCAACAAAGTTAGGTAAACCCTATCTCAACAGCAAAATAAAAGCAGCAGTGTTGATGGTGTGGCTCAAAAGCTAGAGGGCTGCCTACTATGCAGGAAAGTCTAGGTTCAACCTCTAGGACTGAAAACAAAATAAAACAAAAACAAAATATAAGGCTTGCATAATTTATGACCTATTGACACAGCTCATTTTTCACTTATAGGACCGAACCAGTAACATTTTAACTGTATGCAATGAATAAGTGAAAAGAATAGAGAGAAAAAATAAGCAAAACCACTGAGCTTCAATCTCATACCAACTAAATATTCTTCCTACTCTAAAACATGTGACAGAAATTATTAGCTCTATCCACCAACAACAAGAGTCTCTACCAAAAACTTGTAAAAATTACATATATTAAATGTCAATACCAAGTGTAGTATATTATTACTATTTTCTGCCTTCTATGTTAGCAATTCATTTTTAAATATCCTAAGATATTTATTCTAAATTTCAATAGTACTATGAATTAAACATTCCTTCATATCTTTAGATAATCATTATTAAAAATAAGTAAGGATGGTATGAATGTTGAAAATTGGACCCTTGTCATCATTTGTACATAAATAACATAAAATAATGCATCTATAAGGCAAGGTAGTATGGAAGTTCCTCATAAAATTTAAAAAGAAATTATTACATAATCTAAAAATCTCACTTCTGAGAGTATATCCAAAGGAAATAAATCACTGCTTCATAGAATATCTACATATCTACATATCTATTTATTAGGCAGCAATAGCTAAATATGTAGAGTAGTAAAGCATCTACCAATGGAAGAACTGTATATGTGTGTATATTATGTATGTTGAATTACATACACAGGACAACCTGAATGAACTTATGGAATGTTTAGGCATATTAGAAGACCCAAACTGACAATACTAAAGGATATATCTAGAATTCAGAAACTAACAGAACCCAAAATCATAGAGACAGTAAGGTGGCTGCATGGAGTCAAAGGATGGAAAAAATAATGAGATTCTGCTTAATAACCACCTTCTCTCCATTATAAAAATAAATAAATTCTGAAGATCTAATGTATAGCCTAATGACTATAGTTAATTATTATTCATGCATTGAAATTTGCAGAAAGTAGAGTTTAAAGTATTTTCATCCCATAAACTGATATGTTAATTAGCTTGATTATATAAATATTTTACATTGTATATGCACATCACAATATTATGTGGTATTCCTTAATTATACATAGTTTTATTTGTCAAGTATTCCTCAATAAAACTTGAGAAAGTCAGTCCAAGTTTGCTTAATTTCTTAATCATAGCCATAAACATCTACATACATCTATTTACATCTAGAACTTAATGTACTTGAAATTTTCTTACAGGTATATGAAACTGATCAACTTAGGCCCTATTAGTATTTCCTGTACCTGCAGCTATAAAATAAATAGAAATATACTAGCTTTAAAAAATTAAAGAGGGGCTGGGAAGGTGGCTCAGTGGTAGAGTGCTTGCCTTGCATGCATGAGGCCCTGGGTTTGATTCCTCAGCACCACATAAGCAAAAAGAAAAAAGCAGGAAGTGGTGCTGTGGCTGAAGTGGTAGAGCGCTAGCCTTGAGCTGAAGATTTGAGGGACAGCACTCAGGCCCAGAGTTCAGGCCCCATGACCAGACGCCCTCCCCCCCCCCCCCCCCCCCGCAAAAATTAAGAATTATTTTACTGCTTCCTGGTCCCTAATAGCTTCCTTGGACTGGCTTAAAGAATATCTCTGTTTGTGCTAAAAGAAAAGAAATAATTTTCCATGAGAATTTATATAAGCCAGCCCTTTTGTCTGTATCGCAGTAGCTCCTTGGTTTCCCTCACAATCCAGTCCCTTTGGTACCCTAACGACCTATATTCAAACAATATCATTACCAGGAGATGCAGAATTGGCGCTTTTGGTATTTTATGTTCTACAGCAGTACAGCTATAAAATCTCTAGATGCATCACAGTTCCTGACTACTTCATGTCTGAGTGTGCTATTACAATTCCATGTCCTCAGCCAGCTGTAAGGATCTCACAACAAACTTCTAAATTATGTAAATCTCTTTCATAGAGCTGCTAAGAATAAAAAGATCTGCATGAACTTATTCTGAGAAACACAAGCTATGAGACCAGGAAGGAGCTCTGAGGAAATGCTTTGATTGAGGGAGAGCAGAGATATGATCTGCTCTGATCCCTTTGCACTAATGAAAAGGGAAACAAAGGACAAACAGTTTCAGTAGTTGTACTGCGCATTTTTCTATGAAAATCAATAAATACAATTAACTCTATTACGTTTGTCATTGGGTTACTGAAATCTTATAGAACAGTATACCTTTCCAACATAAACATAAAGATTTCCTTTTAAGACATTGATTTTGTATGGAAATAATGATAAGGAGGCTACTACAGCACATCCGGTAGCGTTTTCTCCAGTTTTACATATGAGAAATTAGGAACTTCCAAGACATGAAGCAAGTGAATGAATTACACAAGATCAAGCGCATTTGAGATGGTATGGTGGCAGTTTGGGTTTTCTGTTTAGAGCTCTGACAGTTAGCTACAAATAATGAGTGTTTTTTGAAATTGTGAATATTGGAAGTGATCATCAGTCCAAGATTTTAATGGAAAACCAAGAACAACAAACAAACAAAAACAAAACAGAAAACCTAGGGCAAATTCTTAACATTTAATCTTCCCAGAATTCATTCTAGGTAGAAATCACTTAGAGGAGGGTTCTGTTTTGTTTTGCATTTCTCCTTTATTGTAGATCAGAGAAGCACTTGTCTACTGGGTGGGTGGAGAGAAGGCACCAAAGGAATGAAAGTCAAAGAATGACACACTGACTGATCTGGAAAGTCTTGGTTCTTTAGATCAAGTCAGTGATGAATGGCTCAGAGGATGGGAGAATAAGACTTCTTACTAAACTTGGTCATCCAATAGGAAAGAACATCAACTGTGATTCTGAAACACTAAGAGCTGTAGCCTCCATGGGGCTTTGATGCCATGAACCAGGAGAGGAGCAGCAGCTGCACAGGGTACAGGACACAGCTAGATACAGCTGGCTAACCTTGAGGCAAGTAATTAAATCAAAATCAGTCATCAGGAAGAGGGGGAAAAGTGTGTTTTTTAAAGTTTAACTGAGTTTATAGAGGATAGGTGCCTTACAATAAAAATAAGTTTGTTTACCGCACAGTTTTGAAGGCTAAAAGTCCAAGATGAGGCCTCCACATCAATTCAGCCTCCTATCAAGGTTCTGGGCTGGGTCATATCAAGCAGGGCAGCAGGGTGATCACCAGTGAAAACAGAGGGATCAGATGATGAGGCAGGAAGCCAGGTAGGGGAAGAAGAGCAGTCTGTTTGATCATCTTGCACTATAACTTGCACTACAATGTCTCTCCACTTCTCATATGGCTTTTCAAATGTCCCACCATTTCTCATACTGCCACACTGAAAACCAAGCCACATCTCACACACACACACACACACACACACACACACACACACACACACACATACCCATTCTTTGTAAACTACACTTAAACCATACCCAAATCACATTAGCTTAAACCACAAATACTAAAGAATAAAAATAAAATAAATAGAAAAACCAAATCGATTGAAGTTACCTGAATGGAACAAGCTTACGGTTCTGAAATGTCGAAATGTAGTCATGCGATTGCATACATTTATTTATATCTTCTGTAAATCATATATGACATGTATGTTTTTCTGTACATATCAGTTTTTGTGTCGGCTTGCGAAATCAAGCAGCTGTGAGAATCATTAGGTATTTCGTAAAGGCAAGCATATAACCAAGTAGAATCAAACAAGGACCTTTGTGGTCCTAGCAAGAGCACAAGAATCAAAGGTAGGTTGATTGGGTGGCCCTGACAGGGTCAACTTTGAAAAGCACATCGTCAGGCCTTTTGGGTGTCAGATGCCCTGCTTAAAGCTTGAATTCAAAATTTACTGAGCAGCAAACCTGCATGTAGAAGACTTCATCTCTCACACAGTGATAAGTGTATCTCTTGGTGACTTTCTTATCTAACTTGCCTACCGTGCCTGAACGTCCACAGAGTGCAAAGGTCCTGTGGAACACAGATTCTATTTAAAAAGCCTTGACTCAGATGGAATTAAACCTACTTGGAATAGGGGATAATTTGGTCTCAATGCTAGAGGGCTGCAGGCCATTCATTCTGGAATACCAATCATAAACCAGAAGAATGGCAGTAATTTTATTCTGATTCAGCAACACCTATTGGGTAGTGGAGTCAAATAATGTCCGACATCTACGAAAAAATGCAATATTGGATATCTTTAAACCTTCTTAAAAACATGGTTCATCTTCGTTTACACCATTTCTTTTTAAATATGAAATTGTCAAGTAGCATGGTTCAAACTGAGCTTTTCCTAGGCTGATCTGTATGAGATGCAATGTGTAGAAGAGTTGAGTGCATTCTATAAACTGACATTCCTTGCAATACAAAGTGACAGATAAAATATATCTCAAGAAAATCACATGCTCACCTGCATGCTGAAATACAATAGACATCTATCAATCTCAGCAAATTTTCAGCGATAGGAACATAATAGCAAATAATACTCAAAAGGAAACCTCCTTGAATTGTTTCCAAATTATTATTTTTACCAAGGCGTTATTTCACACTCTCAATCAATTAGGACAACCCTAGGCAGGCAAACTAGACCCCCAAGTTTAAAGGAAAGTGAAAATCCTCCTATGGCTAGCTAACCTTGTTTGGAGCTGAATCAAAAACCGGGAGAAGAGATTGACATGCTTCATTGCTCCCATGAAACGAACATTAGCAAGAAGTTTCAGAGAATGCTTAGAAATCCATTTGTGCCTGTCGATACCATCCACCTTTTCAAGCTTCAGATCCATTAGTGACTAATGGCTGACTCAGTACTAAGCTGCACAAAGGAAACAGCACCTTCTCTGTGGAAAAAATGTAGCGAGCTAAGTTTTCATTGTTGTTCCTATTGTTGTCCTGTTTGTTTTAGGACCAAGTGTAACAGCGAATGGATTTGGGATTGACAAAAGAGCTAGTGGGAGGCGATTTCAACAATTTGTAAGAAAACATAAATACAGGCAATCTTCCAGAAAAGAAGGAATTCACTCTAACCTTTATGATTACTGCCATATGACACAGGTAATGCTACTGGAGAGGAATAATAAATAGCACAGGTGAATAAGGACTATTATTATCCTTATCATGAACACATAGATTTTTCTCAACATCATTAATGTAAGATTTTTTGTTCCCTTGAGGCAGCAAAAGTGCTGGATTCATTTAAAAGAAAATCAGGACACATAAAAGGATTTCGAGAGCCATTTATAGCAGGGGTGTGAGGGAAACTTTGTTCTCTGAAATAAGACAGAATGGAAAGGTTGACATCATTTCAAATTCATAATGACTTTCAAGATTGATTCTTGGGTGACAACCTTTCTCTTGCCTTAATTGAAAAAAAAAACAAAAAAAGTCTGCATCACTGTCTGGGAAAGCACAGCCCACTGACTCAGCAGATTGTTAGAAAATGACAATGGTGCCACCTACTGTACAACTCCAGCAATATTCCTTTCAGCCTGGCTGATTAACCCAGTTTACCTATCCAATAAATATGACCACTGAAATCTTAAAACTAAGTAGTTCCAAGTATCATTTATCTAAATTGTTTTTGATCAAGTAACTTCACACTGACAAGTCCATTCTTTTTCCACCTGCCATTTATGTATGCACTAACATAGTGTCTGAAGTTTTACAAAAACATTATTTAAAAAGATAAATGGAAAAAATGTACATTACAGGGCACCACTAAAAATTCCAAGGATAATTTTGGACTAATTGCTTCCTCTTTCTAAATTTAAGTTTTCATTATTTTCTTAACTAAATCTAATTAGCAATGAAATTGTCCTTGTTAAACTTAAGAGGTGTTTGCTTTACTTTAAGAGACAAATACACAATGTAAGATAATAAAAACCACATTAGATGTGGTTATAACTTTGCCATATTGCTACTAAGCAATAATGAGTTTTAAATGGTAATTGTAAGTCACTTAATGTACTTTTATATTAACTATCATATAGAAGAGATAAAGTTTGAAGTCCCTGAATAAATGGACCACACACATGGCATTCCAATTAAAAGGCATAGAAAAAAATAGAATTTGTTAGGGCTGGGAAGGTGGCTCAATGGTAGAGTGCTAGCCTTGAGATGAAGAGCCGAGGGACAGCACCTAGGCCCAGAGTTCAAGTCCCACAACCGACCAAAAAAAATAAGGAAAATAGAATTTGTTATATGTCACAGAATCCACATAGATTTACTAGCAAGTAAAATAGGATTTCGATTAAAACTTTTTTAATAGATAACATCTTGCCTAAACTAGTTACATATATACTAGGGCTATGAATTAGTTGTCTTTAAGCTTCTTTTTAAAGACTTGAACTCAGTTACACTCTACCATATTGTTGTTTGAAATGCGGGGGGTTTAGCTTTTTCCAAAATTAGCTTCAAATACGTATAAGAATGTAACATGTGTGTTTCAACACACACTAAATCTTCATCAGTGTCACTCTTTCCTCATTCTACACCCGTCCCTTCAAATTTTCTAGCTCCATTCTCAAATATGAACCCTGAGTTTTATGACTGCATTTACCTACCATCCCTGTCCATTCAGCTGCCTCCCTTTTTAGACCTCACCACTACCCAATTCAGGCATTGTTCATCTTCCTGATATTTGCTTTGTTAAACTAAATACAGGTTTTTTGTTTTATTTTTTAAGGACATCAAGCTACCAAGTGATGATTCAATCACATAGCTGGCCTCAAACAACCTGCTTTCCTTTTGCATGGAGCAAGTAACCAATAAATAATCTCAGGCAGAACATGACCCTGGAATGCTAGCGTATTAAAAGTTAATACCTGTTTTCTCGGGGTTTTCTCAGAGAATCCTCTTGATCCACTAATTATAGACACCCAGTCAGTGTCACACACACACACACACACACACACGCACGCACACACACACACACACACACACACACACACACACACACACATACACACGTCTTGAACTACAGCAGAAAATGAAATTCCTTCATAGCTTTTATTTCCTATCCACTCATTTTTACTTCATAATTAAACAGGACTTATCCTTAGTACATCTGCTAATTTTGAGTAGGTACATCCACTAATTGTGAGTACTGGCCCATTTGACAGGTTGCTGGGACTAGGTCTTATTTCCATAAGACAGAAAGCAGGCAATAGATTTAGTTCATACAACAATTCATAACTGGCTCTTTTTAATGACCTGTACCTTAGGTTGACTCTAAAGTAAAACTGTCAGGAAACAAACAAACAAACAAAAGATATGCCTCAGAACTGGGCAACAAACATAGAGCCAAGATATAAAGAAAAAAGAAACATCCAGAAAGTAGGTAGAAGAAAATTCTTTTTTGTTGAAAAACATCCTAGAGAAGCTAGAAATAAACAGTATCTGCTGAGTTTTGTTTTCAATCCATGATAAAGTGGAAAGGAGGGGGTGTGCAGTGTCTGAGCACAGACAAGAGGCAGTTACACTGTATTGGGGGATGAGGAATGGCTGGTAAGTTAAAGCAGCTACAGGGAGAGACAAGAAGCCACCCTCCCCCCCCCCCCCCCCCCCCGCTCCCCCCTCCCCCCCTCCCCCGCTCCCCCCCCTCCCCCCCGCCGTAATGAGGTAGGCACAGTGTCATGCCGTCATGCAAGTCACATATTTTTCTTCAACAAGATTGAGTAATCAACACTGAACAGATAGAGGGATGCCCTGGAAAGTGCTGCAGCCTAGGGGGCTGTCATAGTATAGTAGGTATTAGAACCCATAAGACTCCATGAGCAGATGGCAAAACAGGTGAGTGAAGTCAGAATGTAGACCAGAAGCCTCAGCATTCAGGACAAAACTATCTAGGCAGGAAATCATATAACATGCATGACTTAAGAATGTTGGTGACAGGTGAGGCCAAGCAGCAGGAAATTCGAGCCCAGGTTAAGAATCTGGAGAACAGTAGCCATCATTCATGCGGCCAATTCTGCAACAGTCATAGTGTTACTGAAGTTCTAGACCACAGGCTTAACTCTGAGGTTATTAGACTCTGTAGATTCTGATAAACAAAGAAAGAAACATAGTAAGCCAAATAAATATGGCACGCAGTATGGCCAAATTGGAAAGATAGCTAGTCTACAATGCTGTTTTTCCATGCTCACAAGGGATTCAAGATAAAATAAGGGAAGAATAAAATCAAGGAACTTGTGTTTAGAGGACTGGTTCTGCCAGGTTCTGCCATTGTCCCAGCTTGAAGTGAATGCCTGCAGGAAGCTGAGAAGGTAGAATTTTCCTTTAACTTTCCTCCCTCCCTCCCTCCACCTCACAATTTTAAAGGAGTTTCCATGACCTTGCAGTACCCGCAGCCAGAAAATTCTGATTTAACCAATGATTCTAAAATCACTCAGCCCCAACTCTAAAGACTTAACTGCTTTTAAGTTTTTGATGCACAAACCAATCTCAATGTGAATCCAATCGAGGATAAAAATGCACTTAGGTTTGCATACAAAAAATACCTGGGAAATATGGTGTGGAGGTAAGAGTTGCCATACAAGGATATGTCTATGCAGGACATTGAAATCTCAGAGAGAACCTTGAAGATCTTCTACTGGGAATCAGTGCATGAAGAACTCAGTCTGATATTGGTATTACTGGTGACAGGAAGGCTACTTATTGCTCTGAAGGGAGATTCTTTGACCTTTCCTGTGTGGGAACTTGTTTAACCCCAAGGCATAACAGGATAGTAGGTAAAAGAGCATGAATAAAAAATTTCCTCATCTGCACCATTGTTGTTGCCTTTTAATGCATTACTTTATATTTCCTGTGTGTGTGTGTGTGTGTGTGTGTGTGTGTGTGTGTGTGTGTGTGTGTGTGTGTGTGTGTATACCGGTTTTAGAACTTGAACGCAGAATTTGGTTGCTATTCCTGAACTATTTGTTTATTTGCTGTACTTACTTATTCATTCATTCATTCCTCTCTAACATTTTTACCACAACTTTACTTCCAGTGCCTTTGTTCATTGGAGATAAGAGTGAGCTGTCAGGAAAGTCTGTGAGACATTGAGGAAGTTGTCCCATAGTCATTGGTACACATAGCAAAGGTAAATGTTACTTTTTATTCTGAAAAAAAAAAAAGTATGGTAATACTTTCAGAGAAAATAAATTAAGCATTTCAAGTATTTTTCAAATTGTAGATATTGGAAATACTTTTATCTGCATATTTATTGAACCTGTACTATAAAAATAGCCAGGATTTAAATTGAAAAACTTAAATCACTACAGGAAAATATTTTTCAAAGAAAGAGAATACTTTACTGTAGATGTGAGAATGCAGAAATGATTTATATGGTATACAAAGACATTCATGCTATTTCCAACATAAACCATAACATTTACTTCTGAGGAAAAAAAAAGTTAGGAAATGGTTTCAACATTTATATAAAATGGCCACTTGTTACAATATTTACATTCACAAATCACTAGTGCCGCCTTGTGGTCATTATGAATAATGTTCACCCAAAATATATGTGCTCATACCTGAGCACATATAAATTATATATTATATATAATTTATTCTTTTATTATTATATTTCAGTAGATACATGAAGAGGCTTATATTTTAAGGTTTGAAGTATCTTGCTTTGAGCAGATTTGTGAAAACCCAACTCAAAATATTCATTGGTATGTAAATATTAAGCATAACATACATTTATCTTTCTGTATATGTACACACAAATGTGCACATTCTGTAACATTAAAACCTAAGTAGACATTGAAAAGTTGTGAGGCTTAGCTAAATGCCCACAAAATTTACAGTGATCTCCAGAACATCTTCCAAGGATGCCTACACAATTATTCAGAGACTATTGGGCTCCCAACAGCCATAACCTAGGTTCTCAAGCCTGACTGCATATTAAAAATATCAGTGATAGTAAGAATAACAAAAATAACAATAATGATATCATGTTTGGATGTCACCCAAGAGACATAGTTCAAATTTCCAATTATAGTTCCAGGAACCTATAGATTTATTACTGATGTTTCAAATCTCTGACCTGAAAATAAAGATTCTTAACTTGGATAAAAAAAAAGGAAAGATACAAGATGAAGAGAGAGATGAGCCCATATAATCAGTAAGAGGAAGATTGAAGGAATGTTGAATTTCATCATTCAACACCATTTGATTGTGCACAGGGGCCATTATTGTGGGTTAGCTGGAATGAGAAACGGTGGACCTGTGTTTACATGAGGAGACATTGCCTGATGCACACAGATGTGCTCCCTCATTTAAGTTTCCCTTGTGCAGATGGACAAGTGCTTACTGTGAAGGTCGGCAGATGCACAGGTATGCATTGTAAATGTTCTAAAGCAATAAGGTTAAAGTTTAAAACATTGCAGAATATACTAGTTATTGCAAATAAGGGAAACCATGGGGCCTATGTTTCTTTGGGCCTGGCTTACTTCACTTAATATAATTTTTTCCAAGTCATTTCATTTCCTAACAAATGGGGTGGTGTCATTCTTTCTGATGGAGGCATAGAATTCCATTGTGTGTGTGTGTGTGTGTGTGTGTGTGTGTGTATCTACATATATATATGTATATATAACATTTTCTTGATCTATTCATCTACTGAGGGGCATCGATATCTTATCTATGGTAAATAATGCTGCGATAAACATAGTTGTGCTGGTAACTTTAGTATAGCCTTGTTTGTGATTGTTTGGGAAAATCCCCAAAAGTGGGATTGCTGGGTCATAGGAGAGCTCTGTGTGGAGTATGGAACCTTCATACTGCTTTCCAAAGTGGTTGAACAAGTTTCTAGGACAAGCAAAAATCGTCAAAAGCTATGTACATATGACCATATAAGATGATGTTAAGTGAAATGAACCCCAAGATAGGGACACAAGTGGTTTTTTCTTTCTTGCTATTGTTTTTAATGTATTTATAATGTACTATGTAATTTTTTTTGGTTTCTTTTGTATGTTCTCCCCCATGGTATAACCCCTATTTTTTAATGTATTTGATTCCGGTGTCCTGAATCTTGTCTATACATTTTTTTCTAATTTGGGGAGGGGAAGGGAAATAAAAAAATGCTGAAATAAGGATACAGGTTGACCCATCGTAACAATGAGATGTACAAGACACTGTTGAGAACAAACTTTACAACTTCGAAGGGGTAGGGAGGAATTGGGGAGGTGGGGAGGGAAGGTATGATAGGGGAAAAACAAAGGAAGAGGTAACAATGTTCAATAGGAAATGTACTCATTACCTACTTGTGTAACTGTAACCCCTCTGTACAGTATTTTTACAATAAAAATCATATATTAAAAAATAAGAATAAAAACAAAAAAGATTGTGATTGCAGAATAATCAGTATTTCTATCTTAGATGTGTAAAAGTGTTTTATGAACTTTGGGGCCAAGTGTAAAAGCCAAGTTTTTTTCAATGAAAAGGCAAGTTTTACTGCCAGCAGACACTTAAAACACTGCAGTTCATTTTCATAAGACTGAATGTAATTGAATGTCAGCAGATAGGGTGATTTATAAAGTACCTCGTATCCTGTGTATAATGAGAACCTTTGGTTCTAAGTCCTAATATTTGATGAAACATGATAGTGACTTTATTCTCAATAGCTAACTTGACCTGGAACCTTCTATCATTTTTATGGTGAGCTGTGTTACCTTGTTTCTACCTATGCCTCAGGTTTTCATATTAAATGAATGAAAATTATAGAATTGTAAAATATAAAATTATACAACTTGAATTTGATCTTTTCCCTTCATCCATCTATTTGCTATATTTTCAAAGCAATAAAATTTTTATTTTAGCAAATGTGTTAGCATTATATACCTACTTACCTAGTTGTTTCTTGAAATTTGTGATCTGCAACTCCTATAATTATTAACAATGCAGAGATGTATAATAATCAGAAAATCAGTTCTGAGTCTAAGATAAATTCACACATATTTTTACTATATATAATCTGATTCTTTTTACACTTATAAAATAGTACCAAACCTGTTAAAACAAACACATAGATCTCCATTTTGGTCAATTCAAAACATGGTATAAGGAGCCCTACTGTGGGTCACTGGACACTGGCAGGCCAGTATCAGGAAGAAAGCAGCAAAGAGGCTATTTTTAGGGCCAGAGCCTTATGTGATACAATGCTGGCCATCACATGACAGTCTCACATTAGCCACTGAAACTGGCTCCAAATTAAAGATCACAAGATTATGAATTTGAGTGCAATTCCTCTTACCCATTTTTCAATACATTCCCTAAAATATTTCTTCATTTTTTTCCATTTAATTTTTAATTGTCTATTACAATGTTTGTTTGTTATTTTTTGGCACTACTGGAGTTTGAACTTAGCACTTCCCACTTGCTAGGCAAGTGCTCTACTACTTGAGCCAGACCCCCAGCCCACTTTGGGCTTTCAAATACTTTTTCCAATTACAGTAGATAACTCTACTGATGTGATACACAACCACCTTGTGGCTTGGGAGCCAACTATAACCTACTTGACATTCTATGTAGGCCAACAAAGGATGAGCAAAAAGTCATTTGAAGTAGGTGCAATTGCCGAGATTGTAGCTGTTTTCATGTAAAGTTTAAATTTTTGACTTATTGACTGATTTAAAAAAAATACAGTATTTTTCAATACAGGATCTCAACTGCCTGGGGCTGAGTCATCTTTCAGACGGGAATGCTTTCTTCCTTTTGTCCTTGCTTCCACAAATCTCTGCTCAGGTTACTTACATGTTACCTGCTGGACTCCTGTTGGCCCTGTCACCTCTGCACTAACCGCTCATGGCTGGCACTACTGACTCTGCCAGGCCCCACTCACTTGGGCTCACATTGATCAAATGGTCCTGAGGCCACTTTGAAGTCTGGAAGGAAAGTGGAGTTTGTATAAGGCAATCCTCTTTTTTTTTTTTTTAATTTTTTATTGTAAAGATTCTATACAGAGGGTTACAGTTACATGAGAAAGGTGAGTACACTTCCTATTGAGCATTGTTACCCCCTCCATTATTTTCCCCCTACCATCCCTTCCCTCCCTACCTTCCCCGAGGTTCTTTTGTTTTTTAATTGTGATTAAGTGATTACATAATTTCCCAAATTTCACAGTATTGTGGAATAATGATGCTCATTTAAAGTCACAAGTTCATTCTAACTTTCCTGGAGCAAATTGTCTATCACAGTCTATAACATATAACGGTGTACACATATACACCATACATGTGATCAGCAGCATGGGGATATTTAGTAGTGGTTCTACCAGATGAGTGGGAGTTCTTTGTTTCTTAAGTCCTGTTAATTTTGTTGTATCACCTAACATTTTGGATTTAGCATCCACTTATCAGGGAGACCATGTACCGTTTGTCTCTTCGTTCTTGGCTAACCTCGCTCAACATGATTCCTTCTAGCTCCATCCATTTCCCTGCAAATGCCATTATTTTGTCATTTCTAATGGCTGCATAATATTCCATTGTGTATAGATACCACAATTTTTGGATCCATTCATCTGTGGTGGGGCATCTGGGTTGTTTCCATATCCTAGCTATTGCGAACAGTGCTGCAATAAACATGGAGGTGCACGTGTCCTTGTATATTGGTTCCTGTTGTTCAGGGTAGATGCCTAGAAGTGGTATGACTGGGTCGTAAGGGAGGTCAATCTTTAGCTTTCTAAGGACCCTCCAGATTGCTTTCCAAAGTGGTTGTATAAGTGCACATTCCCACCAGCAGTGTAATAGGGTTCCTCTTTCTCCACATCCCCTCCAGCATTTGTTGTTGGCTGATTTGTGGATGTGGGACATTCTGACTGGGGTAAGGTAGTATCTCAGGGTTGTCTTTATTAAGGCAACCCTCTTACCCTTGGCTTCCCACCCAAATCTCTATCTAAAACCGTGCACTGTCCCTCTACTTCATCCCCTTTTTTTTGAGGTACATAAAGGAAATTCAAGAAATTATATTCAGGAAGGAAGGAACCCAGCTGTCTATTTGGATGTGGCTTGGGCTCCATGTTGGAAGCAGAAAGAGACTCATAATAAATCTGAGCTCTCCTGTGGTTGGCATTGTCCTTGAGTTTTTGTGCTCAAGGTTAGCACTCTATCACTAGAAGTCACAGCTTCCATTCCAGCTTTTAGGAGGTTAATTGGAGGGAGGTAAGAGTATCAGGGACTTTGCTGCCCTGATTGGCTTCTAATGTCTTTCCTCGAAGCTCAGTCATCTGAATAGCTAGGATTACAGGCATGAGCCACTGGTGCCCAATTCTTGGCTTAACTCTTACAGCTCACAATCTTAGTTTCTATGTGTTGCTGCTCCAGAATCTGTTTTGGTTCTCATTCATGATAGAAATTGTTCTAGGACTGAAATGCCTACTTAATACTTAACATTTTCCTAGTATTGCAACTGTCTTCTGAGCTCCTGTGCTTAAGCATGCACTCCCTTCCACTTGACTTCTGGACTGTCTACAGTTGGCTGATGCATCTTGCCAAAACTCTCTTGATTTTGTGATTGGTCTATCTGCATGACCCCCATCTGCTACCAAGCCTCTCCTCATTGCTCAACTAGCCTAACTTAAATTTTTTTTTTTTTTTTTTTTTGGGTCCAGTCGTGGGGCCTGAACTCTGGGCCTGGGCGCTGTCCCTCAGCTCTTCAGCTCCAGGCTAGCGCTCTACCACTTGAGCCACAGCACCACTTCCGGCTTTTTTCTTTTTGATTATGTGGTGCTGAGGAATCGAACCCAGGGCTTCGTGCATGCAAGGCAAACACTCTACCACTGAGCCACCTTCCCAGCCCTAACTTAAAATTTTGTGAGTTCTCAGGTCTTACGCAGAACCTGGTTCCTGAGAATAATGAAGGTGTCAAAATAACACTGACCTAAAATGTAAGTGGCTAAGTGGATAGGATGGTGGTTTGGGGGTGCCAAACTGAAGTCCTACTACCATAAGGCACAAAAGTCAGCTGGGGAGGGAAAGCCAGTAAGAAAAGGGTCACATCACTACAGTAAAATGGTTTTCTCTTCCTGTCTTTCTCTTTTGTAAGTTGAGAACCTATAAAGACCACATCTGAACTGTGTGGCTAAGGGTGGCTTTGAACTCTAGATCTTCCAGCTAGTGCTCAGTGACAGGTGCATACATAATGTTTTCTTTACCAAATGCAATTGTTACAAAAAGCGGCAGATTGAGAGAACAAATACTAAATAAACAACTGTCTCTGAGTCCTAAATCATAGTAAAAATAAGCCTGTTTTTCACAAGCCATTCATCATATACTTGTCATTTAAGTGCCAGTGTTTGTAACCAATATCTCTTTTACAAAGCTATCACTTAAATAGATCACTAGTGATCCTCTCTGATTACTTTTAAATGTGTGTCTTATTTTGATCATCTGATTATTTTCTAACATATTCTTGAGAAGATGCTTCCTAGGATTATACAGTTTGGTTCTACAAGTATGGACTAGAATTTGCAATAACAAACCAGAGTCTTACTGAACTGCCTGCCCATAGAAACCACTGAAGAACAATTGCCTTGTGTTCATTTTAATTCAGCCCCTCTGTCTAAAGTGCAATGGTTTGGTTGGTGATCACAAAGTTTTCAAATTTGAAGACAATTTAGATAGAGCAACTCAGCTACTCTAAATGGAAGGTTCTTACACATCTACTCTCTAAATCATATAGATTACCTGAGAAAACCAATCATAACCAGCTGCCAAAAGTTTGACAAGAAATGTACTTATTACTCTCCTTATGTAACTCTAACCTCTCTGTACCTCATCTTGACAATAAACAAAAAATTTCTAAAGAAACAAACAAAAAAGGATACTAAGGATAAGACAGAAAATTAAGTATAAAGATTTATGATTTTCATTCTACCAAGAATTTTTTCCTATTCTGCAGATAGCCAACATATATATTACATACACACACACACACACACACACACACACACACACACACACACACACACACATGCATGCCTTTGCATGCCTTTATACGACCCTGTTTCTTTATACCCAGTGAGGAAAACCCAACTTGCTTTTACAATTTTATGAGGACTTGGATTTTACCACAGTTTAGTTTACTAAGCAACCAAATATATGTCAGAAACACATAATTTCTCTCTTTTTTACTCTTATCTGGAAATAATTCGAGAAATAAAAATGGCCATTATATTTTATCTTATGTAATACTTTAAATGATCTCAATTCTTATAAGGTAGGTTGTTTCTGATTGTTTTGTGTTGTTAAAGCACAAGACATGTTGGTTTTAGGAAAGCTAAAGTTTCCTGTTTAAACTGGTTATGAGAAAAAAAAGAATCTTTAGTATTTATTTTGTAGCTCATAGACACTGACTATGGATTAATGTGAAATTCTGATTCTTTAATATTGGAGCACTTACAATTGAGCTCTTCAAGTGCCTTTGGCTATACCCCAAGACCCTGTGCAGAGGGTGTTACACGTTTATCTATTCAACTCTAGGCTGAGCAACAAGACTGCTTTTGTTCAAAGAATAACTAACAGATGAGTAATGAAGTCACTTACCCCAAACCAAATTCCATTGTCAGGATGAGGTGAGGATTGTAGTGTTTCATTTAACAGCTTTAAATGGAATTTAACTTTCCTCTCAGAAGCTAAAAAGTGACTTTCACAATCTTTGAACGCTGAGGGGGATACTTCTCTGTTTTTGTTTTGCTTATTTTCTAAAGGTGTTTGTGTGTGTGTGCACACGCACATGAGTCAGAATAGAACTAGGAAGGCAATTATTTCATAAAGTTGGCCCAAACTTGGGACTCTGTGGTTTAAGTATATAGACTAACACATGTGGAGTCAGGGCACATCCTCTAGCAAAGTATAGACATTCAGTTACAATGAAAAATAACCTTCACAGGGGGTCGCTGCTGGGCTATTACTAAGTTGATCTATCTCTCTATCTTCCTTTCCCAGGAAAATGTGAGGGATACTGACTTCTTTATTAACTACCTTGCTGGGCTCAGTTCCATAGATTTCCAGCTTCTTCTAGATATAGGGATTATAAAATCAATTAAATTAGACCTTTATTTTTCTTTCATGGAAATATACTGCTCAAAGAAGAGTTAGTCATAGTTTATACTGGTATATCTTAACTTGAGTGTCAAGGATGTTTCCACCACAAAATGACTCCTTTGTTCAGTGATCATATTTTTGCAATGTTCAAATCAATGTGATTCCATATATATATATATATATATATATATATATATACATACATACACTTATTGTATTACCTTTCCTATCATTTTTGTTCTTTCTCTATCAACCAGAATTAACTCAGACTTGCACATGATTATGTTAATTCTGTAAGTCAAACAATGATTTCTAGTTTCTGGCAATTAAAAAAAAACCCTGCTTATTTACAAGGTATATAAGCAATAAGCAATCAAGTAATGTTTAGAACACAGCATTTTTAGCATCAATGACAAAATAATTTCGTTTTAAATCTATAAACAATCCCAAGATCAGTACAATGGAATAATCACTAATAAAATTTATGTTGAGTGTCACAAATGGCAGATCAATGTATGTGTGAGAACATATGCCTTCTGGTGTCCTATAACCACAACTCGGTTAATCTAATAATTCTTCCCTCTCCTTTGAACCTTCACATAATAGTTATACCTAACAACAAAATATTAGGTCATCTAATTATCTGATTTATTATTACACAGTCTACATGTTTATTTTTCTCAGATGTTTCACCACGATGACAGAAAATCTAGGCGTGGAGGAGGTTCCTCTATAAAGTTTTGGCAACACTCATTAGTTTTATCTAAGGATTTTTAACAGTACTTTCTGTGTGGTCTCTCCTTAAAGTGTACTGAAATTCAAAGCGATTAATTGAAGTAAAACCCTGTGTTTGTGCATGTATTCTGAGTAATTAACTGAAGTGAAACACATGTATTGCTAATCTAGCATGCTGTGATTAAGATAGAAATGAAGACATCCATCAAACTAGATTACTTCTTCATCAACTAGGCTCAGAAATATCTCTACAGCTGTTCGGCTCTTTTAAATTGTGTGTAAGCCTCTCTCTTTTCCTGGGTTTAAGTGAGGCACTAGACTGGACTATTAAAATATAACAATACACTGACCAGTAGGAGAAAGGAATCTCAATGTATTTAAAGGATTCTTCACTAGCAAAATGATATTTGTCATGAAATGACATTTGGGTTTATGGATCCATTTTCACATTTCAATGCACAAACACAGAATTTAGAGAACCAATTGAACCCTAATTTCCTCCTTCAAATTTGACCATATGATTCCTTCTGGCTGCTCTAACATTTTTAGTTGAGAAAAAGCAACAAGGAATGGTATTACATAGAGTACGTAACAACAAGCCTGAAGATAGTGGTTACCTTTGCCTTCAGTTAACATTCTTCCTTCCAATAGACACATAGATTTACAAGCACTTAATTATGTCCAATAAAAAAGAGTAACTTCACCAATTTGTTTTTTGGTTGTTACTGTTTTCATTGTTAGTTACTCTAAATTGGACCTAGCATTAAGTTGGGTCACTCCCTAGGACTGGAGAATAATAGAATCAGTTCAGAAGTTGTCTTGGAACAATAAATGATCTGACACCAAATGATTTCTTAAAAGCCAAAGGTGCCATGAGGTTCAGTGAGCCATGAGGGAAGTGAACAGAACACAATGAGAATAAATCAAATTTGGACAGTTCATGGATAGAGAAGACTTTCGTTGGATAACTCAAAAAACTGCCAGAAACACAAATTCCCATCTTCTGTGTGATTAATCTACAAGATTCATCTTTAAAACTGAACACATTATGAAATGTGAACTTACAGTGATTTAAGACAGAAATATATAGTCACAATGGTAATAGCTTAAACCAGTCAAAATACCTTCCTATTTAATTACAATTACTTTAGCAATTAGCTGTACAAAAGAAAATTGAGTTTTAATTAACATTTACATTTTCTTCATCACCCTCCATTATACATCTAAGGATTCAAAGGATTCTTACTCATTCTAATAGATCTTCAAGATGAATATTAAACAAACAAGACTCTAGATTTCCAGACTTTAGAAACAGAGTGGTTCAACTGAGAATACAGAGAAATATACAGATCTATGGGACAAATGTCTGAACATTACACCTTACTTAAATTTGAGAAACAAATATTTATAATACCCACAGAAAGCAGGGTTATGATATACTGAAAATAACAATGTGTCTATTGAACAGAATTTAAATATTAAAGGCATATCTGTATGCTTTACAACATTTAATTATGGTTGCTAAATCAAACATCAATATTAATGAGAAATACACTGAAACATATATACCAAAGAAAGGGCTTTGGGTTGGAAAGGTGGCTCAGTGGTAGAGCGCTTGCCTTGCATGCACGAAGCCCTGGGTTCGATTCCTCAGCACCACATAAGCAAAAAGAAAAAAGCTGGGAGTGGCGCTGTGGCTCAATTGATAGAGCGCTAGCCTTGAGCTGAGGAGCTGAGGGACAGCGCCAAGGCCCAGAGTTGAGGCCCCACAACCGGACCACCCCCCATAAAAAGGAAACAAAACCTAAATTGGGATCTCTCATATCTAAAAAAAATGCTATTAAGAGAATCAATTTGTGAGTATAAATGTTTATGTGATGCTAATTTTATAGAAAAGTTATAAGGCTGGTGGCTCATGCTTGTAATTCCAGTTATTCAGGAGGCTGATATCTGAAAATCTCATTTAAAGCCAGCCTGGACATGAATATCCATGAAACTCATCTCCAATTAACAATCAAAGCAACTGGAAATGGACCTGTGGGTCAAGTGGTAGAGTGCAAATCTTGAGCAAAAAAGCTCAGGGACAGCACTCATGTTCTGAGTTCAAGTCCCAGGACCAACACACACACACACACACACACACACACACACACAAGAAAACTATAATTCAATTTTTATCTTCTCTAGTATAGAAGAACAATTCATATATCCATTATTTTATAAACCATATACTCTAGAATACACTCTAAAATTTTGTGTACAGCCAGACAAAATGGCGAGAATGTATTGATTATTTTCATTTCATGTCTTCTCATTCTTCTAAATAAATATGTATTATGCGTGGTTTATTTAAAAATTATTTTCATTTAATTCCAAAGAACTGGGTTAATTCTGGCAGTTAGGTAACCATATTGACTCAATCTTCCCCATTTTTCCAGTGAAATACTTCCTAATAAAATACCCATGGAAACACAACAAACAATGAATTTGCTCAACAGCATAGGAAATGAAGAGGCTACATCAGCTAATTGAGCTTCTTTAGAAGGAATCACTGCGAAGTGTAGTATGAATGAGATAGATTAAGAAAGGATGGAGTGACCAATTAATTGTATGGAGATCACTTTCCCCACCACAACTCCTGCCTCTAAGGACAACAACAAAGATGTAAACCACAAAACAACAACAACAAAAACAAACAACCCCCCCCAAACACTAAACTATTCACACGTTTCCTGCTATGAGTATCAGAGTTGCCTCCTATCATACATCATGCTTTCTCTTTGTATAAGAATTTGGAAGGCTGTGCTCACAGCAACCCAAACCAGAGCCACAGAAGGAGCAGTTTTGGAAAGCAAGAGAGAAACAGAAAAGTACCTGGAGCATAAGAATCAAAACATCAACACTGAATTCAAAGAAGAAAATTCT